>NC_141536.1:167729998-168064373 GCF_021556685.1 Rattus norvegicus
TCAAGCAGGTCAGGAAGCAGGAGCTGACGCAGAGGTCATGGAGGGATGTTACTGACTTGCTTCCCCTGGCTTGCTCAGCTTGCTTTCTTATAGAACCCAGGATCACCAGCCCAGGGATGGCACCACCCACAATGGACTGGGCCCTCCCACCCTTGATCACTAATTGAGAAAATGCCGTACAGCTGGATCTCATGGAAGCATTTCCTCAATTGAGGCTCCTTCCTCTGTGATAACTCCAACTTGTGTCAAGTTGACACACAAAACCAGCCGGTACAGGCAGGGTGAGTAAAAGCAGTAGCTGGTTGAAGTCCCCAAACAGTTCAGCTTCCCCATCTCCCACCACCAGCCCTCCCACCTCCCATCCACTCACCTATCCCTACCCCACCCCACCCCTGCCACTGGGACTCTGCTTTGCAACCACCACAGTCCAGAGGTGACCTTTACAAGACAGGGACACACACACACTCACACGCATACACTCACACACATGCACAAACTCACACACTCACATATACACAGTCGTGCACACACTTACACACACTCACATACTTGCACAGTCACATACACGCTCACACACATACTTACACACTTGCACATACTTGCTTACTCACATGTGCACATGCACACACATACACACTTCTCCCCCCACCATTCTCTTTGTCATCCTTTGTAGGATATTCACAGGTGACTTCAGCTCAGAGACATTTCCTTCTAATTCTGTTTGTCCAGGGCCTGGCTCTTGGGGGTAGGCAGCTGTCAGGAATAGAGGAATAGAACCCACTATGTTGACACCACTGTGTTCTGACATGGTAGCTCTGGGCAGTCAAGGAAACTTCTTTTATGTCACATACTAACCCTCCTGCTTGCACACTGCACCCCACCTCCCCACAGGTAGCTTACCACAGCTAGTAAGTGAGCTTCCCTGTCTCTCCTGAGGTATTTTGCTGCGGTGTGCCTGGTGGAGTGCTGCCCAGACCCCCTCTGGGTGGCTCAGACAGCTCTGGTCTTCTTCTGAATGCTTTCAAATCATGAGCCACCAGCTAGGAACTTGGCATGCTTGGCACAATCTATCCAAGCTGGCAATTAGCAGAGAGAGAGAGAGAGAGAGAGAGAGAGAGAGAGAGAGAGAGAGAGAGAGAGAGAGAGAGACCAGAGTGCCTGTCCAAACCAATATCCCTGGGCTTGGTTATTTGAAAGTCTAAAAATCCCTAATACTGAAAGGCAGGCAGTGTTTAAATTTACGTTCGGTTCCCAGATGAGATCTTCAGGTTCAGCTGCTCAACTTTATTTGGCAATATGAACGGTAACTTGATTACATGTTAAGGAAGCTGCAGCTGGGGGATTTCCATCAATATCTTTTTCCTTCCAAGTTCCTCCTCCTGAGGGTGGTCAGTTCAGTTCAGAAGCAGGGTTTGTGCAGAGCAGATGGCAGCGGCCAGGATGAACCCCTTGAGCTGCTGCCACAGGTCCCAGGTGAGGTGACCCAGACTGGGAATTCCAGGGCTGGGGTAGAAGCCAGAGAGCCTTGCCTGGCCACCCAGGGCAGGGCCAACTTTATTTCCAGCTTCCAACCCAATTGCTAGGCCATTAAACTGTCAAAACACGGAAGTCCATTATAAGAAAAACTTCCTCTCCTAGCAGCTTTGTGGCTTGGAATACTCAGAGCTGAAATTCACCCACCCACCGGAAAACGAAGGCCATGGGAAACAAGAAGTCTGCCTGTTGCCCCTTCCAGGAGGCATTACAGACACGGCAGAGTCAGGGATGGGGCGTGAGGAGGCTGGACAGGAACACTAGGAGGGGAATATTTTGTGCTGCTTGCCCCCGGTATCTTCTGCCAAGGGAGAGGCCCCACCCTAACCAAAAGAGGCCATGTTATTGAGGGCTGTGTGTTTCTCATAGGGTGGAAAGTATCAGGTCGAGTCTTCATTCAGACAAAGAAAGCTGCAGCCTGAGTAAAAGCCAGCCTGCCTGCCAGGTCACCTGAGATGCATTGTGGGAGCTGGGAATGGAGATGAGCCCCTATGTTGAGCATCCGTGGGGGCTGGTTCTGCAGAGACACCCCCGTGTGTGACCTGATTTTGTCCACATGTCAGGAGTCAGGTGTCTCCAGCTGCATGGTGTGGATGAGGAAACAGGAGTGAGAAAGGGCAGCAGGATGGGAGACACAGAGCTCTCCTCCACAAACCACAGCCCACAAAGCAGGATAGGACATGTCACAGGAGACAGCATTGGCAACCAGTGTTGGCAAATAAAGTCTCAAAGTCTCTGACAACATGATTCTAGGAAGCAGCTTCCATTCCAGCTAAATAGCAAAACAAACCCCCAGGGACCGACAATCGACGGCCAACACACCTTAGCGCATTACAGCGTGGGACGTGTGGTGCTGGAACCCCATCCTGCAGTCCTTGTGTGTCCTTCAGATCCTAGCAGGGACAAATCTGGGCTTCCAGTAAGGAGACAAAGAGACAGTGTACAGGGAAGAGGTCAGTGCCTGCCTTCTGCAGAAGTAGGCCACACGCAGAGCTCCTTGTCCCTGACTGGCTGTGTAGACCCACGTTGTACATGATATGCGCCAAGATAAAAGGGAGAGAAAGTGACTTCACATCCATTTGAGAACCTGACGAATGTTCCAGACTCTCTTCCTAGAACACACATATACACACACTCACACACTCACATATACACACATTCACACACATACATATATACACAAACTCACACACATACACACATACACACTCTCACATTTACACACACTCACCACATGTACTCACATACACACATATATACACACATACATGCATATTCACACACACACTCCCACACTTACATATACAGACTCACACACACACACACACCTTCGCACACTCTACCACACACACTCATATTCATACACATACATACACAAACTCACACACGTAGACACACACATGCACATTCACACACATACACAAACTCACACACATACGCTTGCATACATACACACATTCATTCACACATGTACTCACATACACACACTCGCACACATATATACACATGCATTCACACACACATACATATAAAACTCACACACATACACATACCTTCACACACTTTCCTGCATACACTCACACACATACGTACAAACTCGCATACACTCACACACATACGTACAAACTCACACACATTCACACACCTTCAAACATTCTCTCTCTCTCACACACACACACACACCACACACACACACACACACACACACACTCACAGACCTGAGCTGAGCTGGCAGCCGGCTGTTGAGGGGTCCATGCTGTGACTGTAGGCACTACTCAGACCTGGATCTATGGGAACCACCACCTCCTCTTGAACTCTGGGTAATTCTGTGAAGAAGTGCAGGGACCCAGGAAGGGCTGCTGTGTGGTATGCCCAGTCCTCAGCATCATGAGCATCAGCAGTGACTTGGTAGGGTTTTGGTACCTGTTCCTGACCCTAGACAGAAAGCCATGGCCACCTGTTTCTGAGGAGAGGGCTACAGGCCGTGTTCCTATTTTCCTGGGCATTCCCTCCGACGCACGCACGGAGCAGAGGCATGGAGAGCTGCCTCCACCGTCCCTGGCTCCATCTTCAAGGGAGCAGATCTTTTTTTAACTACCATGGAGCCCTCTAATAACGGTTGCTAAGAAACTGCCGCAGTGGATGGTTTTGCAAACGTCTCCTCCATTCCCTGGTCTTCCAGTTTACGGCCCGGAGCTCCCACCTGCTTGAGAGCTTCACAGCAGTGCCGGCGGTGGGGGGATCGACCTGTGGGGAGCGGCAGTCATGAGGAGGAGGCCCTTGGGAGGAGGCCAGCTGGACACAGAGGGATCATGGGATCCCAGGCTGATTTCTGGAGCCACGGTACCCCCATGCCCTGACCAGCTGGTGCCATGGGTGCGTCTTAAAATGGTGAGATGTTGGGAGGAATTGGAGCTGAGGTTACACTGTCAGCCTCTGGTAGCGGGGCCTCTGTGGGTAACCCGAAATGCTGTGATCAAGGCTCTTGGGGTTCTGGATCCAGAAGTCCCCGTCTTTTCCATCCTGTGCTTGAGGAATGAGGCTCCCATTCCATCCCCATCCGTACAGAGGCATGGTAGTTCCTTCCACTACAGGGAAGGGTAGGAGTAGACAGCTCTTCCCTGACCAAGCACAGCAAGTAAAACAAACACAAGGGGAAACGTGGCTGAGAGAGGATGCTCAGACCCAGCCAGTGTGCGGGAGCAAGCCTGACTAGAGGGCGTCACCTCCAGGGATGACCAGCTAGCCGGGAACCACTCGGTGGTGTAGGGACCATGGCTGGGCAAGAATACAGGTGTGCAGTTGGGTTGGGATGTCAGAGGTTGGAGAACACTGCTCCCCAGCAGGTCCCCTAGGAAGCTTCGCTTCAGACTCTGACTAATCCGGAACCAGCTGGTCTCCATGGGGCAAGGATGGTAGCTCTGAACCCAGGGACCCTGCAGACTCACAGTCACAACCCAGGGTCCCCAGCCCCTGCAGACTCACAGTCACAACATAAGGCCCCAACTCCCCTGCAGACACACAGTCACAACCCAGGGCCCTGACCCCCTGCAGACACACAGTCACAACCCAGGGCCCTGAACCCCTGCAGACACACAGTCACAACCCAGGGCCCTGACCCCCTGCAGACACACAGTCACAACCCAGGGCCCTGACCCCCTGCAGACACACAGTCACAACCCAGGGCCCTGACCCCCTGCAGACACACAGTCACAACCCAGGGCCCTGAACCCCTGGAGCACACAGTCACAACCCAGGGCCCTGACCCCCTGCAGACACACAGTCACAACCCAGGGCCCTGACCCCCTGCAGACACACAGTCACAACCCAGGGCCCTGAACCCCTGCAGACACACAGTCACAACCCAGGGCCCTGACCCCCTGCAGACACACAGTCACAACCCAGGGCCCTGACCCCCTGCAGACACACAGTCACAACCCAGGGCCCTGACCCCCTGCAGACACACAGTCACAACCCAGGGCCCTGACCCCCTGCAGACACACAGTCACAACCCAGGGCCCTGAACCCCTGGAGCACACAGTCACAACCCAGGGCCCTGACCCCCTGCAGACACACAGTCACAACCCAGGGCCCTGACCCCCTGCAGACACACAGTCACAACCCAGGGTCCCTGCTCTCCTGCAGACAAACAGTCACAACGCAGAGTCCCCAAACCCCTGCAGACATACAGTCACAACCCAGAGCTCCACTCCCCTGCAGACACAGTCACTGATGCATGGTCAGGAGTCATCCACCCATTTCACGTTCAGGACTAACACTGCATTTAATCATAGGTGTCTCCCACCCTGGTCCCTCCTCAAACTCCTTTAGAATGTAAGGGGATGTACACAAAAGGCTCTCTGGGTGTGACTTAAAGCAGGACTGGGACCCCCACCCTGAACCTCAGTGACTTCCTGGAAGCACTCTCACTCTTGATATCCTCAGCTCACCGATGTCCTCTCGAGTGTGTGACTTGTCACCACCTCACGCCACGCCTGGCCATGAGCAGCACACCCTATGCAGAGCAGGCACCGGTGCATGCACCCTGACGCCTACTGCTATCCCCGGTGGTTGGATTCCTGTGTGCTGTTGCCGCCCTGATGTTGCTTGAGCTGGCTCGCTTTTAAAACCAAACAACCTTATGGTCAAGGACAATTTATTCAGTTGTTGTTCAACAAAAAAAAGTCCCATCAGTCAGGAGACAAGGAGGAAAGATTCAGAATAAATGCAGCAATGACCAGATGGTGTTGCTGTCCTGGATGAGTGTATTGTGTCCACCAAAAGAGCAGGGGGTGGGGAGGATCCCAGGAACTCAAGCACAGAGATGCCCGCCACGCCTCGGACATGCCGTCGCCAGGATCCGGTGGCCCTGAGACCAAGTTACTTCTGCCTCCACAGAGTACTGTGATCCTGAACACATGAGCTGCCAGCCCAGCCACAGCCATCCTGAGACAGGAGGCATGTGTCTGCGAGCTCAGGAATCTAATTAATCCATAGTATTAGATGCTGGAGCAAATTGCAGATGACACCAGGAAGGCAGCTTACCTGCCGTCTGCACAGTTTGCAGAGCTAAAACCAACTCCCAAAACGGGGGATCTGAAAGCAGGTGCCACTCAGTGCAAGATCAGAGTCCCAACATGCTGGGTGATTAGACGTAATTACAGCCTCTCGCACACGACTCTGGGACTCATTAGTCTCTGTGCTTCAGGGGAACAAGGACACCGAGAGCTCACGGGGATAGCACGGGGGTGGGAGGGGCACAGGAGTCCAGAACTGGGGATGTTTTCTAATTCAGGTGATCTTGGTTTTTTACTGGACAAAAACAGACTCTTCCGTGTGTGCAACAGTCACAGATGGGTCCTGAGATGAGGCAGGGGACAGCCAGGGCAGTGGAGGAATGGCAGCCTCATTCTGGGTAGGGCAAAAGCTGACAGGCTCTGTGCTGAAGAGGGACAGTCTAGGGTGGGCTCTAACAGACTCTGGTATCAAATCCTGCACACCATAAAGTCCTGAGGGCATCCAGAGGAAAGGAGAGTGCTCTCTGGCACCTGGGGCTGGCGGTGGCTGACTCGAAGTCACTTTTTCTTGGATGAGGCATTCCAGTCACCAGTTTGGAGACAGATGAATTAAATACCCATCCTCGGCTCATGCAGACAACCCAGAAGGGTACGCGGTGACCACCGTTCCCCCGCAATAAAGTTCGGACTTTCAGCAACCTGAGTGAGGAAAGGCAGGTGAATACTTAGCTTCTATTGGAAAAAAGAAGTCTTGCTATAGAGCAGCGAGCAGAGCTGATGAAACCAGACAGTCGGATATAGAAAACAAATCAAAAACTGCTTGTTCCACAATCCAGCAGGTCCTGGGAGCTCAGGGTTCCAATCTCACCCTGCTGCAGGGAAGTGGTTACGCCATAGCCAGGCCACTGCGTCTAGGGCCCCTCCCACAGCAGCCTGAAAATGTCCAGTGTGGGGCTGCACCAGAGCCAAGAGAGTTTATGCCCCTCCCTCAGTGGCTTCTTGTCACTGGGGTGAAGTGGAGCAGAGCCAGGCACAGGGGAACCAACCCAGCGGCAGGAGCAGACTCAGACTCCATCCAGAGAGGTGAATCTGAGAAGGCCTCTACCCTGCCTCCTCCCCAAAGTGGCCTCTCTTTCCTATCACAGTGCCCCAAACAGCCTCAGAGTGGGGCAAGCTCTGGACTCTTCCCTGGGTGGCCTGCCACCCATCCTCATAGCCCCTACCTGTTGAGTAGCAAGAGATAACGACTCATCACCAACCGGGTTTCTCTGCACCCTATAATCTTCATGTGTGCAAAATATTTGCAGCTTTTCCTGGTCCCTTAACACGTGAGGAGGAGGTTATGCCTGAACAGCATTTCTGTTCCCTCATCAACAACCAGGAGCAGGTCAGACAGAAATACAGATGCCTGGCAACAAACACAGCCCTGCAGGATGGTTCCCAGGAGAAACACAGATCAAGAGGCTGGTGGAAGGACCACGGGTGTCACCCAGGCTCTAAGATATAGACATCAGCACATTCCACTGAAACAGCCTGTCCCCTGTGCCTTTAAGTAGGGAGGGCTTCTGTCCTAACCACCACAGATTTCAAAGGGAATCCCTAAGGATCTCTGCAAAACCCCTCCTTCTGGAATTAGCAGTGCAAACAAGGTTAGGGGGATGTTTAGAGAACACTCCAAGCTCACGAGCTCCCTGCAGCTCCTCTGCGCCCCAGTTTCACTCACTAGCACCTCGTTAATGAGCCAGGCATCCCATCTCTCCACCCCAGCAGACACCAAGAGAACCTATGGGGTCCTCGCTCTCCCAGGAAGATATTGTCAATCACGAAGGGGACGTTTAGGCACATAGGTGCTGTACCCTCCCCCAGAAGCCTTCCACTTGCCTCGTGAGCCCAGTACATGCAGATGGCAGGGAAGATGGGGTGATTGGGCATCTCCTTAGGCCCCCTTCCCATGAGTGACAGAGCTGAGCTCAGAGGAGCCTAACCTCAGTCATGCAGCCTGGGCCGGGCGTGGCAGCAAGGTAGCAAGCTGTACTGATGGGACTCCAGCCTTTTCTGAGTCTGCCTCGCTCCCATGGACTTCACGCTGGCTCTTCAGAAGGATTTGTACCAGCGGCTAGTACTTCACAGACTCCTAGGCTCACCTAACTAATGGTCATTGCTTTGGCATTGAGACCTAACCCCAGAAACCAGTGTGGGACAGTGGCTCCTGGCTCACCTCGTCCTCCAGAGTTATCTCAGCATAACCAGCGGCAGGGGTTCAGCTGGAGTTTGGTGCTTAGGAGTGATGACCCATGCAGGGATGCAAACCACAGCTCCCTCTCTGCTAGGGGCTGTGTAGCAGACAGGTTAGAGACTAGCCTGAGCAGTCCTCATGGGGTCTAAGGGCTATCTTGCCTCACAGGGTTCCTGGCTTACATCCCACACTGGGCTCTCACCCCCACATGGGCACCAGGGACGCTGGGGCAGGAAGAACCTATCAAGGAGGATGAGAAGGGCTTCAGCACCAAATCCAGGTGTCAGCTCCAATCAGTGAGCCGAATCTGTGAAATGGGCAACCAGTAGCCACTGAGAAGGTCCGGGAACAGTCCCATCCTTCACGCCAGCCTAACCCTGTTTGTTCTGGAGAGCCTTGTCTCTGTCCCTTCTGGAGAATGGGACAACAGCTGGGAGTTTGGGGGGAGCCCCAGCTGCCTGACTTTTACAGGAATTCCGGGGATCCTTTGTGCAGCGTTTCGTCCACTGAGCTGCCTCTGCAGCCCTGGCGAGGGTGGTGGCTTCTTAAAGGTCGGCTGGGATGTGACAGGGAAAGCTGTGTTGGGAGCTGTGCTTGCAAGTTTTATGTCAACTTCGCTGGGGCCGTCTGAAAGGACGGAGGTTCAGTTGAGAAAAATCTGTCCATAAGATCCAGCTGTAAGGCACTTTCTTAGTTAGTGATTGACCCAGTTCATGGTGGGCGGGGCCATCCCTGGGCTATGGTCCTGGGTTCTGTAAGAAAGCAGGCTGAGCAAGCCAGGGGAAGCAAGCCAGTAAGCTAAGCGGCACCCTCGGCCTCTGCATCAGCTCCTGCCTCCAGGTCCCTGCCCTGCTTGAGTCAGGAGTCCTGACTTCCTTTGATGATGGGCTGTGATGTAGAAGCTTAAACCGGACAGACTCTTTCCTTCAGAGTTTATTTGCATTGCATTTCATTACCGCAAGAGTAACTCCAACTAAGACATCCTCTTATGGTGCAGAAACCCCAATCCTGAGGCAACAACCCCACCTGCCCCACCCCTGGGCTTAGAAAGCACCAGAGTCTTTTCCTGTGAGATCGTAAATAGCAAAGGTGTGTGACTCCTCCTGGGATTTCCAGCCCTTCAGTTGAGGAGCGCAGCCTGTTTTGCAGCAGTCCTGATCCTCGGTGTTAAATAAGATGAAGAAAACTAGCTAGCTGAAGCTGCTTTAATGGTGTTCATGGTTTATGTGGCAGGCTGCTGCGGTGGTGGATGTAGGGTAGGAAGGGCTCTCAGCGAATGGCCGTGGCATCTCTTCCAACCCAGATGCCATGATCCCAGTGCTTCAAACAGCAATGAAACACAACAGCAGGGGCCCCAAGGGGTCATTGCCTTGCAGGGTCACAGGCCGTGGGTCATATGTCTTTCAGCCAGGCAGTGTTTGTTCAGGCTCAGTAACAGCTCCCATGACATCTCCGGCCTCCACCAAACTGTTTCTTAGAGCAATGGGAGCTGCTGACCCAGCCTTGACCACATTTGTCCCAGACAGCAAAAGGCAGCCTGGCTCGTGGGTCCCGAGAGGATAAGCTGAGGTCTGAACACCCCCGATGAACTCCCCAGAGCAGAAGGACCTGCTGTCTGAGTGTTCAAGGCAGAGGCAGGAGCCAGAGGGTAGGAGATTGAGTTCCAGCCCTGGGCCAAGACGAGGGGGCTCCACTCCGGCAGCATTTAAAGTAATCTGGGTCTTCTGATTTTAAATGACTGAAGCCGTTAATCCAAGATCATCAAATGCAAAATATGCCCTAGCCAGGATAGAAAGGCTCGGTCTCTGAGATTCCTAACGGTTATCTGCCCCCAGCCTCCAACCCCCGTTGTCCCTGCTGCCTGGTCATACATCTGCACTGCCCACCACACTTATTAGACCTCACTTCTCTCCCTACACAAAAGGAAGTTAAGTGAGCAATTTCACCTGGCCTTGGCCCAGAGGAGCTTAAAGTCACCTAAACCCGGGGAAGCTCAGAAGCCAGGTCTACTGAAGGAAATGTTCTGTGAAATGGGAGAGACGTTGAGTGTGTGACCTGGAGCCTTGGGGGGTGGAGACACGGGAAGTGAGACTTTTCTTCCCTAATCTAAAGCTACCCTCATCTTATTCACCCTCATCTTGAACACTTGTGTTTTCCCCGGTGTGCACAGGGGAGAGGGCTGGCGAGAGATTAGAAAGCTTTCTTGCTTGCTCTTAGATATTCTAAGTAGAGCTGATTCCAGAGGCCGAGTTCAGCTGAAATGCTTAGGCACAAAGCAATGGGAAATGCTATTTTCCACTTGCTTAAACATCAAATTTATTTTCTTTTATGGTAAGAAATGTTAATTCTTATAATAGCAGCACCTCGTGCTTACAAACTGGTGTCTACAAATGCAGGAAATCACCTCAATTTAGACAGGGGCTTCGTTCAACGTCGGAACTCTGTGGCCTACCAGCCTCTTGGGAGAAGGATATGGATGCAGAAGGGGTCTGGTGGAATCCATAGCGTGTCAGAGCGGGGCTTACAGGAAGGAGTCCCAGCAGGTCTCCTGACAGACCCTCTTCAAGAGGACCCTGGCCAGGGCAATGGATATTCCCACAGGCTGCTCTGAGTAGAAGGCGTCCTCTGTTCTCACCACACAGTGGGGAATCTCAAAATCATGTGTTTATTTACAGCCTGGTTCTTTCCCCACCCTGTTTCCCAGGTAGCAGGAATTTACTGAAGAACTAGATGCTGGAGAGGCCCAACAGGTCAGGTACACAGAGTCCAGAGACTAGAGCACAGCTGCCTCTCAGCGGGAGCACCATTTAACTTCTTCTTATGAGGATTCTGTTCATGTGTGCACATGTGCGAGCGCATGTGTGTGTGCATGTGTGTGCATACTCATGTATGTGTAAGGTTTATACACATGTATGTATACAGTATACTCACCTGTGTAGGCATGAGCAGAGGCTAGAAGCTGATGTCAGGATGTTTTCCTCAATTGTTTCTTTGTGATTTTTTTTCTTCAGTTTTTTTTAAATTTATTTGTTTATTTTGTATGTGTGGTGTATGCTGTGGGCACACATGTTCCACAGTGCATGCGTGAAGGTGGGCATAGCTTGTGGGAGTCAGTCTCTCCTTCCACTGTTGGAGTCTCAGACCCCTCCTGCTGAGCCATCTTGTCATCTCTGACACACTGAATCTGTACCTGGCCATTCCAGCTACACCACCTGGTCATAAGCTCGGGACCTGCCTGTCCCCCATCACTGGGTTACGGGTACAAGCTGCCACACTCAGCTTCTAAGTGGGTGCTGGAGATCTGACCGAGGTCTTCATGCACGTTTGGGAAACGCTTTCCACACCGAGCCATCTCCCATGCTGTGATTCACCATGTCAGTGCTCCTCCCCACCCTCCTCCACACACAACGCCTGAGATGTGTCAAGTTCTAGCCTCCCATTGTGTCCAGGCTGCTTCCTCAGAGCTTTCCTGAGCCCACCTTCCTAGCATGGCACTCCTGTGGCCCCGCCAGTCTCTCCCTCACTTTCTACTGTTCTGATGACATGCTCCTGATATCCAAGATCTTACCACATCCATGCACCGCTGAGTCCACAGAGTATTCACTCCCTGACACTGTGTGTAGCACACACAGGTGACTAGACAGCTGACTAGCACCGTGTACTCACAGCTGCACAGAGGACAGGGAAATGGGTTAGAAGGTGTATGTTGGAGAGCTATGGCTGCCCCAAAATCTCCCTGCTCCTCTCAGGAGCTGGAGAGGGATGTTGGATACGCTGAGCCCTCTGCTGCCAGGCTAGAACTTCAATGACCACTGTAACCCAGGCATTCACAGAATACAGCACATGGCCGCATGGGGAGGCTGCCGTCCTTACCTACCTGTACTGTCTCCCTGCTCCACCAATGATGTCAGCTCAGCCTGAGGACTGCCTTCCAGGTCCAAACTCTACAAAGCAGGGAAGTACTATGTGGGTCCCACATGGGCGTAGGCCTGTGAACCTTGGGACCAGAACAGAAGGAACAGACACGCAGATGATCCCCACCGCCACCACACCCCTGCACAGCTCCATCCCTGACACAAGACCTCTAATAAATCAAGACGGCGGTGAACTCGTCTGCCTGTCATTCTTCCAGCCTGGCCCGTGGGGCTGCTAAAGATGGCGGCCACGGTGCTGCACTCAGACCTCCCCTTACATCTGTGTCCAGTGAAAGCTCCTGCCTTCTGGGTCACACCTATCAACCTTCCTCCTTCCCTGAGGTCTGCATCTTGCACCTGCTGTTACCTGACAGGGCTCTGTTCACGTCTGCTAGACACTCCGATGTAGCTAGCATCTGCACCAAGCAGGGAGAGAGATCAAGGTTGGCAGGCATGAAGGACCATGGGAGGCCTAGAAGCTGCCCCTTCAGGAAAGAGACCCAGACAGAAAATAAACTCTGTGGCCCGGGTTTCAAGTGTGTTTGTGGCCCATCACTCACCCTTCCCAGGGAACGTTTCGAATGCATTTGCATGCTGCAGCCTCCCTTGGTTCTGTGATTTATCATGTCTCCCCCAAATACATCATTAAGATGATCATATGCATTTAGGAAGGCGGCCAGGCTGAAGCCCAGCACTCCCTTCACAGTGCCAGCCCCCAGCGCTGTTTTGCTGTGATTTAGTGCCGTGTGCATCCGTGGGGAGAAAGCATCGCTTTAAGAACCACGTGGGGTTTCTCTCCCTCCGCTGCTGATTCGTATAATTTATATGAAGGCTCTGAGCCCCCCACCGAGCTGGGATGACTTGTGATACACATAATTACAAACCCTTCTTCCAGCATCATGTGCTACGTGAAGACATTTTGAAAAGAGCTATTTTAGTTGTGTTGGTGAAATGCATATCCTCCGGGGAGCCGGCCAGGTAGCTGTTAGCCTGTGGCTCTCGGGGATCCACCCAGCCAATGGGAGCGGTGAAAGGACATGGGTAGGCGGGGTCGACAATTTTGAATGACTTTGAACAGGGTGGAGACCAGCTTTTGAAGTAAGGTATGCTACTGTTGAACCACGAGGCCGCCCTGAAACAGCCTTCAGAAAAAGACTCTGCTACTGCTCTGCTCTGCTACTGACCAACAAAACTGTCCCGAGCCAGCTTAGGATGGACAGGACATAGAGGGAAGGATGCTCCTCTCCTAGGACCATATTTTGTTTGGGGAAGTAAGCCACCAATGGGAGAAAAGGTCTGTAATAATCCTTAAAATCCCACAGTGTTTGTGGGACTGGGGATACGTCTCGGGAGGGAGGGGGCAGCTCTCACCCAGCGTGCATGATGTCCAGCATCGCATAAAGTCAGGCGTGGTGGCACCTGCCTGTAACCCCAGCATTCAGGAAGTAAACGTGGCAAGATCTGGAGTTCAAAGTCATGCGCTTCTACGAATCGAGTTTGAGATGGTTCAGTGGTTAAGAAGACCAGCTGCTCTTTCAGAGGTTCAGTTCCAGCATCCACACAGATAGCCATCTGTAACTCCAGGTCCGGGGAATCTGAGACCCTCTTCTGACCTCTATGGGCACCGGGCAAACATACGGTACATATTCATGCATAAAAGCAAAACACCCATGCATATAAAATAAACACTTTGAGTATTAATTAGAAATAAAACCTTTTTTGTATCTCAGACTCATCTGAACATATTCTCCAGTTTTAGGATGGGGGGTGGGGAGCGCGGAGCAGTGTCTGCTCGGGACAAAACAGAGAAAAAGATGACGCCATGCAGGTTGGGTTGGCCCATTCTTTTCACCATGAACTCCCTGATGTGTGCAGGGGCAGGCTGTGGCAGGGATTCTGCCAGGACAGGCTGTGGGCAACAGGTTCAGACCCATAGATGAGGCAGGCACAGAAGGCAAATGTCATTTCCTTTCCTTGACCCCAGGGTTTAACCCTCCCTGTGCTTCCTGCATAGCCTTTTGCATGGGTCCGTTCAGGGTGATAAAGTGACCTTGCTATTTAGGGAGAGGAAGCCCACAGTTAGAGCTCACAGTTAGAGTTTGGGTTTGCCAAACTTTCACGGCATCCACACAACTGAACACAAGGCAGCGTCACAAATCTCATTCAGACCCAAGTCCCTTAAACATCACCACCACTGGGGGGCAGAACTCAAGCAGTACTGGCACCTACCCATAGGGATGCACAGTCAAACTTGCTGTCCTAGAAGGAAAGAGGTACAAATGTTAGTGCCACCCTACCCCACCTCTCTGCTCTCCAAGCACAGAAGAAAAAGAGAAACAAATCTCTTCTTTGTGGTGCAACAGGCGTGATGTGAGATTTGCCATCACAGACCATGTCTAAGTGCACACTCCAATGGCTGCCATTGTAATACACCCCGTCGCCACAGTCTTCAGGGCTCTCCGTGTCACACTCTGACACTGTCCTCACTAAACTCAACCACCCAGTCCCAGGAAGCACTTTCCCTGCTTTGTGACCCCAACACCCCTCTCCCCACCCCCTTCCCCAACCCCAACCCCACCTACACAATGGAATTCCACCTCAGTCCATAGCTGAGGCCATATCTGTCCGTGTCTTTCTGCGTCTCAGCTCACTGCGCGACTCTTGTGTCTACATTCTGCCTGTTAGGAATGACTTCATTGAGGGTACCTGTGTGCGCCCTCTTAAAGCCGAGTGTGGGGCTGGGGAGACAGCTCGGTCAGGAATGTGCCCGCTAAGCTAGCATGAGGACCTGAGTCCAGATCCCTACCTCCCAGTAAAACCTGCCAGGCATGGTAGCTCCTCCTTGTAACCGCAGAGCTCGAGACTGGAGACAGGTTGGATCCCTGGTGCTCTCTGGGCAGCCAGCCTAAACTAACCAAGTTTCATGTCTTACTGAGAGACTTTGTCTCAAAAACTAAGGTGAGACACCCTCAAGGAATGACACCCAAGGCTGACCTCTGGCTTCCGCATGTACATGTACACACATGTATACATGTACATACACACATACAGTGCATTTGGGCACATGTGAGTTGCGGCTATCAGCTTGGACAGTTTAAAGTTAGGTCAGGAATGGCTGAGAGGGTAGTGTAAAATTATGATGTTAAGAGTGCCTAGGACATGTTCCCGCCCACAGTGAGCGCTCACTGTGGAGACAAAGTGGAGCTAATGTGGGATTGGGTCTGAGCTGGGGCGGGGTCTGAGCTGGGGGGGGGGGCTGAGCTGGGGCTGAGAGCGGAATGACCTGGGGTGGGGATTGACCTGGGGTGGGGGCTGAGCCGAGCCAGGGGCTGAGCTGGGGCAGGAGCTGATATGGGCTCCAGTTGTGGGCTGATGCTAATACAGGACTCATGCTGGGCTGGGTTAGCCTGGCCTGGCTAGAGTTTGGCTACTGTAGCCCTGTCAGCTACATTAATAGATGAAGTCTTGCTGTTGGGAACAGTTTGTAGCGCAGTTTACAGCAGCTCTCTTGAGTTCTCAGAGTCCTGTTCCTCCCCATACATGCGCCTGCGCACATTGCTGCGTGCCACCTGGTAAAGTCATGCGCCTGCGCACACTGCTGCGCTAAAGTCCTCTGAGCTGAACTTGAGTTCGCCTAAGAGGTGTGGGAAGCTGCTTGTCCATATGCAGATGAGGAAGACGTGAACTCGGTGACACATGGTGTCTGTCCTTAGAGCGAGAAAATGGCCCACTGGCCGGCTGCTTTTTAATATGTAATATTCCTTAGTTTTTTTAATGCGTAGAAATTAAATAAGATGGCTTCACCCTCGCTTCGATCATCACGGCCCTGCGTTTGGTTATCAATGGTTTGCTTATTTGATGCACTGCGCCATCAGCGCCTGCACCCCGGCTAGTACTGGTCCAATAGCTGGAAGTGTCAGCGCCGGTGAGCTGTTCTTAGCACAGCACTCACCCTGCTGTGTTCAGTGTGACAGCGGACTCTATGGTGGCAACATGGGGGATAGACAGTCTCATAGGACAGGAGGGCGCTGTGTTCAGACAGTAAGAATAACTGCTGTGCGCTAAGATGAAACCCGATGGTGAGAGAAACGACAGACGCGGCTGTCACTCCCAGAACCCTGCCACAGAAGTGACTCGGGGGCTGTCACCGTCACCATCTCCAACATGTTCACTGGTGCTTCCTAAATGCACAGCACAAAGCAGAGACTGCTGTGCTGGGCTCCAGCCTCAGTAAACACAGCTCTCAGAAAGACCCCCAAGCGCCCGCCTCATCCATGGAAGGTTACTCAGGAGCCCTTCTGGCTTCACCGAGCGCAAGGCCAGAGGTCCACTTCCGTCAAGCATGACTCGCCAGAGGTCACTGGGTTTGTCAGAGTGGTCAACTGCCTCGTTGCTTCCCGTGACTGATGCAGGCAGCCTGGCTTGGGTCAGACCTCAGAGACAAAAAAAAAAAAAAAAAAAAAAAAAGGCCCTTCACCACTCACTCCTCCGTGGGCTTTGAAAGCAAATTCGCCAGAACAGGTTTAGGGTCACACATCGACTGCCCTTCAGTCTTTGCCGCCCACCCACCGACTCTGCCCACCAGTCTCCAGCCAGGCTAGAGAAAAGGGTGGTGAGAGTCAGAGGCACAGCTCCTCGGAAGAGTGGCAGAGACCTTGCAGGCTTACAGAGACTTAGCACTCGGAGGAGCTTTGTAGTTTTAGAGGTTCTGGGGGGCAGGCAGGGGACACAGGAAAGGCCAAAGTTTAGCATGGCTCTGTAGGCCACTGCTAAGGAATCCTCTCCCAGCTGGAGAAAGCTGATCCTTCTGTCTTAGTCAGGCTTTGGTTGGTTGGGTGAGGCCCACTCCATACCCCACCTGGGAAGGGCAGTGATTACAGGATGTTCAGAGGTGTGAATGCTTCAGTCAAAATTGGCTTCACAGGAAGAACAGATCAGTATTGGGCCATATGCCTGAGACCTGTGGCCCAACCAGGCTGAGAACAGAAACCTACCATCCCTAGAGGGGGCCAAGTCCCAGGCCTCTGCAAACCCCAGCCTGCCTCAAGTCATCCATCCTCTTCCTAGATGGTTGTCACTCTAATTGTGACAGTATTTCCCAGCCCAGGTTACACACATACGGTTAGTGGGGTCCTGTCAAGTGTCACCCCGGGCTGACTTGATCACAGCATGGAGTGCACAGTGACTACTGGGGATCTTCTGGTTCTGACTGGCTGCCCGTGACAGGCCCATTCCTCCAAGTTCGGCATAAATAGGAGAGCCAAGAGTGTTAGAAAGCTCTGTGACCAGCTGGCGGGCAGCAGAAATAGAAACCCAGGCATGGAAGAGACCCATTGTTGATGCAGATGGGGGTGGGGTCACAGGGTCTCTGCACCATCTGACAGGCC
Source organism: Rattus norvegicus (assembly GCF_021556685.1). NCBI lineage: Eukaryota > Metazoa > Chordata > Mammalia > Rodentia > Muridae > Rattus > Rattus norvegicus. Next base: position 167,747,586 of record NC_141536.1, read on the forward strand.
ATCAGGAGACGAAGGGCTAGAGGCCAGAGCTGTCTGTAGAGAGAAGAGTGTCCCCCAGGGCAGCCTGTCCATCTGCCTGAATGAGCCAGGGAGACAAGCCACCATGCTGGGGCAAGCTGGGCAGGAGGTCAGGCAGTGCCTGCCAAGGACCCTGCAGTCTGTGGTTGTCAGATGCCCAGAGCACGTTCTCTCTGTCCTGTCCAAGGCTGGGACCCATCACAGGCTGAAAATGTCCAGGCCATTTCTCCAAGCCTGACCTGGAGTTCAGACCTGAGATCTCAGAGCCTGGCCCAAGGAGTGGTCATGGGAAGGAGAGTGGATGGCTTTGTGATCAGGTGGAAGCACGATGGGTTCTCGTGAGCCAGTGCCTGGCAATTCCAGCCTGGTCCTGCAAGCCCAGCAGCATCCTTCTGCTGAGGCCAGTGTGTTCAGTAATGTGAGGTAGAGGCTGCTGCAGGTAAGGGGTCTCCTGTCGAGGTTCAGTGGGCCAAGGCCAGGCTGCTTGTGAGACACTAGGAGGGAATGGGAACTTGTACGTCCTCTAAAGGGGATGCTTCTCCACTCCCCGAGATAACTGTCTTGAGTCAGATTTTCCAGATGCCTCGGATTTTCAGGGAGACTTGATCTGAGATCAGCACGACTATAAGAAGAGAAGGCAACGGCAGCCGGTCTGCGGCAGCACCTGCCGTGCCCACCGAGTTGTTTCCGCACAGCTGGCAGGAGTGGTGCCCTCCCTGTGAGACCCGTGTGCTCCGGAAGACGTTTGAGGTCTCGAGGTCTCTCCACACCTGTGCACAATGAAGCCAGCCAGGCAGGCCTGTCTTGGTTACCCTGGCCCTTAGATTCCAGCAGAAATAAAACCAGTCAGACTCCTCCCCTGATATAAGAGCACAGACCAGCCACTGTGATGCGGCCCACTGCCCCTCCCCCCTGGCTTTGCATGTGCCCTTACAAAAGCAAGGAATTGGATGTAAACAGATGTGTCAGAAGTTCTCATTGACAGACTTAGAACCATCAAGGTGACAGGACATGCCTGGCCACCAGCAGGTGGCAGTAAAAGAACATCCTGACCTTTGACCTGCATGGCCAGTAGCCAAGTCTGCCTCCCCTGCACCTAGGAAATACATCCCGGGGTCACCACACATGCATTCTCCTCCTCAAGGAACACACACACACACACACACACACACACACACACACACACACACAGGATAAGATCTTTAGTTACGGGAGTTTGGCATTGGTGATGTCAGACTCGGTGTCTAAGCACCAAATCTCATGATGTAAGATTATTGAAAAAACAACATTGTGTAGTCCCACGAGTATTCACGGCTGCGTCCTTTGTGGTTGGTCAGCTTTCCATGCTCAGGTAACGCATCTGTTGGCTATCTCTTCTCCCTCCTTTGGGCAAATGAGTTCAAACATTGGTAATAGATTGATGATGGGGATGGTAGTGGTGGTGGTGGTACTGATGGAGATGTGATGATAAGGATGGGGATGTGGGGAAAATGATGGATGGTGATGGCAGTGGCGGCCATGTGGGTGGAGATGACTGTGATGATGGTGGCACAGACATGGTGTGGCACTGATGGTGGTGTGGATGAGGATGATGGTGGTGGGATGGATGGAAATGGTAGTAATGATGGTGGTGGCACTGGTGGGATGGTGATGATGATGGTGGCGATGTTGGTGGGTAGAGATGACGATCGTGGTGGTGTGGATACGGATGAAGGTGGTGATGGTGTGGAAGACAGTGATACAGGCAGTGTCAGTAGTGCTGCTGATGTGGATGTAGAGGATGTGGATGAAGCAGCATGAAAGTGAGCATGATGTGGTGGAGGAGGAGGAGGAGCCTGCAAGCCCCGCCTCTCCATCACTTTCTTTGCTCTATAGACATCTCTTTAATCCTCTTGGCAGCTTTGTTCAGTAGTTTTCTCAAGTCCCTCTTCCTGAATGAAGAGTTAGGAATTTAGACTTGACCAGGGTCCACTAAGAAGACACAGAATGAGAGCTTTTTTTTCCCCTTTTTCTTTTTTTTTGGAGCTGGGGACCGAACCCAGGGCCTTGCGCTTCCTAGGCAAGTGCTCTACCACTGAGCTAAATCCCCAACCCCAGAATGAGAGCTTTAACCCGGGACTTTTGATCCCAAACCTGGGCGTGACACCGTTGATCATCATACCTTTGTGTGCTTTGAACCCCACCGAATTCCTCTGCCCTTAAAGTCCAGCAAGCTGTCTGGTGTCTTAAGACTGTCGCCAGCCTTCAGACGCTGTTGAAAATATGATCTGTGGTTCTCTACCAAGTCTGTTTCACACCCACGGCCATCTCGTCTATAAATACTACGCCGTGAAAGCGCATGGCTGGCCAGTCTCTCCGAATGTAGAGATGTGTTTTATCAGAAATCTGGGAGCTTGCGATGTCTAGAGGCTCCAGAAGGGATTGCTGGAGGGAGGAGAGTGGCTGAGGAGAAGCATTCTTTTCTTGGCCGCGGTTAAGTGGGCCTGCTTGTCTTCTTTCTGCCTGTAATTTTTCCACCCGGCATTAGAAACAACATGTCTCCTGGGGAAACATCTCTCCATCCCCCACAGCTTTAGGACGGTGGCTCTGTACCGTGCGGGCTTTTCTCCAGGACATCGTCCACTCTGTGGCATCTTTCGAAGGCACCCCCAGTGCCATTCTGCTGGGGCAGGTTCCTGGGTGAGTGGGGTGGCTGCAGATACACATCAGCTCTTCCTTGAGTCTTACGGAGAAGAATGCCAAAGGATGTTCTCCCTCCCCACTACAGCAGTGTGGGCTAACTGTGTAGACGAGGGGGTATCGAGGAAGGTAGATGGTAAAGCAGAGGCCCGTGAAATCACTGCTGAACTGAAGATCTCCCTCAGGGAACAGGGTTCCCGTCACCTCCATGTCTGAGTCAGGCCATCTGCTGTGAGGAGAAGGCACGAGTTCGTGCTTGTACTCCTAGTACTGGCCTCGCCCGTTTACCTGGAATGAGCCAGCAGGTAAAGTGGGGAGAAAGAGCTCGATGGGAAATCAGAATTTGGTGTCTGTTGTGCTATAATTAAAAAGACGCATGACCGGCTCCCGTGTATGGGCCACTCTGTGTGGATCCGCGCACTCTAGCTGTTTCTCTGTTACTGCTTTCACACACTGTCCCCTTGGCAGGTTGTTACCACTCCTGTTACCATTGCATTCTGAGGGCCATGCTAGCGTGGCCCCACGCCATGCTAGCCCCAAGCATTGTAGAGCCTAGCACTGCTTCCTGTCACAGACTCTGCTCACACTCCCAACAACCCAGTTAAGTCATGACTCAACAAACTGGACAATACATCCACACAGTTAACTTACAACCAATTGATAAGAATATAAACCGACCACCTAGATAAGATATAATTTTTTCATCTAGACATACAAAATCCTGTACACATCCATCCCTTAAGAATAGTCATAACAACCTGTGAGTGTGCAGAGAGAAATCGTGACATCTGCCTCCATGTTCTCTTGGCTGCTCCCTCTCCTCCCTCTCCCGTCTCCTCCTCTCTAAAACTTTTCTCCTGCCCATCCTTCCTTCTCGTCCAATGACAGGCCTCATTCTATCCTGTACCTGCCTTCACCTGCATAGTGACATCAACCTACAGGTGTCAAACAAGAGGACACTTTAATCAAGGCCTATTGTGCCTCAGTGTCCTTCTTGTTGGTCTACAGGAAGTCAAGGTAACATGGGGACACACACACACACACACAAACACACACACACCATACACACATACACACACACAAACACACACACACAAACACACCATACACACATACACACACAAACACACACACAAACACACACAAACACACCAAACACACACATACACACACAAACACACACACAAGCACACACACCATACACACACAAACACACACACACAAGCACACACACCATACACACATACACACACATACACACACAAACACACACACCATACACACATACACACACAAACACACACACACCATACACACATACACACATACACATACAAACACGTACACACCACACACACACACACACACATACATGCATGCACACACGCAGTAGGAACAGACTCGGTTCCTTCACGATCGCACAGGCAGTTCGGTTGACTGACTGTGTGCTAGTGGCTGCAACAGCCCCATGGATGACATCTGAGGATGGGACTTTCGGGGCTGCACTCTTCCCCACTGTCTATTACCACACCCTTCATCCAAGACCTCGGATGCAGTCGTCGGGTGCGTGGCAGAGCAGACTCTCTGATTTGACCTACAGACGGTAGAGATAGTGGGGTTCCCCTTCCAGCGCCACCGTACTCACATCATGATGTTCAAACCTGTCAGCTCCCACCACCTCATGTGCGTCCATCACAGCCATGCTGGGCTCTGACAGGAGATGAAGAAGCCGCCCTTCACTCAGTACTCACCCGGGCCCCAGAGGCAACGTTCTGTCTGTTTTTACTCGGTAAACTGAGGCAAAGAATAAGTTTGCCCAAGACCGCTGGCAGAAATCAGTAGGGCCAGAATTTGAACTGGGACAGAGCTGAGTCCAAGCTGCTGTGCCTGAGGCACTGTGCTGTTGAGTGTCAAACTGAGCGTGTCCCATAACCCGCTGAGCCCCTCAACATGAATCCACGCTCCCCACGGACATTGCCTATGTTGACAGCATCTCTGTCTCACCGGTTGCCTTAAGTCCTGTGTCCCCTTCTCTGCTCACATTCTACATATAATCCATCTCCAGAGCATGCTGTCTAAACCCCCAGAATACACCTCAGTCACCCTCTGCCCTGACTGTGCCGCCATCCATCAGCGGCATCACTTCCGTGACTCCTGGGCTATTCTCCTGCCTCAGCCCTAACTCCTATGGTGGGGACCATCCAGCAAGACTGGATGTTCCTAGAAACATGACAGATGGCACCTTCTGCTCACCCCTCCAGTTATCCCTCGTCATCAGGACAAAAGCCAGGATCCCACAGGTCTTCCTTGGCCCCGCAGCATGTGGTCTTCTGAGCAATGTCCCCGTTACACTCGCCACCTTGCTCGTCCTTGAGTGTGACAGCTGAGCTCCCCTGGCTCTAAGTCTCAGCCCCTTGAGGTTTCTTAGACATTTTCTCCTGAAGCATTGTCCCCCATCCCCCAGGTGGCTGTCTCTTCTCTTGGTCCAGGTCTTGGCCGCAGTGTCATCTTATGTAAGAATCTGTCACCGATGCTTTTATCTAAACTCGTGTCTACTGGACATCACCACCTGCCACTGGAGTCACGGGGACATGCACAGGACAGGCAGAGAGTACCTAGGGTGCCCAGGGCAAGTATCCACGGGTGGGAATGTGACACAAATTGACAAGTGTTCCAGCACCTTATCAAGCTTCCAAAAATACCACTCCTGGAAGAGTTGTTGCGTGAGCCGTGACTCCAGACCTAAAGATGTGCTCAGTCCCTGGAACACCCGCTTGCTCAGGAAGCCCAGCCACACCTCCCTGAGCTGGTGTCTGTTCTGACCAGACTACCCTCCTTACTTCATTGTGTGACACAGCCACCTTCCTGTTTACCCTCCCTGGGCCAGAGCATGGAGAGGTCTAAAACAAAACCTGGATCCGGACTGTCAAAGAAGGGAAGCAAAGGAGGAAGCACAGCATCACACGCCCGTAATCCCAGCACTCCGAAAGTACAGTCGGGGGAAATCACGATGCTGAGGCCAGTTTGGACTATACAGCAAGACTTTGTCAGAAAACAAGCTAAGGAGCTGGGGAGATGGATGGATTTGCTGTTAAAGTGGTTGCCGGGCAAGTGTGAAGACCAGAGTTCAAGTTCCGGCTCTGACATAAAAAGCCAAGCAAAGCAGCATGACTGGAGGATGCATGGCTACTACCTGAGAAGTGGGACAGCCTCAGACAGAGACAGACAGACAGACAGACAGACAGACAGACAGACAGACACTACCCAGGGGAGGGCACACCCAGCATTGGGGATCCAGGGTAGAAACTGTTTTTGCTAAATGTGCTTCCTGAGTTTGGCTTTAATGCTTTCTTTTCTTTTTTTTTTTCAAGTGTTTTTTAAATTTTTATTCTTAAAATAAGCTTCTGAGAAAAAGCAGGAGTCCTGCGTGGCCAGCGAATCCAGGACCTTGATGTACAGAGGCAGTTACTCTGAGTGAATCTAGACATGATTCATCCGATTGTGCGCCCATGGATGCTCTAAAATGGAAGGAAAAGCCTCCTGAGCACAAACACATGAGTTCTATCTCCAGACCCCACACCAGCAGCCAGGTAGTGTGGCCTGCGCTTGTAATCCCAGGGCTGGCAAAGCAGAGATGCTGAATCCCTGGAGATTGCTGGCCAGGCCAGTGAGAAACATTGCCTCAAAATAACAAGTTAAAAAGAGGGTGGTGCCTGAGGAATGACGCTAGAGGCCGCCCTGGGGCCTCCCACCAGCTAAGAGAGCAGGGCGCAGTAGCTCTCCCTGTGGGAGAATGACAATCCCCAAAAAGTTAGTCAGGCCTCTGCGTTCCCAGCAAGTCAGGCATGTACATGCCCACATAGCCGTCCCCTGTCAGCAATAAAGCCCGCCCAATCGCCCACCAGAAATTAAGAGAGCTTGGCCTTATTAATTTGGTGTAACCTCAAGGGCATCTCTGAGACCAACTAATCCCCTCTTCCCCACCAGGCAAATTTTATAAGAACAGATTCATGGCTTTCATTAGTACTCATATGACTTTGAGGGTTTTCCCCTGATTTATGAAACTCCAAGTAATTGTGAACAGCATACACAATGGCCATGGTGTTTCGCCAGGGAACTCCGTTCCTTCCGTGCCTATCACATGCTGGGAGTTCTGCTACAGTAACCTTCGTGAAGATAACTGAAGGCTCAGTTTCACTGTGCGTGGGAAATACTTCAGATCTCCTCCATATTGTTCAAAAGCTGAGGAAGAGTGGGGGCGGGGTGGGCCCCGAGTTTGTGCCCTTCCTTTGATGAGAGCAGTTCTAGCAACCAGCTGAGTCCAGCTGCTTGCAAACTTTCTTCTTTGGTAACTTCATATACGTCTATGATGAATGTGAGACATTTTCACACACACACGCACGCACGCACGCATGCATGCACGCACGCACGCACACCATTTCTCTCCCACCAAACACCTTCTCCACAAGCCTCCATTCTCTTTGCTGTTTTTCTGTTTAGTTGACTGGTTAGTTGGACACGTGAGTTTTTGTGGCTCTGTAGGGTTGCTTGAGTGAGTGTGGGTAGATGTAGTCACCAGACCGTTGCCAATCTAACAGTGACTTCTGAAGAAAACACCACCCTTCCACAGCAACCTTTCGTGCTAATAGCCGTAAGCTTTTCCTGGCTCCTGGGGAGGGGCGTGGTCGTGGAAGTTTCTCCACATCTTGAAACATTGAAGCTCCACTTGTGCAGGTGACCACTCATAGCACGCTTCCCCACTCTCCAGCTCTTGTGATCTTTCACCCTCCTCTTCCTCGGTGCTCCCTGAGCCCTGAAGTGGCTCACACAGATGTCTACTTAGTGTTCGGCACTCATCGCCCAGCAAGGAGCTCTTCAATGAGACGCTGCAGCAAGCTCACAGACCACAGTGCTGCCCTTCCACACAGTCACTCACCGGAACAATTAAAATGAAGCTCTGACTAGGAGCTTTTAAACTGGAGGCTCCGACAGACAACCGCCTGAACGTCCTGGACCCACATCTGCAGGGCTGGCCGGAGTGAGCGGATGCCAGCACCTGAGTCTCTGGTGGAGTGTGCAGTAGCCCTTTGAGCTGCAGAGCTGGCTCGGTCCAACCATCTGCACGCTATTCATAGGGCTCTGGGTCCAGCAGGGAGATGGCTCTGCTTCCTTCCTGCCTACAGAGGCTGTGTGTGACTAAGCTAGGAGTGTAGCTCAGGGTAGAGCACTCACCCACCACACCCAAGGCCACAGGTTCTATCCCTAACATCACAAACAAGCGAAGATAATGTGACCACTAAACAGGACCTGGGAACTCTGCCCCAGGTCCAAGTTGCACACGGAGTCTTTGGCCTCAGTGGCTACATCTGCAGCATGGGCTAGACGGTGTCCAGAAAGCTTAGCACTCTGGAATGTTCCAGTTGTCTTTTGAGAACTTCCGAATCCTCAGACTGGACCACTGAGCTGGTGACAGAGCTGGTGAGGTGGACACATTAGGTGGGGAGGCATGATTCTGCAAAGAGGTAAGAGTCCAGAGACAGCGAGTAGACCCGTGAGTAGCTACTGGAACTGCCCTTGCCTACCAGGGCAGTAAGCCAGAGTGGAGAACCCACAGTGTGTATTCTTCTGCTATGGGTTCCCAGCAGTCTCCAGACCAGGCTCCAGTGAGCTGGGGAGGTGTGACGTGTCTCCACCCTCCCTTCCCTCTCCTTCCACTTCTGCCTTCTCTGTCTTTGTTCTCTGTGCAGTAACGGTTCCCAGAGACCCCAGCACCTGTCTGGCTTTGCCAAGTCTCAGGCTTTGCAGCCTTTCTCTCCCCACCCCTCCACAGCCTGCCCATTCCCCATCTTCCAGATCACAGGACAGCTAGCTATCCTGCAAAAAGCCTTTCTTAGGGCCTCGGCAGCCATGGTTTCCCAACAGAAGGATGAGTAAGCGACCTGGCTGTCTCTCTGCCCACCCGCTCCTGGGCTGTGACTCCTGGTTTAATTTGCTCATCTAGTAATTATGAGGTACCTGCTGCATACACCGTCCAGGACCCAGCGTTCTACTCTTGGGGACAGGTTACGCTACTGGATTCCCAGGGTGTGTGGAGCATCAATAAGGCTTACGAACAATAGGACAGGAAAGGAGAAATGGAGGCAAGGTATCTGGGCAAAACAGAAGCCAAAGAAAACCTGATTCACCGTCAGCTGTGGGACCAAGTTCAAGCCCCGAGACCAACAGAGATTTGTGTGCACGTGGATGAGGCCACAGGAAGCTGCAAATGTGTCTAGGTGCAACCGCCTTTTTACCTCTGGGCTTCAGCGAGAGTCAGGTTTTAAAGGAAAATTGCCTTCCTTGGCCAGCTAGTCTTGCTGGCTGCAGGCACAGCCAAGAGTAAATCCACTGTCTACATCCTGGCGTGTGGGCTGAGGGATGGGGGAGGCACAGCTGTCACGACTCAGAGCCTTTCACTCGAAGAAGAAGCTGGAGCCGCTTCGGGCTGTGCAAACTCCCAGCGGGAACAAAAAAATGAGAAATTGCAACCTGTTCTCCTGGGGAAATCTCTAGCTTTAATACAGTACAAGAGGAGGCACAGAAGCGCTTCACCAGAGATCCGTGTCCTGCTGAACAGGCTTGACCCTAAGGATTATCTGAGCATATTTTGAAATGCCAGGTCAGGGACGGGGGGGGGGGGGGGGTTGTGAGTGACAGGACCACTGGCCACAAAATATCCGACCCTTTCAGAGGTGGGTGCCCAAGGAGAGAGGCCGTGGTGTGGGCGTGGAGGCCTGTGTGTATTTATGTGCTTGGATGTGTTTGTAATGAGTCTTTGCACTATTCATGTTTGTATATGTGTGTGGTTTTGTGTGCATGCTGTGCGGTGTATGTGCGGATGACATCTGGGCATCTATACGTAGTGTGTCTGTGTCCATCACTGGATAAGAGCAAAGGAGCCCAATTGGGTCGTCAAGCTCTCTGAGCTACTCTTGCCCCATGCTACGCACAGCCTCGCAGACCCACTTGTCACTGACAGCCGTTGTCCAGGTTTATAACTGCGGAGTTTCACTTTGTGGAACACCTCCTGTCCCTGGACGGTGAGTGTCCCTGTGCTGTCTGTCACCTTAGGGCCTGGCACACTGTGTGGTTTTGGCCCAAAACTGAGGGCCTTTTCTGAGTGTTCCTCTTTTCCTCTCCCTCCCTCCTCTCTTCCCTACCCGCCACACATCTGGAATCCAGATGTGATTCTGCCCCATTGCTCCCTCACTTGAATACACCGAGAATAAACCCAGGTGTCTGCAGCTGGAAGCCACATGGTGACTTTATCCAGCTTCAAGTTCATTTGAATAAGGCAAATACTTTATGTGGGGGACTTGGGGGCCTCCCTCCCTCCATCTTTTCTGAGGACAGAGCGGTCCTGCTACAGTCCCCAGGTGAACACAGCCTCCGGTGCCGCCGTACGTTATTTTAATGCAGACATCACTTTAAACTAACCTTTTACCATCTGTTCTGTCCTCTAACAACAAACGCAGAGGAGCCCAAGCAATTCTCTGCGGCGTCCTCAGCAGGGGGCTGGCGCGAGGGCTGCCTGCGCTTCCTGCTCCCTACCCACATTCGTGTCTGCGATGTTTTCCTCATTTTCCAGACACAAATCACAGGAAAGTGCTCTCCCCTGGCCCGCCAGGCTCCTTTATACAGTATTTCTTCTCCACAAGGTAAACTATGAGAGAATCTGAGCACTCCAAGGTCTGTGCAGAGAGCCCCCTGGACACCACACTCAGCAGCCCACGGCCGCTGTATGTCAGGAGGGGCTTCGGAGTGGCCCAGCAGAGGATCAAAGCACGATGAGTTTCCTTTACAAAAAAAAAAAGTATTAACTGTACGGCGGTTCCTTTCAGCACGGTTATAATTAATGCCCTTCTTGGCAGAAGGAGGTGGTAGAAGTTCTGTATGACATCACAGCATCTGTTCCAGGTCTACTGGAGACACCAGTCACTGCCCCTGGCTCCATGTGTCCCCTTTAATCACTGCACTTGAGACCTGACTGTGATCCCAAAGTCCAAGTCCAGAGTCAAAGCTACCAACATACCACAACCCAGAGGTGCCTAGTCCTCCAGGGCAGCTCCCTGTCCCTGTGCCATGAGCCACCTCACGACTGTGGGAATTGTCCCTTACCCTTCAGGCACCAAGAACACAGACACAGGCACAGGGCAGGCTGTCTCTCCACTAGACTCTCCGTGTCCCTGGTTATTAAATCCCGTTTTCTGCAAAAATGGAGACCAACCACCTCACCAGGGCAACATACGTGGGCAACTCAGACTCCGTGGTAGACTTTTTCTGCTATGCCCAGACCAGGAGGCATAGGTAACTCGGGTGATGATGGCTTCACTCTTGTGTAACCAGTTGTGGCTTGACCAGGGTAAATGCTGGCTTATTAAATGCAATCTCAGCTGGGGACAGTGGTGCACACCCAGCAGCTCTCAGGAGACAGACACAGACAGGACTCTTTCAGCTAGGGGCTAGCCTGGTCTACATAGTGAGTTCCAGGACAGCCTAGGCTCCATAGTGAGACTGTCAAAAGGAAGGAAGGAAGGAAAGAAGGAAGAAAGGAAGGAAGGAAGGAAGGAAGGAAGGAAGGAGTGTGTGTGTGTGTGTGTGTGTGTGTGTGTGTGTGTGTGTCTAAGTCACTAGTCTATTACTGTGAAAAGACATCGTGACCAAGGCAAGTCTTAGGAAAGAAAGCTTTTAACTGGGGGCTTACAGTCAGTGTCAGAGGGTTAGTCCATTATCGTCACGACAGGGAGCATGGCAGCACGCAGGCAGATGTGGTGCTAGAGAAGGAGCTGAGAATTCTACAGCTTGATCCAAAGGCAGAAGGAGACTGTGTCCCACCCTGGGCATAGCTTGAGCATAGGAAACCTCCAAGTCCAACCCTTCAGTGACAGGACCTCCTCCAGCAAGGCCACACCTCCTAATAGTGCCACTCCCTAGGGGCCAAGTATTCAAACCCGAGAGTCTAAGAAGGCCAAACCTAGTCAAACCACCCCAGCTGCAGAGTTCTGCAGCCTGCTGAGGCGGGGAACCTGACCCCTTGTTCAGTTACATTTGTATCTTTTTTTCTGTTGTTGATGGTTCCTTTCTCTGCCTTAGCTTTTCTTTAAATCCTTTTCACAAGTTGGGAGCTTAGCTGGGTAGAGCCTTGCCCCGAGGTCACCACTCCCTTTATCCCTTTTAGGATCTGGCTTTTCTTTAAACTTTTTATCTCCTTGAGCACCGGAACTTCTGCCTTCTACCTTACACTTCCAGGTGCTCTTTTTCTCTTTAAACTGTACATTTTGCATTTTTCTTTACTCTGCTTGCTCCCTTTCGCTGAAGATGTACGTAAGAGAGACCACTGTTAGCAATAAGACACAGTCAACACTAAGCTGTAGCCAGTGAATTTGAAAGAGAAAAGAAAGGGAGTAACAATGTGATTATATTTTAATTAAATTTTATTGATTATTTATTTACATTCCAATTGCAGCTTCCCCTCTGTCCTCTCCTCCCAATCCTTCCCTCTCACCTCCCTTCTCTCCATCCACTCCTCCTTTTCTCCTCAGAAAAGGGAAGACCCCCCATAGATATCAGCCCACCTTGGCATATCAAGTTGCAGTAAGACTAGGCTCATCTTCTCCTATTAAGGCTAGAGAAGGCAGCCCAGTTAGGGGAAAGGGATCCAAAGACAGGCAACAGAATCAGAGACAGCCCCTGCTCCTGCTTTAGGAGTCTTAATTTTTTAAAAATCAACTTATCCTTTAAAATGAGGAAAGAAAAGAAAGATGTTCTTCATTAGTTGAATATTTTTTAGGAACTGGGGGTTTTCTGGAGCCACCTTTCAGTTTGGTGTACAAATAAAACTGGGGGAAAAAAATCTGTTCTCTAATTTCTCTCATACCTTCATCAAGAGAGACTCCTGTCTCATTTCATGCAAAGTGCCCTGCCCAGCAGATCCTGCCTGTCGTGTGGATGGGGACTTCACTCTGCCACTGCACCTCTTGCTGGTGTCTCTTTGTGTCCTGGCATACTACGCCATAGCTTGGCATGAACTTGAAATATCGAGGGCTGGGAATGTAGTTCAGATGGCAGAGTGTTTGCCTAGGGTGCATGAAGCCCTGGGTTCCCAGCACTGTGTAAACTGGACTTACTGGTCCCTGCCTGTCATCCCAGGACCTGGGAAGTAAGGAGGACCAGGAATTCAAAGTCATCCTCAGTTACATAACAGGTGGGAGGGTGGGAGGCTAACCTGAGCTACATGAACACTGCCTCAAAAAAATAAAATAGGGGGTTGGGGATTTAGCTCAGCGGTAGAGCGCTTGCCTAGCGAGCGCAAGGCCCTGGGTTCGGTCCCCAGCTCCAGAAAAAAAATAATAATAAAATAAAATAAAATAAAACATCTTGAACTAGTGTGCCTTGTGCCAGCTTATAACCTGATAATCTCAGCCACTGGGCATGAGATTAATGGTACCCAGGAACTCCCTGTCCACCAACTGCCTTTCTGTTACTAGTGGTTGCTGAGCCTGTTGTATCCCTGACTCTTGGCATCTTCATAGGATCAAAGAACTAAACGTGTGTGTGTGTGTGTGTGTGTGTGTGTGTGTGTGTGTGTGTGTACATACACATACATATACACATACACATACACATACACATACACATACACATACATATACATATACATATACATATACATATACATCAGTGTAGCAAGGAGTTTTATTTACAAGAGAAAACACGAGGTAGCCATGTGTAGGGAAGATGGAGAATGAGCCATAGTCCTTGAGAGCCTGTGTATTCCTAGAAGCTGTTTTTGAGCCCTTGAGGAAGAGAAGTTGGTTGTAGAGATGGGGTATGGTTTTTCTGCTCTGATAAACTTTTGATTGACTTATGGAAACGGGCCTTTGTGCAGGCGTGGGATATTTTAATCAGATGCATGCCTAGTCATGCACAGGCATTAGATGGTTGTTGTGTTAATAAAAGGATAAGGAGAGGGGGGATATGTTCTATGGAGGTCTGGGGGAAGGGGGGGGCCTTGGCAGGCCCATATTGAGACATCCCTTCCCCTTGAGGGACCAGCCACATGATGGTATAGTATAGAATGGAGTTTATTCAGGGCATGGGGAGGGGAGTTAAGAGGGTAGTAGGGGCGGGAGTGGGGAGAGAGAGAGAGAGAGAGAGAGAGAGAGAGAGAGAGAGAGAGAGAGAGAGGAGAGGAGAGGAGGGAAGGAGAGGAGTAGAGGCTGGCCATGAGCATTCGAAGAGAAGGGGGAGAGGAATGGGGAGAGAAGGGACAAAGTGGGAAGAGAAAGCAAGAGGAAGCACTAGCAAGAGAGTGAGGAGGGGGGCAAGCAACTCCCTTTATAGTGTCAGGGTACCTGGCTGTTGCCAGGTAACTGTGGGGGCAAAGCTTAGACAGAGTGCTAACAAGGTTAATGAGGATTTTTGTCTAAAAAATCACCCTAAGACACAGGTTGCCATACCGTACGTGCACCTAAGACTGGACATGCGTGTTCAAACCGGATTGGCTCTTTCCCCTGGGATATGTTTGAGCACAGAAGGGAAGTGAATTCCCTAGGGCTGAATGACTGGTTGCTTTGTTAAAGGGACAAGTGCGCTTCAGTGTGAGAGAGATGTTGCTGAGCTGTCCCAGTGGAGACCCACGGTGCTCTGAGAATATGGGCAAGCGTGAGCCCTCCAGGTCAGGATGGATGTGTCAGCCACCACGGTACCTCACATCTCCACTCTTGTGCCTTTCAGATCAGGTCGGACAAAGACAATGACATCCCCATCCGCTACAGCATCACGGGGGTAGGCGCCGACCAGCCCCCCATGGAGGTCTTCAACATCGACTCCATGTCTGGCCGGATGTATGTTACTCGGCCCATGGACAGAGAGGAAAGAGCCTCTTACCACGTAAGTAGCCATATGTGGAACACGGCGAGCCGTAGCAGGTGGTCTGAGGACTGCCAACGCTTTTACACCACTGTCAGCAGCAAGGCACACTCTAGGACCCACAGAGGAAGACCCTGGCATCTACCGCAGGCTGACCAAAGTGTGGTTGCTAAGCTCCACCTCAGAGCTTCCAGGCTAGGGTGTACTTAATTCAGCATTGACAGTCCTTCCCAGAAGGAGGAATCTGAGAAAAGAGAGGCTGTGAGGGCTCAGTCTCCTTCTTGCCCCACTAACTTTTGCAGATGAAATGGGAGACCAGGTTCCTCCCCTCCTCCTCCTCCTCCTCCTCCTCTTCCTCCTCTCCTTCCTCTCTCTCTCTCTCTCTCTCTCTCTCTCTCTCTCTCTCTCTCTCTCTCTCTGATGTGATGGTCAAATGACATTGTGGCTGATCCCCTGGGCTCTGGGCTCTGCTCCAGCACCAGTGAGGGGCCAGGTCCAGCACTTTACCTCTGTGGGCCTCAGGCAAGTTACTGAGCCCACCCTGGACTCAGGCCTCTCAGCGTGAAGAGATCTCAGCTGTGACACTGTTATAAAGATCATCACCGCCCTATCGGGTGAAGAGCACAAAGGTGGGCGTGTTCGGCGTGTTGTGTGTGCCCGTGGCTAAATGCCAAGCCATTGGATGCCCAGTGCTTGACAATCACCTGAGAACAAAGGTGAAATTCTCCGAGAGTCTGCCCCATACTGTCACGTTAATTGCTGCGACTCCATGCACCAGCTCTGTGCTGATTGCAAGCTGACCCTGGTACTCCTCTGTCTGATAGCCATTTGTTCAGGATTGGCCATCCATCTCCTCTCTCCAAAGGAGGCCCCACGTGCACAAGGACTTGTCAGATCATCCACATGATATCCTCAGGCAAGGACAGAACTTTGCTCACTGCCGGTTTATGTAAAGCGGGGGGGGGGGGGGGGGGGGGGGGGATCACTGGAGCTTGAATCTGTCACTGGCAGCAGTGACCTTCCCGGCCAACCCCAACAAGCCCTGAGGAACAGGGTGCTGTGCTGAAGGACTGGGGAAGCAACCTCAGGAATGTGGTTTGTCCCTTCTGAGCCACAAGTCTCCTGCCCTGAGACCACGACCTGAGCCCTAAGTAGCTGCGTTTTATAATCCGCAGACCAGGAGCTTCTGCACAGCTCATGGCTTGTGATGAGCAGAGACACAGTCAGGCTCACAGGCCCTGCTAGTGCCTCTCCAGTTGTCCCTCTTCACAGAAACTTCGGGAAAAAAAAAAGCACGATCCATCCAGACACCCCCCCTTTTCTACAGACTTCATTTCTCATCTGTGTGTTCATCCACTCACACTTACAAACACCTTCCCGTCCACTCGTCACCCACCAATCCGTCTACCCATTCAAATGCATATCTAACCAACTACACATATCTATCTGTCCATCTACCATCTTCCCATCCAGCCATCTACTTACCCATCCATCAACCTGCCTGTCCACCTGTCTACCCATCCACCCGCCCACCTGTTTACCCATCCACCCACCCATCTGTCTACCCATCCACCTACCCACCTGTTTATCTATCCACCCACCCACCTGTCTACCCATCCACCCACCCACCTGTTTACCTACCCACCCACCTGTTTACCTACCACCCACCCACCTGTTTACCTATTCACCCACCCACCTGTCTACCCATCCACCCACCCACCTGTTTACCTACCCACCCACCTGTTTACCTATCCACCCACCCACCTGTCTACCCATCCACCCACCCACCTGTTTACCTATCCACCCACCTGTCTACCCATCCACCCGCCCACCTGTCTACCCATCCACCCGCCCACCTGTCTACCTATTCACCCGCCCACCTGTTTACCTACCCACCCACCTGTTTACCTATCCACCCGCCCACCTGTTTACCTACCCACCCACCTGTTTACCTATCCACCCACCCACCTGTTTACCTATCCACTAATCCACCATCTACCCATCCAACATCCGCCCACTTGCCCATGCCAACCACACATCCATCCTTCCACACCACATTTACTTCTTGAGCATTCAGGATGCGTTTGGGCCGTGTGTTGGATGCTGGGAAAACAGAAATGACTGGCGTAAGCACTGCCCAAGTTTTGGGGAACAAGTGAATCCTCCATGACCCCACACCCCCGAGAAGATTGGGTCCCCAGATTTTCAGAGCCAGACACAGGCATAGTGTGCTCGTGCCAACAGCGTCTCCCTGCGTGTCCCAGGAAATGCCATCTGAGCATCCTCGCTTTGCTTCTCACGCAGTGGAGGCCCAGGTTGGGACGAGGAAGGGAGGAAAGGTGGAGAGATTCCCTCAGGAGCAGAGTTGGGAAGTCGGTGTGTCCTTTGTGAACAGGAAGATGATTTTATTCACAGGCTGAACAACTGGAGGACACAGCAAAGATGGGGCTGGTCTTGGTACCAGACTTTCATCTGGGGGCTGACAGGCTGTTTGGGGCTGAAGCTTGGGTCAGGTGGAGAGACTCGAGCAGGTGGTAGGAAGTGCTCACCATGGCTGTGAGGGCTGCTGTGTGGGAAGCAGTTGTGAGTCCCCCAAGCCCCCTCCCTGCCCCCAGGGGCTTTGCCTCACTCTGTGAAGTTCAGGTATCACTTGACAGAGAGCTGTGTGCTCTACTTTCTCACACTCACCCTGACAAGGACCACTCTGGCAGGCCACACCCCCATCTTCCCCCTGCTACCTCCTCCCTGACTTCCCCGTCCTCCTGCCTGCCTCACACTCCACTTCTATCTAGAATGTGTTCTCTAGAGGCATCCATGCCCAAGTCTAGAGGGGAGGTCCACCATGTGTGGGATCGAAGGTTGGGAAAGAGATATCAGGCATAGCCTGTCCACTCCCCCTGCCTCTTTCCCTGGCGGGAGATCACCTGGAGTCAGCCCTGTATCAGAGCTTCCTCATGGCCACTGGAGGAAGCCACTCACTGATTAAACTCACTTCTTCCAAGATTAGACAAGCTCAGTTTTAATTATCCTGGTCTGTAAGAGAAAGTCCCCGGCCTGAGGAGTTTCTACTTCCTGCTCCTTTCCCTCCCTGAGGCCTTGACTTGAGGCCCGATCAAGCCGTCTGATTTCCCACTGGAATAGTCTATCTGCCCTGTGCTTCAGGGCATCCCCAAAATTGCTTTCATGTTTCTGGGAGGTAGCAGTTGTGGTAGGCATCCCAGGCAGGGAACCAGCTGTAACTGGGGCTTCTCAGGCTGCCTTCTTCTGTATCTTCCATCGTCTTCCCACGGGAGGAGTCAGCAGGCTCGAAGTCTACAGGCTTATTACTTCAGCCTGTGACAGTTGGTACACAGCCCACTCTGCTGCCTCCTGCCCCTGCTTGTCCTGTGTACAGCACAGGCATAGAGTTTTATTCCTGGTGTCAAGGAGAGGGTGGTCTCTCCCAGAAGACATCAAGAATGTCAAAGTAATGAGACAAAAAAATCATACCAGCATTAGGGTAAGCCCAGAGCTCCTGTGACAGCCAAGTCCTCTGTCCACCTGTGACAAGGTACTAGGACGACATCACTTCTGCAGAAACTAGGCATTGAAAACCCACAGGGCTCGCCCCCTCGCTGTTGCCCAAGCTGGAGCTCCCACCACAGCTACTTCAGTCACCTAGGGGAGGGAAGACAGGCCCCTCTGTGCATATCCACAGCCGCTCAGGGTCAAGAGCAGTCTGGAGGGAGCCAGCAGGGCCTCTTACGCTCATCCTCCACTCGATGTGAAAGCTCAGAACTGCAGACATACCTGAAGCAAGGGCAAAAGAATCTTCCAGAGGGTGAACAGGCAGCTGAGACAAAGAGACCGCAGTAGGTCTCCCAGGGTCCTGGCCAGCTTGGCCCTCCCTTAGTCCCTCCTTGACACCCACCTCTGAAGCATCACACACCCTCCACCTGTATGCACCCCATGAAGATCTCTCCCCGGGCCCTGCCTTCAGTCAACCTCTCAGGAGCAGACACCTAAGCCCCACCACTCCACAAGTCACAGTGGCCTAGCTGAAGCCACTGTGAAAAACTGTAACGTCTTGTCCGCAGGGCACCTGTCTACCCCAGGCATGTGAAGATGTCAGATTGAGGGGCCTTGGGTGACCTTGGTATCACAGATAGAGGATGCACCCTGTTTCTGCCAACTTGACCCCCATGTCTTATTTAGGGTTTTATTGCTGAAAACAGACACCATGATCAAGGCAACTCTAATAAGGACAACATTTAATTGGGGCTGGCTTACAGGTTCAGAAGTTCAGTCCATTATCGTCAAGGCAGGAACATAGTAGCATCCAGGCAGGCATGGTGCAGGAGGAGCTGAGAGTTCTACATCTTCATGTGAAGGCTGCTCACAGAAGACTGGCTTCCAGGCAGCTAGAACTAGGGTATTAAAGCCCACGCCCACAGTGACGCACCTACTCCAACAAGGCCACACCTCCAAATAGTTCCACTCCCTGTCCAAGAATATTCAAACCATCACATCCCATAGTGCACAGGGGAGAGAGCCAAGGCTCACAGAAGTTTCTGGGTTTCTCAGTCCCATCTGAACCCTGCCCAGGTTGCCCCTGCCTCTTTTCCCAGGAAGCAGGGAGCTACTGTGCTACCCCAGAGCTGTGAGTCCCCAGGAACCACACTCACCAGAGACAAGCATACCCTTGGATGTGGCTGCCAGCTCTGATGCGTGTGTCTGTTGCTCTGCAGCTCCGAGCCCACGCGGTGGATATGAACGGTAACAAGGTGGAGAATCCGATTGATCTGTATATCTACGTCATCGACATGAATGACAACCGTCCCGAGTTCATCAACCAGGTCTACAACGGCTCTGTGGATGAGGGCTCCAAGCCAGGTAAGGCTCAGCGGACGTGTCAGCATTTGCTTCCTGGGGACCCCACACACTGTGCGGGACATGGGGCTGGGACTGCTAACACATGATACAGCTGCCCAAGACTTTACAGCCCCCATTCTCACACACTTCAGAGTACAGAGAGGCACTGTAGCCACAGAGACTAGTCTGATGGCGCTCAAACTTCAGAAGCTGAAGGAGAAAAGAAGGGACTGCCATGCCAGGGATGACAGACCCTAGACAAGGGAGCAATGCTTTTAACCAGACTAGGACTGACATGTGTAAGATCTAGTTTTTCTTCCCAACCACTTAATTCCCAGCGGTAATGACTCTGAGACTAATTATTGATTAATAAATCCCTAGGCTGTAAGTTTTGGCTTGTTCTCCAACTTGCTCTTAACTTATCATCCCTTTTATTCCAACCTGGGTTCAGCTACCTGCTGGTTTCCATCTGTCACCTCATCGTTCTGGGATGAATCTCTCTCACCTTTCACTGTCCCCCAGAATTCTCTCTGTCCCTGCCGGATGTCTCACCTTCTAATCCTGCTTCACCTCATTGACCGTCAGCATTTTTATTGACAGGAGATGGTTTATAAGAGAGTCTCTCGGGGTTGGGGATTTAGCTCAGTGGTAGAGCGCTTGCCTAGGAAGCGCAAGGCCCTGGGTTCGGTCCCCAGCTCCAAAAAAAAGAACCAAAAAAAAAAAAAAGAGAGTCTCTCTGCAGATGTGAAAATTTTAAGGAAGACTAGACATTGAGGACAGAAAGATGGTGGATGAATGGACAGGCTCCTGAGAGGGAATCGAGATATTTTATAGCAATTATAAGAAGTTACCTGACCATTGGTCACAGGGTCCTTACTGAATAGATAACAGGAGGGTGGTTCACTATGTTTTCAGGGGATGAGTGTGTGAATGTAGGAGGCACATTGTGTGAGTGCACATGTGTGAGTGCACGTGTTTGAGTGCATATGTGCGTGCACGTGCATAAGTACACATGTGAGAGTGCGGGTGTGTCAGTGCACGTGTGTCAGTACATGTGCGTGAACATACATGTGTGAATACACATGTGTCAGTGCATGTGTGAGCACACATATGTGAGTGCATATATGTCAGTGTACATGTGTGAGTGTATGTATGTCAGTGCACATGTGTGAGTGCACGTGTTTGAGTGCATATGCGAATGCACATATGTGAATCATATGTGAGAGTGCATGTGTGTCAGTGTGCATGTGTCAGTACATATATGTGAGTATACATGTGTGAATACACATGTGGTGTCAGTGCATATGTGTCAGTGCATGTATGTGAGCACATGTGTCAGTGCACATATGTCAACACACATGTGTGAGTACACATGTGTCAGCGCACATGCAAGCATGTGCATGTGGAGGTCAGAGGCTAACCTTGAGCGTTGCTCATCTACCCTGTTTCTTGAGGGGTCTCACTAATCAAGAACTCTACATAGACTAGATTGGCAGGCCAGCAAGCCCAGGGCTTCATCTATCTATGCCTCTCCAGCTCTGGGTTTGTAAGCATGAGCCACTGTGACTGGCTTTTTTACATGGCTTCTGTAAGTCCAACACAGATCCTCGTATTTGCAATGCAAGCATGTTACCAACTGAGCTACCTCCCCTCAAAGTACTAAATTGTTTAATATCGCTTGCCCTCCACAAGACCGGCCATTGGGGTGAGGCCCAGGAGCTATCAAGAGTTGCTCTAGTTGTTTGTATCCTGGGTCAAGGACCGAGTATTAGGCTTAGATTGTTAGAGTGGGAGATTTTACGTTGGCTTTTGGTCTTGTCTTTGTCTCTATGGTAACATTAGACTAGGGCTGAAGCATAGGAGAGGGGAACATGTGTTCAAAGAGAACGTAGGAAAGGAAGATGCTGTGCCAACCAGGGTTAGGAAACCAGGCCAGAGACCAAGGCCCACCAAACAAGCAAACCCCTCTCCCAACCCAGGAGGTGAGCCTCCATGTCAGGGCCTCTGTTTCCCTGAGAACTGACCCAAGAGCCTCTCTTCTCACAGATCATAGGACATATGGCTTTACCATATACCAGGACCCTCACTGTGAGTCAGGTTTCAACATCTCTGCATGCCACCATCCTGACAAGCAAATGTACCAGTCACCATTTAGCAGTGAGGACACTGTGGGCCCAAGCAGCTGTGTATGGGGTCACAACACAGGTGCCCACATTTCTAACCCTGCTGGAGGCTTACTCAGAGGTACAGAGTGCTAGCCAGACCCACAGTGATGGGCCCACTGGCTTGGTCTCCTCGGGAGATGTCAGCCTAGGGGTCAACAAGCCCCTAGGTGGTCCTACTGAGCTGTCTCCTGTGATGGGGGTTGGGAGGACCTCACTGGGCAAGCCTTACCCTGGGAAGGGTAGGATAGATGAGGTGACAGAAGCCTCTGCTGAAGACCCCAGGTATAGACATTTAAAAACACGTAACACCCAAGTAACCTTGAAGTTCAGACAGACAGCAAGCCACTCCATCCGGTTATACCCTGAGTATGAGCAACTCTCAGACACACACAAGGTTCCCCCTTACTTCTCCCTGTTATTTACCTAGCTTCCTGCACCATATCCACCAACCCCAGCTCCTGCAGTGATTCTGAGCTCTGCAGACTACTGGGCAAAATAGGCAGTTTTTTTCTCAGAAATCGAGAGCAAGCAGAGCCAGGGCAGACCGTCCTCCAAGGAGCCATCTGATCCCAGGGCTGCACGGGCCCCATGAGGGGTCAGCCTCTCCTCTGGTTCGGGCAGGAGGACAAACACTTATCATACTCTCCCCTGTTGGCAGAGGTTGTCATTGGCCTGTCCCTGGGGGCCAGCTGTTTCAACAAAGTGATTGCATTTTCGAGTGATTGTCTTCCAGGACGGCGAGACACTGGCGAGCCCAGTGTCACCGGAGAGAACGGATGTAACATTATTTCTGTGGAACCTTAGGCAGCTCATCGCGAGGCAGTCCCTCGAGGCGCAGGGGCAGGCGGTGGGCGGGCAAATTAGCTACAAGAAACTGAAGGAGGGCAGCCAAGGGCACCTCATGGAGGGGCTGGAGGGAAGGCTCGGCTCAGCTGGGGTGTATTCTCATTAGCACAGAGGCAGGTGTCCTCTCATCCAGGACCTGGGGCTTAGCTAATGGGCCTGAAATTCTCTTGGCCTTCCCTCTCACAAACCCGGCTTCCCACACCTTCGTTTAAAGCAAACAGGAAATAAATAAATAAATAAATAAATAAATAAATAAATAAATAACTAGCTAACAGCATGTGTAGCTGGTGTTGACTCATTAGGGCCAACAGAAGCAGCATGCTGCCTCAGAAGCTTTCAGAAATCCTCCTAAGCCCTTGAGCTGCAGACACAAGCAGTGAGTCCTAACCAGAGCCAGCCAGGCTACGGAAGCCCTCGCAGATCTGAACCCTGCTCTCGGGCTGCTCACGGAAAGCTAACCAAGGTCCGAGCGTTGAGTTCTGAGTGACTTTCAGGGTTCCCCCAACTACGGAATCTGTCTCTGGTCCCTGAAGGAGTCACTTATCCAGACCAACTATGGGATGAAGTCAGATGATGTCACGTTAACCTGGCGCCTCCTTCCTCCCCAGACCCCAGCCAAGGGCGAGGACGTGGCATTCCCTTCCTGTAGCACAGTCCCTGGGCCCTGGAAATTGCCTGCAATTTCTCCTCCTCCGTCAGTAAATTACAATAATGGAAGGGTCTTTGTAGGAGAAAGGAAAGCTACTGTCGGAAATTAGTCATTATTCTCTGGAAAGATGGGCTAATGAGAGGTTTCAGATATGCGTCCTAATGGAAAACAAATGGGAAAAGATTAAATATTGACTAAGCCGGCAGAGAACGTTGAAGGGTGGGGTTCGTTCAGGGCCACTTGTGAGCAGCCTGGGGACCCACAAGAAGCCTGCACGCCCCTCAGTTTCCTCCAGAGCCTCAGTCTTCTCTCAATTGTAGGAATTCACTAGAAATGTCTTTTTGCCTAAATTATGGGCTTGTTGAGAAAATATATATTCACATGTAGCTGCGAGAAGAAATACAGTCGCCACCGCCTGACTCTCACAGTAGAATCCCCCAGACCAGCACGTGGCCCATGCTCGGGACGCAGCATCAGTTCCACCACAGGCATGTTAAAGGCTGGCCAGTATCATCTGCACTCACTTATGTGAATGGATCTATGTATGTATACCTATGTGTCTGCGTGCATGTGTCTGTCTGTGTCTAGATATTTGTCTCTATGTTTGTGTGTGAGCCTCTGCATGTGTGTGTGTAGGTGTCTGTGTCTGTGTGTGCATATCTGTGTATCTCTGTTTGTGTATGAGTCTATGCATATATGTATGAGTCTATGCATGTGTCTGATTGTGTAGGTGTTTGTGTGTGAGCCTATGTATATGGGTATGTGGTTTTGTATCTGTCTGTGTACACGTTTGTGTCTAGGTGTCTATTTCTATGCAGTTTTGTCACCCATGTGGCTCTGTGAGCCCAGCCATCAAGACACAAAAGACATATAAAAATATATGCGGTGATATGAGTGCCTGCCATGGGCTCTGAACCTCTGAGATATGGAACCTGGCATAGGAAGTGGATCACTGGGAACAGGCCTTAAGGCTTGATAACCCAATCCCATTTCCCATCTGCTTCCTGCTTCCTGTGTCACGAAGCCTTGGGAAATACAGAAGTCGCAGCTGCATTCCTTGCTCCCCAGAGCCACGTTCGTCCCTTGTTCTATCATATACCCAGCAACTGTGGGCTGAAATTAACTCCCCTTCCCCTAAGGTCCTTCCTGCCAGCTATCCGGATGTGGTTGGTCAGAGCAATGAGGAAAAGAAAGAATACAGATCCCTCTGACCGTCTTTTGTAGCCACAGCCCTTACCCAACCTCACCCTCACCCTGGCAAGGCCTGCCATGCTCTTCTCTCTGTGTAGATGGAACCACAGAACCTCTGGGGTTGACACTTGCACTCAGCATGAGACCCTGGAGGTTCATCCAAGGCACACAGAACCCCCCCCGGGGGGGGGGGAGGTCCACAGTATAAGCCACAGAGCGGCCACCGTTTGCTAGGTGGCTGGCTGACTGTCACCTGAAAAGTGCTTTGCAGCTTGAGACCTTCAAAGTGAAGCTGCCAAGGGGAAGCACGGGGTAGGGGGCGGGGATGTTTGAGAGCACAGGTTCGTTTTTTCTGGGACAAAGGTCTGCATAAGGAGTGCCAGCTCACACAGGGCGGTAGCTCCCGTCTCTGTGACACAGTCCCAGGCACAGCCACCTTACAAGGAGGAAAGCTTGACTTGGGCCCACCATTTCAGGGAGTTCAGCCCATGGTTGGCTGGCTCCAAGGCTGTGAGTCTGAGGGGAGGCTGAACTCTACCGATAGAGTGCGTGCGGCACAGGGACCATCACAGCAGCAGGCAACAAAGAGTGGGAGCAGAGAACAAAACATACCCTTCAAATGCACATTCCAGTGACAGACTTCCAGTCAGACCCCAGCTCTGCTTACTGCCACCATTACGGATAGCAAGTCTTCCAGCTGGAACCCACCGGGGAATAGATCCACTGGCAAGGTCAAAACTCTCATGACCCGATGGCCTCTCAGTGAGCAGATCTGCCGGGTAGAGGGCCAAGCCTTCAGCCCAAGCCTTTTGGAGCCCTTCCTAGCCAAACAGAGCGTGTTATCACCCCCTCCCAACAGCCCCCTGCTGAGGGCCTGCCCTCTAAGGCAAGGGTCTTCAGAGGACACTGGGATCCAGTGGACCACGTTGTAAGACACGTCCATGCCCTTCCTCGAGGAGCTGTCCCTGTGCTATTCCCACCATGGTGAACGGCAGCCACCTGTGCCTCACCAGGCTCGGTGCACAGCCGAGGGTGGGTGCACAGAGGTGTCCGCTGCAGTCGGAGTGTGTTTCTCTAATGACAAGTGACATACAGCATCTTGTCCCGTGTCTCTCACCATCTGCGCACCCTCTGCGGTGACCGCTCGTGTCTCTGTCTGCCTCTAATTAGATTGTTCTCAGAGGTGCACTGAGAATTGCTCTCCCACACAGCCCACGGTCCTTGCGCCTGTCACTGTTGTGATAGCTGTAGGTGTGGGTGTCGGGATGGACGGTATCTGAGTTTTCTCCCCTTCCCTCACAGTGCATTCCCGGGGACAGGAGAGTGCTCCCCAGCCAGAACTGCGCCTACACGTCTGTGTGGAACCCAGGGGCTCTACTTGTCCAGGTTTGCTACAGTGCAGCCACCATGTGACCCTGATGTGGCCTAGAGCAAGCTTTTCATTACGTGCCGATAAAATGGAAATAAAACCACTTACTTCGTGGATCCGGAGGGTTGGATAATAGCATCTGCATCATTCCCCAAACTTTGACAAGTCCCTTTTGTTGAATTTAACATCTCTTCAGAAATGTAGGAAGATATATTTAAAAGCCAGCTGACCTTCCTGCTGTGTGCCAGCAGTCCATAGAGAGCCTACATCAGGAGTCCTCACCCTCGCCAATCAATGGGCTGCTACAGCCTTCTTCCCCTCAGATGAGAGTCCTTCTGGACACACACACACACACACACACACACACACACACACACACACACACACACACACCTGGCTGAGAAAGAGTTACAGCAGCATTCAGGCCTCGGAGGGGTGTTAGTGGCCTTCCTCAGTGCTGAGGCAAATGTGGCTTTACTAAAGAAAAAGTTACCTTGACTCACAGTTTGAGGTTCAGTCCATCATTGAGAGGAAGCATGTGCCAAGTGGCTCTGTGGTAGCAAGAGCATACAGCAAGTACTGATCACACCTCTATGACAGGGGGCAGAGACCAGAGAGGAAGCAAAGTGAGGAGAGGGTCTCGGACTATAAAATACCTCAGAGCCTCCCCTCTGTGACTCATATCCCCCCAAACAGTCTCCGCCCCTCAAAGTTTCCATGACCTCTCAAAATAGCATGACCAAGTAGGGACCAAGTGTGCAAACACAGGCACCTCTGAGGGGGGCAGTTCACACTCGCACTCACCCAGGCCTGGGGGGGAGGGTGGCGCAGTTCACACTCACACCATGACAGATGACATACTAGGGTTTAGGGCTCACCCAGGCCTGGGTGGGGCAGTTCACACTCAGACACTAGGTAGGGTTCAGGTCTCACCTAGACCTGGGGGGGTGGGGGGGGTTCACACTCGCACTGTGACAAATACACACTAGGGTTCAGGTTTCACCCAGGCCAGGGGAGGGGAGTCAGTTCACACACCATGACAGATGGCATTCTAGGTAGGGTTCAGGGTCTGACCTAGGACAGCACTGTCCTGTTAGCTGGGCTCCCTTCCCCACAATCACCCTGGCCACACATACATCACCTTTTAAAAAAAATAATTACCATGTATGTGCAGTGTGTGTGTGCGCGTATGCATGTGCATGTGTGTTCCTGTACCTGTGTGCAGACGTGTGCTCGCTAAAGTGTGAGTGTGGTGGTCAGAGGACATCCTCAGGCACCAGTCTTCACCTTCCACCTTTCCATTCACCAGTGTGGTCATCCCAAAGCTCCTGGGGATTCATTTTCCTTCTCCACTTCCACCTTCCCACGCTGGGATGACGGATTTGAGCATTACTGCGTCCAACTTTCATGTGGACCCTGGGGATTCAAGCTTGGGTCCTCGTGCCTGTGCAGTAAGCCCTTTACCCACTGCGTTCCCTCCCAGCCCCCATCTCCTTTCTGGAGCACCCCCAGGTTGGCCACAGAACCTCTGCTATGCTTCTGGCCAGAAGCCCACAGCCAACTTGCAGCATCGCTTCTCAAACTGCCCAAGCAAAACGACGTCTTGACCTCTCAGTCAGCTGTCTTAACTCATTGCACACCCTGACCCCTTGTAGCAGTGCGGAGACCCCCGCCGCTATGGATTCTGAAATTGATGTCACATAAAAAAAATATTAAACAGCAGAAGAATCTACAAGTCGGGAGTGAGAGGAACTCTCATCTGTACAAGGCCGGGCTCCGGCTTGAATAGATTATTCTATTAGCAGGCCCCCATATTTATTTATTTCATTTCTGCGCCGGTGGAAGTCCCCTTAGATTAATGCCACGGCCTGGTGCACAGATGGCACCAGATACTTGAAAGTCATCTGAATATTAAGAATTTAAATCTTTAGCCTCAGTGATTTGAGCAGAAAGCCAATTATGGGGCTGAATTAGTTTTCAAATTAAACTGCAATTTAAGGCTTGTGAAATTAATCCTTTAAGGCGTGTGGCAGCGTAGTACACGGGTTCCAAGGAAGAGTGGAGCCTGGAGTCCTCTGTGCTCTCCCGCTACCCGCCAGTGAATTCAGAGAGGAGGGGCTGTCACCCCTGGGGAGAGCGGGCCACACCCCTGAGCCCAGAGAAAAGACGGTTCATTTGGCTTGCCTGGCTCTGCTCACAGGCAAAAATCCAAGTCTTTCTCCAGGAAGGGGTGGGAGGCGTAGAGGCATTCTTCTCAATCTCTGAGTAGCACCCAGGCCAGCACAGATGTGGCTCAGGTGGGCGCTCCCTCCACGGTGCATGTGGGTGGCTATGAGCACAGCCATTGTGCTGGTGGTCTGGCTTTGCAGTAGGGCAAATGCTCAACACTCAGAAGAGTGCCTGGGAGATTGAGGTCATCCTTGTGACCTCACTGGGAGAAGGAAGGGTCAGCAGGGGGCGCTGGCCACCGTCTCGCCATCCCCGACACAAAGAGGAGATATGACCTCTCTAACCCCATAGTACCCACCGGAATAGCATTGAATGCAGAGCCCAGATCAATCTTCTCCGGACTAAGACTCGAGACACCTTCAGCTCCAGCTTCTGAAAGAAGAACCTGAGACTCAAAGAGGGGATACAGCAGCAAGCCAAGAGCCAGGGGGGTCACAGCCAGATTCAGACTGGATTGGCGATGAGACATCTGAGTTTAGAGCCCAGCCTGGCCTCTGAAGCTACCCAGGCCATCCAGACACATGTCACACAGAGGTCACAGCCTCCTGTGCTTAGTCACTGCTGTCAGTATTAAGCCCTACCAGCCCCATCCTCCACATAGTCCCCATAAACAATAGGTCCAAACTGGACCCCCAAACTCAGGACCCCACAGGACAGGAGAGCATGGTCTACTTTAAGAACAGGAGGTCAGCTTTGTACACGTTGCTAGTCAGGGCAAATCCAAGAGCGGGAAGAGGACACTTGACTCACCAGTGAGGACAGAGGCGGGCAGTGTTTGGAGGGGTGTGGCCATGAGCCAGGAACCCCTGGACTTGGAGACCACCTCTAGCAATTGGAAAGCTTCTGGAGCCTTGGGAGGGAGAGCGACCTGTTCATCCCGCAACACTGGCTGTGGCATACACACTTGTGTAAGCTCCAGTCGGGGACACTTTGCTACAGGGATCCCAGAAGACAAGCACAGATCTCTTCCAGAAGTGCCCTGAAAATCCATCACTTCCTCCTCCTCTGGAACCTTCCAAGTAACACCAGAGCCAAGGTTATCTGGCCAAAGCCATCACCTGAGCATCTCTAGACCCCGTGTGGGGAGCTCCCAGGACTCAGTTCCTTCCCGCCAAACCTGGAGGTAGAGAAGGTCTTGGCAGGGTCGGTGTGCCTCTTCAGAGCTATGATTATGACTCGTCAGCCTGGACTCCTCAGCCCTTTGGTTCCCATCCCGGGCCTCCTTGCTTTTGTGTCACTAGACAAGGTGCTTCTAGTCATGTGACTTTTGGGGCCCAGTGAAAACAGTCCAAATAAAAAATTCCAGGACAAGGCACAGGCAAGTGCCAGGGATTTGGCCCTGCCCCTAGTCTAGAGGGGACAAAGCTAGGTGGGCCCTTAGCAAGGACTGCAGGGGGCTGCAGACAAATGTGTGACATACTCTGAGTTCTCCCTCAAGGCTCCCTCCAAGATGTCTCTCGAAACCCAGCTGAGTAAGACCCAGGCATCTTCCCTTCTAGGGTCCAGGTACTGTGCTCAGCACTTGACCTGCAAAAATGCAAGCAAGAGTCTGAAGAAAAATGTGTCCTGCCTGTGGTCCTCCCCAGGCCACTGCCTATGGTCCTCCCCAGGCCACTGGCAGGAGCCGTAACTCAGTACATGGCCTCTCAGCAGCTCAAGGCCGTGCATCTGTCTGTGGGATTCGAGGGTCCTGCAGAACCATAAATTTGCCCACTTCCCTGCCGAGAGCAATAAATCCAGCCCACTGAACGTTCTGTAACTCAGCTGTCCGGAACTCAACAGACTCCACTGGGGAAGCGAGAAAACGCCGTGCTGTGAAGGGTCGAGATGACATTGGTACTCTGTCCCCAAGATCTGGGAGACTGTGGTCTCCTGTCACTCTGGAGACAAGAGACAGCCCCAGGCAATCTGGCAGCAAGCTCTTTTCTAAGTCACCAGGGACATCTGTCTCCCCCCAATTCTACATCCCAAGGTGGGGCCGTGATGTCCTATGGGTGCCTGGAGAGAGCATCTTTGAGATGCTGATGCAGCCGCTTCCGGGCTTCTAGACTTTGTGAGGTGCTTCTACGTGACTAGGGTACTGTGCAGTATTTTACAAGTGAGAACGTGTTTGTGAAGCCCTGTAGATGGGCTATTGAGGCTGTTTCTCCACATACTTTTGTTGGGGGCAGATAGGGATCTCTACACATGAGTTATGCTCACAGCCTGGGCGAGAGGCGATGCAGTTCTGGCCTACCTCGTGATGGAAGGATATCTCTGTGCCCCTGCCCCCACAGCCACTGTCCACCCATCCCGTGTTCTGGTCCTCTCTGCTTTCTGCATGGCCCTGGGCATGAGCCCAGATGAGCACACTTTCCTTCCTTGCCTTAATGGCCATGCCTCCCACAGTCCCCAGAGAGGGTGTCTCCTCTAACTTGGGCCCAAGGCTAGCCCCATTGCCTGATGGATACACCCAGGACTCCACAGCTCCGGGACTGAAACAGTCAGCAGTTTTCTCCACCGTTCCTGTGACTTCCCCCACCCTTCATTCTCTGGGCCACAATAAAGCTCACAGCCTGTCCTCTATGAACTAGGACACCACAGTCTTAGGCTGTGCCCAGGAAGCAGGTGAAGCCCTTCTGTGTGGGACAGCACACCCTGGCCTCAGCCTGTCCTGGCAGCTCCTTTGTCCCAGTGTACCACCACACAAGAGCTGCTTTCTCCCACAGAGCCGAAGGTCTTGGTGGTCACACCTTCCACTAACTCCTGCATCTCCACTGTTCCCCAAGCACTCGAACCCACTACCGGCAGTCTCCCTGTGACTCCTGGGTCCCTATCCTCCTCCCTGTGCTCCCTCCTGACATCTGGGACTTCCTTGAAGTTTCCTTCCTCTCTGACCAACAGTATCCACTGTTTTCTGGGTCCTCTGCATAGGTCTAGGACTCTGTGCCAAGTGGCTTCTCCTCTGCTTTAGTCTACCATTTAATTGCCCTTCCTTTTTCCTGGACCCTCCCCTGCCTCTGCCTCCCACAGGTGTTCATGGAGTATCTGTGCTCCTTGCTGTCCCCAGGGATGGCTGTGAGCCCAGGTTACATCCGAATCCTAAGCACCAGGGTGCAAAGGAGACTCGGGAACATTTAGACACACACACACACACACACACACACACACACACACACACACACAGAGAGAGAGAGAGAGAGAGACAGAGACAGAGACAGAGACAGAGACAGAGAGACAGACAGACAGAGACAGACAGAGACAGAGAGAGGCAGGCCAAGAAGTGAAGAGTTGGAAAGGGCAGCCACCTCTCAGGCTTGAGGGATAAGCTGACATTTCACAGGAGGTAAAAATGGCAGAGGCTGCCTGAGAGCCTGCCCCTCAGACTATCAGACATTCTCAAGAGCCTGCTGAGTGGACAGTGCAGAGGACGTTGGGGTGTAGAGCATCCGTGGGCAACACGAGGGAGGGACTCCTCACTAGGCCAGCTTTCCAGGCCTCCTCCTCCCCCTTCTCTCTGCACCTTTCAGAAAGAACAACTAAACCTGCAGAGCCCTTGCTCCGCTCTAGGGCTGGGAATGTTCCTGGGTCGTTTCCATGGCAACCCGCGGCCTGCTTCTTCCTTTTGGCTCAAAGTGTTCAAGCCTGGAGCATCCTCACCTCACCCTGAGGGCTGGCTTGTGAAAACAGCCAAGTCTCCTGATTTCCAAACTGTGGTGTAGGCTTTAGGAGCTCTTCTCTCTTCCTCAGTCCCCAACTCCCCACTCTGCTGGCCTCTTCCCCCTTCCTCCCTTTCTCCCTCCCTCCTTCCCTCCCTCTTTCTCTCCCTCCCTCCTCTCTCCCTCCTCCTTCTTCCTCTTTCTGCCTCCTCTGCAGACCACGTTTTCCTTGGCTTATTTTGATCTTACTGTGCAACCTACGCTGGCCTAGAACCTGGCCAGTCTCGAACTTGTGGCAATCCATCAGCCTCAGTCTCCCGGGGGGCCGAGATTCCAGGAGGGTCCCACTGGGGATGATGGCACTCCACCTTCCCACTCAGTTAACCCATCTGTCTTTTCGCATGATCAGGGCCTCCCTCATTCCTAGGAAACACTGTTCGTTTACAGCTCAGTATCTGCCTGTCTGTGGTGCCTCTCTCACTGTGTGAGGAGGGGTTGACAGTTCTCTGGCTGACCTCGTTCATAAAGCTGAGTGCCGGGCGTGACAAGCATTCAGTCAGTAAGTGTAGCATGTTTGTCTCATTCACACAGTGGAGTAGTACTCACTCATAAAAAGGAGGGAGTCCCGGAAATTCTAGGCTCAGTGAAGGAAGCCAGAGACAAAAAGCCACAGATTCTGTAACCTCGTTTACATGAAGCACCCAGAATAGGCAAATCTGGAGAAACAGAAATCAGACCGGAACCTGGGAAGCTGGGAGAAAGGACAAGGAGGGGCTGGTGATGGCTGTGATATCCCTCCGGGGCGAGGATTGCCTTGTGCAGTTACATGGTGGAGACAGCTATTTTCAATTTCATGACAACATCAAAACCTTGGGCTTGTTTTTTTTTTTAAGGGCGAACTTTATGTACATGATTTATGTTTCAGTCACAGCGTCTTTATGGAGTCCTCCCATTTATACCCACCAGCAGGACTTCACTCGGCATCCTTTGGTCCCCGGGAAGCAGTCTTGCATGAGGACTCTGTCCCCAGCCTCAGGTCCTGCAGCTCAGGGCATTGGCAGTCCTGACTCAGAGCCGGTCCTGCTGCCAGCTCCCCAGAGAGGTGAAGAAGCACTTGTTAGTACAGGTTGGCTCTGTCCTCTGCAGAGCAAGGAAAAGTTCAGAACAATGTCAGAGAGCCATACGCTTAGGAGGACGTCCTCAGGTGGGGACCAAGGAGCTTTGCCCTTGAGCTACCTCAGACAAGCGGCAGCTCCTAGACCACACTGTGGAGAAGGATGCCACTGCGTTGAGAGCCCTGCGTGTGTGGCGGGACGGGTGTCTGGGGTCATCCCTACCTGACCTGCTGTCTGTTCCAGGTACATACGTAATGACGGTCACCGCCAACGATGCAGATGACAGCACCACAGCCAACGGCATGGTGAGATACCGGATTGTCACCCAGACGCCCCAGAGCCCATCCCAGAACATGTTCACCATCAACAGTGAGACAGGGGACATCGTGACTGTGGCAGCGGGCCTGGACCGAGAGGTGAGCTGGGCTGTGAGCCGCACGGAAGCAACAGGCTCTGTGATCCGAACAGACACACGGTTAGAGATGCCGGTGATGTTCACTGTTGGTTCCTGCTTGGGCTGGAGGGAGACGGACCCAGAGCAGCACTGTCTCGATTGCTCCGGGTGAGTCACCAGCTGACACCTGTGAGATCCCCCAGCATGCCCAGTGGTGTGTGGTAGCAACATCGGGGATTCAGAAAAGTGAGGGTGAACTCCCAGCTCGTCTGGGGTCCCTTGAAGTCCACTTCCCAGAGCTGGACCACCATAAGTGAGTAGCTGTGAGCCCTCCCTGACATACCAGGCACAAGAGGGTGTGCGTTCCTGCACACCAGGCCTGCCTGGACCATCAGAGATGGTTCTGTTCTACAAAGGAGACAGGGTTCTGTGACCTGGGATACGTGTAAGAGAAGGTAGACCAGTGGAAGCTCGCCAGAAATAGTAGAGCTGACCGCCTACCTCTGTCTGACCCACTTTCAGGGTCCTGGGAGACCTGACAGTGCCCTGGCAGCAGCGTCAGGGCAGTGTTGCCCGCCCTCTCCCTGTGGTGACCACAGAGGCTGCCACACTGGGGACCAGGAGGGAGACCTGCTGAACACAGAGGCACCCACTGGGGCTCCTTTGTGGAAGTGTGGCCATGGCTCCCTGCAGAACTCTGTCTTGGTAACCCAGGCTGCCCCCTTTGCAAGTCTGCAGCTATGAAAGCTCCACAGTCTCATTCTCCAGGTCTGCAGGGCCCCAACACAAGCCAGAGCTGCTCAGCCAGAAGTAGGGGCTCCTGGCGATAAGGTGTGAGAATGAGCTGCAAGAAAGTAGCATGTCTCCTCCCTAGGAGTGCCCACATCTGGGGGATCTGGCAGGTTGGAGAGCTATGGGGAGCCTGAGGCCATCAATTCCCATCTTTGCTCTAAAACTCAGAGCTCTCTGGAAAATTCAAACTGCCCCTGACTAAGTTGTAGAGCAGTGCACAGGGTGGCACGTGGACAGTGACCCTCTGTAGTTATGTGGTTGGAGGGCAGGGGTGTTGGCCTTGAAGACAGTGTAGGTTCTACTCAGCTGAGATGTGGCCTTTATTGGCTGTGTGACCACAGCATGTCAGAGGGCACTGAGTCCCGCCCAGCCTTCGTCTGTGATGGAATGGCAGTGCTGGTGGGCTTTGTGTCTGTGCACACTTGATGCAGACAGAGAGACATTAGGAGATGTCCTCATGCTGTGTGCAACTTAAGTTGGAAGATGAGGTGTGAGCCGAGCTTGCCTTAGACATCCAACCTGTCCCAACACCTCTCCAAGGAGAAACTGAACCAGCGTAGGCTGGCACGATGGAGCAGGCCTCAGCCTTGGTGCTTTCCTCTGCCTTCTCCTCCTCCTCCTCCTCCTCCTCTTCTTCCTTCTCTTCTTCTTTCTCTTCTTCCTTCTCCCTCTTTCTCTCCCCCTCCTCTCCCCCTCCTCTCCTCCATCCTTTCCCCCTCCTCTCCCCCTCTTCTCCTCCCTCCTCTCCCTCTTCTCCCTCTCCCTCCTCCTCCTCCTCTTTCTGTTCTTCCTCTTCCTCCTCTTCCTCCTCTACCCCCTCTTCTCCTCCTCTCCCCCTCCTCTCCCTCCTATCCCTCTCCCTTCTCCTCCTGCTCCTCCTTCTTCCCCCCTTCTCCCTCCTCCTCTACCCCCTCTTCTCCTCCTCCTCTCCCCCTCCTCTCCCTCCTATCCCTCTCCCTTCTCCTCCTGCTCCTCCTTCTTCCCCCCTCTTTTCCCTCCTCCTCCTCCCCTCATCTCCCCCTCTTCTCCCCCTCCTCTCCCTCTTCCTCTTCCTCTTCTTTCTCCTCTTTCTCCTCCTCCTTTCCCTTCTTCTCTCTCCTCTTCCTCCTTCCTCCTCTTCCTGCTCTTCCTCCTCTGCCTTCTCTTCCTCCTCCCCCTCTTTCTCTTCTTCCTTCTCTCCCTCCTCTCCCCCTCCTTTCCCCCTCTTCTCCTCCTCCTCTCCCCCCTCCTCTCACCCCTCCTCTCTTCCCTCCTCCTCTCCCCCTCCTCTCCTCCTTCTTCCCTCCCTCTTTTCCCTCCTCCTCCTCCCTTCCTCTCCCCCTCTTCTCCCCCTCCTCTCCCCCCTCCTCTCCTCACTCCTTTCCCTCTCCTCTTCTAGGGCTGGTTAGGCACAGAGTGGTGACCTGCTTTCTCCTGTCTTCCTCAATTACTTCAATTGCTATTGTTCAATTCCAGCAAAATTCTCTACTCTCCACTATTTCCATCTCAATTCTCCAGAAACGGAGCTGAGTCACTGGAGAAGATAGAGCTCTCAGACAGCAACTGAGTAGAGATGCACTAGGCGGTCACTGTCTGGAGGACTCAACTGGCTTCAGATAGGACTATGTTAATCCTTGAGGTTTGAAAGCCAGGGATAGAGACTGGGTTAAATTCCAAACAAAAATGGCTGCATTTGGCACACTGTCTTTAGCTAGGAGGATCTGGCCTTTGTGTTCAGAGAGAGTGGAAAGGGTGATCATAACAAGGCCCAGTAAGGAAGCACAAAGACCCATTCAGGTAAGAGGGCTAGAGAAAGAGGCCCCTGTGGACAAACCAGTAGACATTGTCCCACAAAAGACAAAAGGGCTCCACCTACACATTTGGTGAGAGCCTGTGATGCCATCGCCCGAGAGTCAGGACCCAGCCAGTGGCTCCCAGTCCGCCACCATCTTGCTCTCTACTAAATCAGGACAGCCTGAGTCTGAACCCCTGCTCCTGCAGAGCAGGATGTATGAGCCCAGGTGGGCTGTAGTAGAGACTTGGATCTGAGCCTCTCTCAAGGAAAGCCTGATAGTACAGGGGGTGAGGGTGACACAGCATACCCCATTCTGAGAGTCGAGTGGCTGTTGTGTGCCCTACACTGCTGCCCAGGCAGTGAACGGACAGATTCAGGCCCTGACTTGGTATGTTGTTCTAGCTGGGAAGCAGTAAACCAACTGTAACCTGGGAATGGTGCATGATAGGAGAGTTCAGAGATCCAGCAGGGCCCTAGACACACCCTTCTGTGTTACCCCTGCCAGTAACTGGTCTCCAGGGCCCAGGCACAGAAAGCTACATCTACGGCAGGCCCCAGTTGCAGTGAAAGCAAGACCATGCAGGGACACAAATGGCCTACACTCCTATGCCCTCCCCTGATGGCACTGGTCCTCTCAAGCCTGGTCCACCACACCAGCATCTGTGCCGTTCTTCCCGGGGGTCACTGGGGGTGGCTACCTCTGTGAGCTGGAGGTAGAGAGCTGGTGCCCACGACATCTTAGGAGCCATAGAAAGTCTTTCCATTTCATTGCCACGTAACCCCAGTCTCTTCCCTTGGAGAAACTGTCCTTGTGTGCTCAGTACCATGTACTCATTAGGCTGAGGGATCAAAAGTGTGGCACCATAGAGGGACCTGTCACTTGAACTTTGAGATGCCATTCACAACCTGGTGAGGATGAGGGATCTGTCCAGGAGGAAGCAGGCATTATGCCCTTGGCAAGATTGGTATGTTGATGGATCATGGCTCCTGGGAAGCTCAGTGACACCCAACCCCTCCTTCTTTATCTCTTCCTTCTCCTCCTCTTCCTCCTCCTCTTCCTCCTCTTCTTCCTCCTCCTCTTTCTCCTCCTCCTCCCTCTCCTCCTCTTCCTCCCCCTCTTTCTCCTCTTCCTCCTCTTCCTCCTCTTCCTCCTCTTTCTCCTCCTCCTCCTCTTTCTTTTCCTCCTCCTCTTTCTCCTCCTCTTCCTCCTCCTCCTCTTCCTCCTCCTCTTTCTCCTCCTTCTCCTCCTCCCTGCTCTCTGTCCTCCTCATTCCTTCTTCCCAGTGGAAGGGACCTCCCTGGTGGTAGGAAGCCCCCAGAATGTTCTTTCTCAAGTTCTCTGCTCAGGTTCTCAGCCTTGGGGGTGGGGGCCACAGGTAAATATAGTGTCTTCGTAGGAGGGCGCTCTCGTATGCATACTTTCCTGGTGCAGGTGTACGCCCCGTGCTCTGAGAGCCTTGCCCTGCAGGCTAGCTCCCTGAAGATGCTTCCTGCTGCATCTGTACTACACTAGCCTCACCTAGACACCTCACAGCACATTTAGTCAACTGTCCCCTGGCATCTGGAAACCAGAGAAAGGAGCACTTTCAACTGATGACACAGGGCCCAGCCAGAGCCAAGGCATTACCTGTCTCAAGAAGCCACGGACTATGTGGAAGGTCTAAGGGGGCCATTTCTCCACCACATCCACTTCCTGTTCAAGGCAGTGAGCGCCCCTTGGAAAGTGGGAAGCTCCCAAGCATGATTGCCATGCGTCTAATTAGGAGAGCCATATGAAGTGAGAGCTCCTGCGTGATTAAATGTCAGGAGAGACTTGGACGAGGTACGAGGGGCTCGAGTGCCTCTCTGGTCCCTGCCCCACCTGCTAATCCCGCTCATCTTACGAACCTTTGCTAATTAGAATATTTATGGCCTAATAGGAAGATGAGCACCACTCCTGGCTGCTCCGAAGGTGGGGACCGAGCTCGGAGGCAGCAGGGGGGTTGATTGCTGAGCTTCGAGCTTCGTGATTAACAGCAGCCATACACTGCTCACACCTCCACTCTGACCCCCATCCCTCCCCCACAACCACCACCATGAGGCTGATTTTACTGTCGTGGGCTCCATCCAGTTCAGGTCTCACCACATCAGCTGGTCTCCTTCCTCGGTCTCAAATGCATCCCCATCATGGTGGGCCAGGTTAATTATCCCAGGGATGGAAGGAATCCTGGGGAAGGCCAAACCAGCCCCTTCCTCTTATTTAAACACTCTGTGTCAGATAGAAAGAGCTATGTTTCAGAGAGAGAGAGAGAGAGAGAGAGAGAGAGAGAGAGAGAGAGAGAGAGAGCGAGCCCGAGTGAAGAAAGACAGCACAGAGTAACTCCCACGCAGAGCTGTCAGCCTGGCCTCTGCACTTTCAAACGTCTCCTGACTCCAGCGTGCAGTGCATGGAGTCACAGGCCCCTCACCTCCCAGGCCTCGTGGAGTGCAGCTCCCAGGGTTCCAGCAGCACCATGCTATCAGACCTTTGCAAAAACAAGCCTTTTCTGTGGTAACGACTATTGATCTTTTTTTTTCTTATCACAAAAGCTACTTCTCTTTGGTAGATGTCAGTCCACAAAAGGAAGTATCAGCCAGGCCTTCATCCCACAGCATGATGGGAAAGGCATGTTCTGAAACAGGCTGTGGCCTTCCCTGAGACTCTTGTGCCAGCCTGTCCCCTATGTTCCTGCAGATGGTCCTTGAAGCCACAGGGGCACTGAGTAAGTTGTGTGGAGCTGAGAGGACCCTTTTGGTTCCCCACACACACCAGGGACTGCCCTTTGTCTTCAGACTCTCCTGGGCTCCTTCCCTTTTCTTTGTCCCCCATTGGTGTCAACAGAAGTCAGAGAGGCCATTTTGGCTGACACCATGAAACTCCTAAGGCACAGACTGGACAGGGAACTTGAGGGTCCAGGGATAAGAAGGCCTCAGGCCTGGTCACCTCTATGCCTCAGAGCCATGGCTCTTTGTCCACTCAATCTGCTGTCCACTGGCACCACATGCTGGCAAAAGTCAGCATACTAAGGAAAGATAGCTGTCCCTACTTGTGGCCTCTTGTGAGCATGAAGATCCCTCAAGGACACCCTGTAAACATCTTGTCTTAAGCCGGATTGGTGATGGCCACCGCCTGAGCCCAGGCCTGCCACTGGTCTGAGATGACCTCCCTGTGAACAGAATTCCCGATATTTTCACATTCTAAGGCATATGCCAAGTACCGGAAGCTCTGATGCCTACTAACGTCTAAAATCCCAAAACAGACAAAGCCATATCTAGCCAGAAGACCGGGGGCCCTGGAGTCAGAGAAGATGGCCATCCCAGGGTGTGAGGGACAGATGATGCTCTTGAAACCAGGTTCCTAAGTGACAGGGGAGGCTGAGCCATAGGACAAGCCAGTGGTTTCAAGGACCATCAGTCAGGCTATATCCACCAAGAGGACCCAAAGAAGGATCCTGGAATCCATGGGCCTTTAACTTCCCAGAGCTATAGGAGCCTCAGCAGGTACCCAGGCTACATACAGATGGGGCATTATCTGGGCTCCCAACAACCTCGTAGTGGAGGGGAGGGAAGGGTAGTGTCTTCATTAGGGTTTTGCCTCTGTAAACAGATCCCATGACCAAGGCAACTCTTATAAGGACAGCATTTAAGTGGGGCTGGCTCACGGGTTCAGAGGTTCAGCCCATTATCATCAAGGTGGGAACATGGCAGCATCCAGGCAGGCATGATGCAGGAGAGTTCTGCATCTTCATCTGAAGGCTGCTAGGAGAAGACTGACTTCCAGGCAGCTAAGATGAGGGTATTAAAGCCCACACTCACAGTGACACGCCTACTCCAACAAGGCCACATTGTCTAATAGTGCCAGTCCCTGGACCAAGTACATTCAAACCATTACAGGTAGGAATTGGGTTAGAAGGGAAGTCTCCCACCAGTTCCCAGCAGCTAGGAGAGAATATCTCAAACTGGGCTGAGGTGGTACCCAGAGACAGAGGTCAGCCTCTGGGAATGTGCAGTAGCAGTGTGGCCTATCTCCTCAGCTAGAAATAAAAGCCCATTGGGCCCGCTAACTACAGTGAGGATCACAGCTCAACCTGCTCAGGCTGGTTCAATCTTCATCCAAGGTCTCTCCCACCTTAGAGCCTCCTGTCAATGAGCCAGCTGTCATCTAACTGCCCTCAGAACCCACCAGGTTGGCACAGAGAGAGACAGACAGGCATGATATGTCCAAATAGACGAGCCAACCCAGGATGCAGGATAGCAGAAGCTCTCTGGGCCAGAAGTGAGGGAGAGACCCCAGGGTCCCTGGAGTCACTGTTCTAGTCCACTTAGTGTCCTACTGCACTGAACAGTGGCCCTGAAAAATGCACCCTCATCTAGCATCTGGAGGCCAGGGGCATCACTACCCCTTTGGAAAAACATCCTTGAGATAAGGCGTTAGGACTTGGAAAGGTCATCTGGACTTGGGTGCACCCAGACCTACAAACTGGGGTCCAGTAAGAATCAAGCAGAAGGAGATCTGAGACAGACACAAGGAAGACAGTCACCAGTGTCAGGAGGAGAGGAAGAGGTCTGAGCCTGAGGAAGAGAGGAGCCATGAAAGGGAGGACGGGGAGACTAGATCATGTGACGGAATAAGCACAGGAAGGGTTAGGACAACACTTGGTTATAACTGTGTCCCACACTAGAAGCACTGCTGCTTAGTCTACTAGGAAAGCCGCCAAGTGAGCTGTAATGGGATCTTATATTGTTCTGGGTTTTGGTCTGTTCTTACTTAAGGTCCCCCCTTAGACCACTCAGGCAATAAGTCAGCCGCGTGCCAGAAAGGCAGGCAGTAATATGGTGCGTGTACCCCAAGACCATCTCCACAGCTCTTGCTGCCACAGACCACCGAGTCCCTGCCCCATCTCTCAGGGTCTTCCTCTGGCATCTGGGCTGCCAGGTTGGGAGTTTTTCTGTGCCTTTTGTTCTTCTCAAAAGACCCTACCAGAGGTGGCCTTGCAGGAAGCAGGGGTGAGGTCTCCCTTCAGAGGATCTGGCTTGGGGACATGACGGAGAATCACACTCCAAGCAGTTACTCCATGGCCACACTCGTGTGTGTGTGTGTGTGTGTGTGTGTGTGTGTGTGTGTGTGTGTGTGTGTGTGTGTGTACATTGGCTCCGTCATGACTGTGTCAGGCCATCAGTAAGCACAAGAGAAAGGCAGGGCAGATTGCCACGGTAAAGGTGTCAATCGCTGGTGTGGCCTGACAGGAAACTCGGCAGAACATTGTAGAAAAACTGATGAGCGTCTCTGGCCATCCCAGGCAAACAGAGAGGCTGCTTGATTTTTAGACTTTTTACAGTACCAGGAACTGACCCCAGGGCCTGTGCTGGTTAGGCCAGGGCTCCAGCATCAAGCTGCATCCCAACCCAAGAGTTTTTAATCACTGACTCCACAGGAAAACATCCCAGCAAGGGCAGAGCAGTGTGTGGTGATACAGGCACCCCCAGGAGCAGGGCTGCCTGTGGGACACCACCCCAGCAAACCCAGAGATATCCAGGCACTTCCAAAAATATCCACCAATATTCAGACGTGTCCAGAAACCCCAGTGACATCCAGACATGTCCAAAAATGTACAGACACATTCAGAAACGTGTGACGTGTCGTTGGCAAGGACATCTGCGTGGGGATTTTTAAGTGGCCTCTTCTACAGTGTTTCCAGAGCTTTCCAGACAACACCTCCCTACAACCTCCGCTTGGCAGCAACTCAAAAGAAACAAGGCCAGAGAAAGCAGGACACTGTCCTTCCTTTCCCAAAGATGGAAACAAAACCACAGAGCCTGTCTCAGCTACCTTCCCAGCTCCACTCAGGACAAAAGCATCAGACCAGGTCAAAACCAACCAAACCCCAGGGACCCAGCACCCTGCCACTGGTTCCTAACGTCGTTCTGGGGTCCAGCCACAGCCTGCCCAGAGAGCCTGAAAGGGCCCTGAAACATGACTTTCAGAGTAGGGAAGACATGGCCTAAGCGCCAAGGGTACTGGCAGCATCTGAACCTGCTCTTGCCCATGCTGCTCTGGTCAGGCTGACAAGGAACCCTGGAGAGCCAGGGGCAGGTGTCAGCAGAGACCCAGGGAAAAGCTGGAATGGAATGCTAGAATAATAAAGCAGCACCCATTCCCCTGTCAGGAGCCCTGCAGGACCCTCGGGGCTGTGCCCTGCCTCCACTCCCAGAGCTCTCCCACACTGCAGCCACTGAACTGCCTGCTCGGGAGAGCCCCGTGCTTTCTGCTCTTGCCTCTCCTCCTCTCCTCAGACCTCTTCCTTCAAGGACTACCAGAAGTGGCCTTCAGAGGCATGGGGTCAAGGAGACTACCATGGATGCCAAGGAAGAGATAGGAACATCCACAATGTGACCTTCATTAACCTCTAAGCACGAAGGGATGGTGACAGATCCAGACAGGTTGGTCTCAGTCCCCAGATCAGGGTCTTCCTGGGCTCTGACAAGCAGCAGGGCAGAGCATAGCTTAGCTCAGGATCACCCAGTCACAGCCCACAAGCCAAGTACAACCTGTGCCTGCTTTGTAAGTTGCACCGGCACATAGCCATACATACACACACCTCCCTGTACCCATCCACAATGTCCCTCCATCGGTCCGGACACCGAGACCTTTCTTGACTTTCCCTGTGGCAATCACCAGATATTGGGTGCAGAGTGGCCAGAGCAGCCCCAGGGAGTCCACATCACCTGTTGCAGCAGGGCGTTCTTCCGTGTGGAGACTCCACAGCCCCCACTTGTTCAGATCTGAGGTCTCAGACAGGCAGCCAGAGACGACAGCCGCAGCCACAGATGGATGCTGTGTCTATTGGTTATCTCTGAACTTTGCCAGTGTTTAACCAGGAGGCTTTGTACACAAATCCTCTGGATCCTTCTAAAGCGCGGGCTCTCGCCTCTCAGCATTCTTCTCTGGAGGGACTGGGAGGCCAGGAACTGCCTGAGCCCAAATGTCTACAACCTCTGTCCCCCTGACACCACCCCCTGGCTAGCTGCACCGGGCATCGCGTGTTTACCACTGTTTGCGTCTGAGGAGGAGTAAAGGAAAGAGTGTCAGAGCAGCACCATGATCCCAACCTGAAGCAGAAAGGAAGGTGTCCTTTTGGTGACAAGTGTCTAGGCCACAGTTTCCGTGGTTTCCAATTTCCCATGCATTCAGACAGGCCCACCCTTCCGGTCTCACCCCAGATACCACACAGCAGGTAACACCTGTTCACACCTCCATCTGCCCTTTTGGTCCCTCGAGCTTCCTGTACAGACGCACACGTGACCACACTCATCTTCTCCTGTGCACACACACATGTGACCATCCTGTACACATATGTGACCATCCTGTGCGCACGCACACGCACACACACATACACACATGTGACCACCCTCATCTCCTGTACACACACACATGTGACCATCTTATACACATGTGTATACACACACATGTGACCAACTTCATCTTCTCCTGTGCACACACACACACACACACATGTGACCACGCTCATCTTCTCTATCCTTTCATGGTTTTACATCTTGCTCTGACTAATACTAGACCTGTCTTTTGATAACTCTATACCCTCAAAACTGCACTCCCCAAACTTCCTGGAGTGTGTGCGCATGCGCGCGCACACACACACACACACGCACGCACACACACGCACACACACACACACACACGCAAACAACCACATGCACATACACACATATGCTCACATGCACAAATACAGATGCACATGCACATACATACATACATGCACAGGTGTGTGCACACATGAATACACACACACACACACACACACACACACACACATCCCACCTCCCCCAGGACCTTAGTACGAACTATTCTCTCTGCCTGCCACAGTCCTCTCCAAGCATATTAAGTGGAGGTTTTTACTTCAGTTAGCAGCACATGACTACCACCCTCTGTCCATGGGCACAGACATTGCCATGATCTGAAGTGACCGTTTTCCCTTATTTACTGCTTGCTTCCTTCCTTGGAGCACTGCTTCTCGAACAATGCCCCCCTTGGGACACTACTACACTGCGGTATCTGCGATTGCTCCTAACACCCCATGGGCAGTCTATGGACACTGCCCAGTGCTCGCATAGAGCATGGGACACTGGGCAGCAGAGAGGTCCCCATTCAGAATGACCTGTCCTAGAGTCAACCTTGGAAAGA
This sequence comes from Rattus norvegicus, assembly GCF_021556685.1. NCBI lineage: Eukaryota > Metazoa > Chordata > Mammalia > Rodentia > Muridae > Rattus > Rattus norvegicus. Next base: position 167,791,427 of record NC_141536.1, read on the forward strand.
CAGGAACCCCAGGAGTGGCTCACAGGCTTCAGGAGGAGAATGAAGAGGAAAGTGAAGGGCGGCAGTGTGCAGCCTGTGGTTTGAGTCAGCAGCCTGGAGGCAGCGCCTGAGAGCCAGCGGGGTGGCCAGAAAGGTCTGAGAAGGACTCCTCAGCTCTCCCTGCTTCGAGCAGGGTCATTCCTGCCACTCTAGCCTCCTTCCTATGTCATGGGTGGTGCTCAATGGAGAAGAGAGGTAGACAACATGGCTGAGAGCAGAGCGAAGCAGCTGACTCCACCCTGTGCCAAGCCTGAGGCTTGCTAGGCTGCCGGCTCCCCACCGGCAGCGGCAGTGGGGAGGAGGGGCCGTGTGCACCCCACTGAGAAGAGCTGCATTCTCTCTGCTTTTGATGCAGCAGAAAGAGCTGCCTGCTGGAAGGGGATGGGAGGGAAGCCCACTCGTGTGTCATAAAGGCAGTGCCAGGAGCAGGTGGCAGGTCTAGGCAGTAGGAGCCCCCAAGTGGTTCCGTAGCACACCACCCTTCCCCCAGACAGTGGAGGCAGAGAGTTACCACCCCAGGCTGGAGCAAGCAATGCTGAAGTCTGAGCAAGGAATGCATCTTTTGACTCAGCAGCTGGGAGCTGAAGTTTAAAGATTTATTTTTATTGGTTTTGTGTGTGTGTGTGTGTGTGTGTGTGTGTGTGCGCGCAAGGGAGAGAGAAACAGAGACAGAGAGACAGAGACAGACAGAGACAGAGACAGACAGAGACAGAGACAGACAGACAGACAGAGGCAGAGACAGAGATAGAGAGAGAGACAGAGACAGAGAGAGAGACAGAGACAGAGAGAGACAGAGATAGAGAGACAGAGAGAGACAGAGACAGAGAGAGACAGAGACAGAGAGAGACAGAGAGAGAGAGACAGAGAGAGACAGAGACAGAGAGAGACAGAGACAGAGAGAGACAGAGACAGAGAGAGACAGAGACAGAGAGAGACAGAGAGAGACAGAGACAGAGAGAGACAGAGACAGAGAGAGCAGGCCCACAGAGGCCAGATGAGTTCAATCCCTGGAAGAATCAAACTCAGGTCCTCTGCAAGAGCAGCACACACTCTGAACCACTGAGCCATTTTTCCAGCTCCAGAACCTGGTTTTTACTCACATCCTCGAGTGAGGATGCTCGGGAAGCCCAAATCTCAGGGACTAGGACAGTCAGTGGAGGTTTGCCCAAGACCCAGGCCCTTGGAAGCCACCCTTTCTGGGAGCTCTGCTGTCAGTGTTGACTGCATATGGCCAAGTCCTCGTCACCAAGCATTCATCCACCTGGGCACCCGGTGAGGTGCACATATCTTTCCCCACTCCACCCCAGGCAAGGAAAGCCCCAGCATTAGGACAGGGCAAAGCACTCTGCCACACCGTGGGGCAATGCTGCTCAGTGGTCTGCGCACACATGCATCACCTTATCCTGGCACCGGATGCAGAAGTAGAGCGACCCACAGACAGGCAGGAATGCTCCATGACTGGATTCAGCCTGATGAGGCCCTGTGGAAGCCTGGGAACTCTAACCACGTCTCCCAGCAGCCCCGCAACCACGGAGGACAATGAGCACAGAGGCCCCTTGGGCTCCCAGGAGACAGAGCGGTCCATGAGAACAGTGCTGTGTAGCCCCTTCCACGATGTCCCAAGGCCAAGGTCTGCAACCTATGAAGGCTTCCACAGGCAGCAGTGGTGTGGGGGGAGGAATGCATGCAGCCCGCTGAGGAGAGCTGCACTTTCTCAGGGGCAGTCTTCTAGTGCCAGCACCTTAAGCTGTGAGGCACACGCTGTGAGGTTCACCCACATACTGCAGTCAGCTCACCCAGGGCTACATCTGCCTAGGTCCCAGGCACTTTCATCACCCTGGGGAGAAGCCATACAGCGCTGGTGCCCCATCTACCCCCATAGGGAGCCTCTATCTGTGGGCTCGCCTGATGCAGACACATCGCCTTTGTAAAGACATCCTTGTGATTTTTCTGGACCTGGCTCATTTTCATCAGGCTCCGAGGTTCGTCTGGGCATAGCGGGTGTCGAAATGCTATTCCTTTTCAAGGCTGGGTGATACTCCACCATGTGGACACACTATGTTTCAAGTACTCTCCATGGGCTACTTGACCTTTGTGGGCGGTGCTATGTGCGCACTGGTGGGTGCCGTTCGTGTAGACACCTGTTTTTAGCCTTTGGATCCACACCCAAGAGTGGGGTTTCTGGGTTGCCTGCCAACTCTAGGTCCAACTTTTCACAGTTTCCACAGCGCCCTTGGACGCCCCTGCCCCACAGCTGGCCCTGCAAACCCCCTCACCTCACTCTCAAGCACAGAGCAGTCTCTAGATGGTGAGCAACAAAAGAGCAGCCTCAGCTACTCCACTTCTCAGTGGGGCAGGGGTCCAACAGTAGCCAGTGGGAAAGTCCAAAAGTATCAACCCTTGACCGGCACAGAACAGCCCTGAGCCTGAGACGGTCCCGAGACCCTCTCTGAAGGGCCAGCATGGCTTTGACCTCAGTGGATGATGAAGGGATTGAGGGAATGTCTGGGCTCTCGGCCTCAATTTATATCCCCCCTACTGACTGCCTGCTAGGATCAGAGAGCCCAGAATAAGTAGGAGGTTTGTCTTGTGGGTGAGGCAGTCTCAGCGTTTACTGGGGCAGCGCCTCAGGGGAAGTTGGGAGCTCCCAGCTATGGCTCAGCCTGACCTAGAGAGTGCAGCTAGCTGGGCAACAGTCCAGGGTGGCAAGGGACTCTGCCTGCCTACAGGGACACGCTGTGGAATCTTTGCTACTTTCTAGGGCAGGCCGACTGATGCATTATTGATGGGTGTTCTGCAGAATCTGCATGCTGGGCTGCAGGGATGCAGATGAAGGCCCCAGGGATGGCCGTTCTGGTTACCTTCCTGCTCTCTAACTTGAAAATGGTTGGATCACTTTTTATTGAATCCACTGGAACTCCACTGCTGATACTGGGGCCAGGTCTGGGAGCACGTGCCCTGTTCTCTATACCTAATGGGAGCTAAGGAAGGGGTGCCACAGGAAAGCAGTTGGCCAATAGGGATGAGCCCGAACATAGTGTGCCAACTGTACCCCACAGCTCCTTCTGTCTCTATGGAGGGGTAATTCAGGGGTAGAGGCTGCCAAACTCGGGTCCACAAGGACTCAGAGGCGGGTGGTAGACTCCAAGCATGGCTGGCCTGCTCCAGCTGTGATAAGCCAGGCTTCTAGGTTCCTGCAGTATTTCTCTCATCTTGCTGGACTAGCTTCCCTCCCACGGTCCTGCTGTCCAGAAGCAAGCCCAGCTCTCCCTCTAGTGGTGAGCTGCTGTACACACGCATGCACAGTACACACGTGAACCTACAGGTATGTACACACCTATGAATATATGCATAGATACGCACACAGGCGCACACATATTCCAACAGGCATTCGTGTGCACACATGCACGCGCATGTGTTCGTATATAAACATATATGTTAGAGAGAGGGATGCTGGTAGGCAGAGGGATGCATGGTTGGGTGGAGGGATGACCGATGGATAGGGAAATCCAGCTAGCTGCACTCTCCAGGTCAGGCTGAGCCCATGGCTGGGAGCTCCCAGCTTCTTCTCAGGCGCTGCCCCAGTAAGCAGGTGCTGCTTATGATTCTCTCAGAGCCAACGTCTGGAGCTCACACACACTTCCCTGAGTCATGTGATGAGAACTGGCCTCTCAGGAGAGCAGGAGTAGAGATTTAAGTCATCTGGAGGACATTCCAGAATGGTCCTTTCCACCCTGCCCCTCAGCAATGCCAGTGGGAAGTGGGCAGGGTCCCCACAGAGCTGCCCCCTGCTGGTCAGAGGCTGTCACTCCCACAGCATGCTGCCCCCTGGTCAAGAAGGGCACGTGATTCCAGTGCCTCTGCCTCTCAGTGAAGGCTGTAAGCAGAGGGGTCACGTGACTCTCTGGGTGCAGGCAGTGGGGGGGGGGGCGTCACATGACTCCAGCAGTACCTGATACAACGTATCACTATCCTTGGCTTGCCTTTCACAGACCACACCCGCGTCCAGGTGCTCACTGCTCCTTCACTGTGGAGCTTGTGAGCCCAAACCGCTGTGTCTTGTGTTTGCTAGCTTGTCGCTTGTCCCCTGACTCCAGTTCTAGCTGTCAGTTCAGCTCTGCATCAACAGTGGCATCTCTTACCCTGGCACCTTACAGACTGTCTTCTCTGTCACACTGAAGACTGTGCAGGTTCCTCTGAACCCTGACCTGCCCTTTCTGCCCTAACTAAAAGTGACTGAGAAACAGACATGGCCACAGCCTCCTTCTGACCGCCAGGCAACCGCAGGTTCCCACAGCTCCGGGGAGTCCCAGGCAGCCTGTGCCAAGGACGAACCCACTGGGAAAGCCTGTATTCCCCATATACTGAACTGAGACTGACACACTGTCTGTCCCCTCCAGAAAGTCCAGCAGTACACGGTCATCGTCCAGGCCACTGACATGGAAGGAAACCTTAATTATGGTCTCTCGAACACGGCCACGGCCATCATCACGGTGACAGACGTAAATGACAACCCTCCAGAATTCACCACCAGCACAGTGAGTACTCAGGTTCTCACAGAGATGCCAGCCCTAAGCTGTAATCCTCAGGCACTTCCCTCTCTCTCCGTGAGGGCTGGGGTGGGGGAGGAACTGGGAGGATCATGGGGAGCAAGTATCAAGGCACAGGTGACACATAAAGTGCCAGCCACTTCTAGTGGGAAAGAATCCTGTGGAGAAGGCCCTAGGAAGTTAGGAGTATGCTGTGTCCCAAGATTAAGTGACAGCTGATACATTGCTGGTGCCTTTGTAAAGTCTAGGGAAGCCGACTAATCAGGCTACCACAGCATTTGGAGAGGCTTGTGTGACTGCATCAGGTACCTGACTGGGAGACACCCACCTGGACCTTAGCTCTTGGCATGTGTGCCCTTGAAGCAAGGGTCCCTTTCTACCTTGGTCCTCAGTGGACAGGGGCTAGTCCCTTGTGGTTCCCATTAGCAGACAGGGAAACTGGAAAAGACTGGCTACAACACTGGACACTGGGACATCAGAGGTCAAGAGTCCTTGCTGAGCATGTCTACCCAACTATGGTATAGAAAGGCCACTGTGGACCTCCAGTCATGGGCCAGAGGAACAGACCCGCCATCCCACCCCACCCCGGGAGGGAAGACTCTAGAGACAGAACTGTAAATCACGTGACCCCCATTTCTCCTGGATCCCCATGGAACAGCCATGTGGCAGGGAGGGTCCCTACCTGTGAGACCCTTAGGCTCTCTTAGTGTGCAACAGACATAATAACCACTTCCGGATCTCCCAGCATTCTGTGGGGCCCTGGTTTCAGCCATCTCTCCCTCTGTATACCAGCATCTGCCTCCAGGACTCCCAATTCCATGGATGTGACCAATTCTGTGACCCAAACACTCTGTGAGCACACAGTCCAGTCCATCCCTGAAGAGATGGCAGGCTACAGGCTAGGGTGTGCCATGGAGAAGGTCAGAAGGCCAGGACATGGGATTCCAGGCACACAGACGACAGGGAGCAGCTAGGACTGAACCCCGATAGTGGCTGCTACAAAGGAGAGGAGAGAAGTTGCCTAGATTCAAGAGCCTGTCCCCATCCTGTTCTCTTGGACCACAGCGCCATCTAGTGGCCAAAGAGTAGATGACTGACAGCCAGAGTGGTTCAGGTCCCCTGCAGACTGATGCGAGTCCTGTCTGTCCCTCCCCACAAGCAACAGGTACAGGAGAAGGTTTGGCCAGTTGGCTCAACCTAGAGAAGCACTGGTGTTCCAGCCAGGGAGTCCTTGAGAAAGCTGGAGGGGCCTCTCTCTGGGTTCAGTCTGTTTGCTCTCCCTCTAGACATGAAGAAAGGCCAGTCAGACTCTAGGGAAACAGCCACTGACCCTGACATGCATGTGACAGCCCTGGCACAGACATCCTCTGCTCTGGGCCTGGATGGACAGGCCTCTAGAGGGCTTGCTGAGCAGAGCTCAGTGTGACAACCACCTTCTGTGACAGTGCAGGAACTCTCAGCTGTCAGGTTAGTGACAGGCCCAGACTGGGGCCACCCCTGGTCTAGACCATGCCTTGCCACAGCCACCACAGGAGGGCAGGGAGCTCACCCAGAGTAGCCTTGTCAGCTGAGCCAGCACCACACTCAGACACAAACCCACTGCCTTAACTAGACTTCAATGGCTGTGGTAAAACACCAGGACACACTCTGACCGCGGTGCATCGTAAAGGGCATAAACTCAAGGTGGGAGCTGAAGCATGGAGCCCCAGTCAAGTGCCATGGAGGGATACTGCTTTTGGCTTGCCTCTCGTGGCTTGCTCAGTTTGCTTTCTTACACCACTTACCAGGGAGCACCGGTCCCCCAGGAGGTGGCACTGCCCAAAGTGGACTGAGCCCTCCCACGCCAAGAAAATGGCCCCACAGACTTGCCTATGGGTAATATGGTGGGGGCGTTTTCTCCACTGAGGTTCTTATTCCTAAATAACTCTAGCTTGTGTTAAATTGGCAAGTAATAACAAAAATAAAATAGAAACAATGCCCGAGCCAGGCATTGGTGCCTTGGGTCCTGGCATTGTCATACAGAGAGCTGAGACCCTTTGCTAAGTTAGGGCTACCTGTGCTCCCAGGGATATACCCTTCTGCCCATACCAGACTGCTGGAGCACAGATATCAGGGTGCAGAAACCACACGACTCTCCCAACCTCTGGACCCCCACACCTACCCTCGGGGGCAGCCTTTGGATGGTATGGTCGCCATGAGAACCAGAGGGAAGCCAAGAGTGCAGCTTTGGGCTCCTTCCCAGCAGAGGAGATGGCACACCACAGCGGCATGAACGGCTTTGAGGAGCACTCCTTGGGAGGAGGGTGTTCCTCACACACCGATGGTGCAGGGAGGACCCAGCCTGCCTCCCAATCCCACCATGAGCCCCAGCCATGCCACATCACTCACTCCAAAGAGCACTGAGAAGGCTGTACTGGTCAGAAAGGACAGGAGACCCCCAGATGCCTTGGCTCAGAGATAGACAGAGAGCCAAGAAGCCCCACTCCTGTGTCAAGTAGATAAATCCCATCTCAGACTATCTGTGAGATTGTCTGAGGTCAAATTTAGCAGGGCCCAAGCTGGCAGCTCGGACTCCAAGGTGAGGCTCCTGCACCTCCTAGGCCCCTGCCCAGACCCTACAGTGGTGCCTGAGGAGGACCGCAGTGAGAAAGCACCCTCCCTGGTAGCTCCAAGGGAATTTCTTTCACCCTCCTGAAGATGGACCAGTTCCACCCATGGTTCTGAGCCCTGTCTGGCCTGGACCACCGCACACAATCTAACTGAACTCCATCTCCTTCGTTATGTGTGAGCCACCCCGGCAGCCCCCACGCCATCTGTGAGAAGTACATGAGCTTTGGAGAGAACAGCGGCCTTCCTGCTGGGGCACAGAAGAAACCATTCCGAGGCAGCCAGCACTGTTGCTACAAACAGGCAGCTGGTGGCTCACACCGGAACCTAAATGTGGAGTGTAACGGTGTGAAGTTCATTCCAGGGGTTGGTCCCGCCTCCGTGCAACCCATGAGGAAAGGTAGAGACCTCTGGCTCCCTGGAATGCGGAGGGTAAGGAGGGACAAGCAGGTGGCAGTCTGAAGTCCCGTGACGATAGGACACTTCTCCACACCAAGCTCACACCTCCTCTACAGCACAAGCTCCACAGACTTCTGTTCATACTCGGGCTCCTGGTGGCCCTGGCCAGGACACCATCCAGAGTAGTGCCAGGCAGGTACCCAGAAACACTGTCTCTGCTTCAGAGTAGGTTGGCCACACAGCACACACGGGCTATTTTTGTGAAGCTTAATCAAGAACAATCAGGCAAAGCTAAAGAGATGCAGGTATTTGCCAGCTCCGGATCCTACTCCCAAGTGTTAATTAAAAATTATTTTTCTCCTTGCTCTCGTGCAGCTGCAGTGCCCCCTAGAGGACAGAGCTCATAACGCATGCAGGGCCACCCTACCACCATCACTCCCCCACTGGAGCAACAACCCTCAGCCCATGCATGCCCTAGAAGCCTCCAACCTGCCTCCTGCACAGACCCCTATGGGCACAAAGGATCCCTGAGACCCAGCAACCCTATGTGGCCTTCCTCTAAGCCTTGCCCCGCCCTTACATAGCCACCCTCTAGCTACTCTTGATCCCTTCTTGCTGTGTGGCCTTGTGATGTCCAGACCTCTGTGAGCCCAGAAGACCTGTCCATGTTTTACACTCATGTATGATTGATGCCAAGACGGGGGCATAGCTGGTTCTAAGAAGCTCACACCTGAACAATAAGCATGATATGACAATAAGGGTGTTTGCTATTTGCCTGTACAAGATGATCTGTCCCTTCATAGGAGTTAACACCCAGTTAAGTGATTGAAAGAGGGTTAGGTCATGGTGTTCTCATAGGTCACCTCCCAGCCTGACAAGGGACAGCATATAGAAGGGCAGTGAGCCTCTGAAGAGCTCTTGGCACACATATGGTATTGGCTCTCTGTCCCTATGACAATGATGTCATTGGTACACAAAGAGGAAACCTCTGTTTTGGCTCATGTTTTCAGAGGGTCCCATCCATGGTCACTGTGAACCTGTGTGTATTTGGGCAGCAAATCATGGTGGGGAGCATGAAGAAGAAACTGCCAGGAAGCAAAGACAGAGACAAGAAAAGGCCAGGGTCTCCACAGCCCCCTCAGCGGCACAACTCTATCCTGATCTGACTCCCTCCCACTATCCCATACCTACCCTAGTTTCCACTATGCCCCTAACACTGCATAGTCTAGACACCAGGTCTTCAACACCTGGGAATTCAGAAAACTCTTACCCAAACCAGGTAGGTAGCAATCAGAGGCAGATGGCTCACTTATCACAGCGGAAATTATTTCCCCAGAAGCAGAAGTCCACTGAACTTCAAAGCCAAGGACCTGTAACTGTGGCCTCCAAGGTTTTGAGGTTCTTGCAGAAACATCTACCCCAATAACCAGGAGTATAGCATATGCTGTCCTCTGGAACCATCTACCTGCCTGAGAAGGCTACTCTAGGGTTAGATTTGGGCTAACCTGGGAACCTTCCATGATCTAGCCAAATGGGGCAGTGGCATCTGCCAGCCTCTCATCCTAGCAGCAAGCACTATGGCCAACCTCTAAAAGCCCTGAGTTCTCAGCTTTTCAACTAAGCATGGAAACTCAGGAGGAGAGAGATATTTTGATCCGGCACAAGTTCCTAGGACTTAAAATTTAGCATCTTAAATAGGTGGATGGGAGTGGGAGCATCTTCACAGAAGTAGGGGATAAAGGGAGAGAGCGGAAAGGGGATAATATTTGAAATGTAAATACATGAAATATCCAATAAAAAATTGGAATAGACTCTGCCCTTACACTCAGGCACAGACCATAAATCATTAATTGGGTGCTATTTCTTCATGCTCTGAGGTGATGGCCACAGGGTTGAGCCCAGAGCTTGCATCCCTAACCACCCAGTTTCACCTACACTCCCTCAACCCTCCCTCCAGGGTCCACCCTCAGACAGCGGAGGCCTCCAGTGCCCCTGAAGAACCCCACAGACAGGTCAGAATACAGTGAACCAGACCCAGGCCCTGCCTAGGAGAGGAGCCTGGTTTGAAGGCAGAGATGCAGGTGGCTCACAGGAGAAGGGTACCCAAGAATAGGGCACACAAGTCACCCCTCAGCCTGGAACCAAGACTTCAAGGTCTGTGTCCAGAAGTACTTTATGCTCTTTTGGGTCCCTGGGTCCCCACCTGGCCAAGCAGTGTGTGAAGGTGAAGGCACTAGGTTGGAAGAAGGAAGCAAACCAAGGTACCCAGTGTCATCCTGGCTACCCACTAACCAGCTGCTGGCCAGGGACCATCCCAGAGCCCACCATAACACCAGTTCCCATTTGTTCTTACCTCATTGAGCCTGCCAGGCCTGTGTACCCACCTAGATGTCTGCAACTTGATAGCCTCAGGCTCACAGATGTATCAATGGTTACATCTGTAACTATTGTTATGGTTACATCTGTAACGATTGTTATAGTTACATCTGTAACTATGATTTCACGTGTATTGTAACACATATGTTACAATAATGAAACAGTTTATCAGTGGTGAAAGAAACCAGCCTCCAAGTGGATTTAGAATCTGGAACCTAGGGTTCTTTCTGAACAGATCCCAGCAGAATTTGTTTTACTGTCGTGGCTAGAGATGCCCACTTTTGGAAAGCACGTGAGGGAATCTGGACATTCTTGAAGATCTGGGAAAACCTCTCAGTCTAAATGGACACTGGAAATCTGGCCTACAAGAGAACATCTCTCCTAGAACCTGAAAAGTCCTGGATTTAGAGGCACCAAGGAGACACACATTTGGGTGTGTTTATAAAGGAGTTCCCAGTGGGGGTTTGACTAAGAAAAAAGCCACCTTGAATGTGGGCAATGCCATCGATGCTGGGCTGGAGACAGCAAGGGCACCAGCATCCATCTTTCCTCTGCTTCCTGACTACAGATGCAAGGTGACCAGCAGCCTCCACAACTTACTGGCCATGATGACCTGAACTTTCAAACTGTGACCCAAAATAAACTCATCCTTCCTTACGTTGCTTTTGTTAGGTACTTAGCCACAGCAGTAAGGAAAATAACTAATACACCCTTAATGTGTGTGCCACTGGGGACTACTCTTCACAAGGATGTCACACAGGCTGGGTTAGGACAACCTCCAGCCTCATGCTGACATCTCTTGAGACAAGGTTACAGGCTGAGATGCTGGGGCTAAGAGCCTCAACACATAAATTTGGGTGACATGGCTCTGCCTTCAACACTGCCTCTGAGCACCTGTGATCTTCCTCCAAGGAAAACTCCCCATATCATGGGGTGCAGACCCTCAGACACTAAGGTAACCCTATTGCTGATGTGGACTGTTGGTGTCAGGAGGAGAGACAGGTCACCAGCAATGACAGCCTCACCCAGCCACCCAGGAGCCCAGTAAGGAAGCCAGACACTGGACATATGTGGTCACGACTCAGGTCTGCTGTTCTCTCTGGGACTGCCCTGTGCCCCTCTGTGCTGAATGGTGACAGATTTGAAAGTAGGGTTTCATCTCCTAGAATCCTCTGGAAACCAGCTGTGCCCCACTTACTTCTCTTGAACTCCCCTCCTAGTGCTTCCTGGCGGGGGGGGGGGGGGATCCTTCTGCAGCCTCAGGCCTCTTTTCTCCAAGGTAGCTGGGCTGAACGTGGCTTGAAAATCAAAGGAAGACGGCTTTACAGCAACCCTTCGCTTCCATCTATTGTTCCAGTGAAAGGCAGGAAGAGGAAGGTTCCAGAACTGCACTGGGGAGCACTGTAGGGATATCCTTTAGGATCCGTACAGTGGGTTCCCATCTGATCCTGAATGGATGCGACAATTATTTATCTTGCTCTAAGGTGAATTGCAAGACAACAGAGCATGTGTGCTCAGAACTTCCGAGCACAGAGCCTAGAAGCCAGCCTCAGCAGCGGGCCACAGTTGGCAGGGAGCACTTGAATTCCTAGAGCAGACACCCTCTCCCCCACCCCAAGGGGCATTCGTAGGTGCACACTCCAACCTCACTGTGCCTTAACATCAGAGAGGTGCGGGATCATTGGCCACAGTGGCTGACCCCAAGCCACCTGGGGCAGTGACTAGATGGTAGGAGGAGCCAGGGCACACTTCTCTCAGGAGCCTCTTGCAGCTGCTACTCCTAGACTCCTGCTCTTCCCACTCTCCATCATGTATCCCTCCTGGCTACTTGCCATCAATTCTCCGTGCACATGAGAAAAGCGTGAGCATAGGGAGAGCAAGAGCTAGCTTCACGATGAGGCTGTCCTGGGTAGATAGATGGGTGCAGACTGGAGCAGACGCTCGAGAAGCCAGGGCTATCCCCCTGCACAGTGAACAGCGGCTGCCCCATCCCCGTCCACCTAGGTCATCCATCGAGAGCAGAGACCCTGATGCTTGCCAGTGTTGGCAGGGAGTCTGGCTCCCCAGGCTCCATATGAGGTCCTAATGTTCTTTCTTGCACTCTGCAGTTTGCAGGAGAGGTCCCCGAAAACCGTATAGAGACAGTAGTGGCCAACCTCACAGTGATGGACCGAGACCAGCCCCACTCACCCAACTGGAATGCTGTCTACCGAATCATAAGTGGAGACCCCTCCGGGCACTTCAGTGTCCGCACAGACCCTGTGACCAATGAGGGCATGGTCACCGTGGTGAAGGTAGGTGGCTGCTGCCTACACATTCCCTGGTTTGGGAACACGAATGTCTGCTGGCTATCAGGACCAAGGATCAAACCCTTTGGAGACGGCCTCCCCAGTGTCTCTCCTAACTCAGGCTGACCTCAAATTTGTGCAGCCGAGGCTGGCCTCAAACTCCTGATCTTCCTGACTCCAATCTCACCAACCATTCTCCACCGGGAATGGAAAAATCCTGGCCTTCTCCTGTGAACAAAACTCCCCTTCTCGTGAGACCATGCACACACCCTGACATACGGTGCAGGAGGATGTGCTGTGACCCTCTTCTTCCACTTGAGGCTAGGGCCTACCTCTCCAATGTGCACTTAAGCCTCCCTTTTGGGCCAAGGGTCATTGAGGAGGGCACCTTAGTGAATATGTCCAGCACCCTAATTGAAACTGTCACTGCAAGTTTTTCTGTCAGTTTCCACATTATAGGTGTAGTTTATCTTACCTGCCTGCGGGTTTTATTGGCCAAAGTCTTTCTAGAAGGACTGGTGACAAGATTTTTTTTAGTACATCATATACAATGTGATTCTGTGTCCCACAAGGACATGAGCCAATAAACACAGAGAGACCTTTCCCTCCACAGTTTTAGGAAGCAGCCCATTAAAGCAGACTGGCCTGGCCTCTTCCTGAGGCTCCCAGGAGGGGCTGCAGGCATCGGCAGGCATTGGTTCTGCAAGAGGAAGACCTTGCCATGGTGTGGTGCCAGTTCTCGGGCCTTGGTGGCACCTGGAGTTTAAGTACAGAAGAACCAAGACTAGGCTTGGGGGAGGTTCACCTTGTCTGGCCTAGAAGCCTCCGTGAGACCTTTCAAAGGGAAGGGTGAAGGTTACTCTGCCCTGGGTGCCTTGAGAGACTTGCAGCCAGCTCAGGTAGCTGCAGGTCCAGCCAGGTGAGCCTGTGGGCACAGGTACCACCTATAAAAATGCACCTGTGTAGTGTCCGGTGACACGGTACAAATCGGGGAAGAGGTAGAGCAAGGGAGAAGAGACCAGTTCATTCCCTGACTGTACAGGAAAACTCACCGGCCATACCTGGGCCTAGGGAGTCGGAGGCACAGTCTCAGCCATGCTCCATGTCCAGTGACAGCTGGACACCGTCATGTGCCATGGAGAGGTGAGATCATACTCAGAACTTGTATATCCACTTCTCCTTCAAGCAAGTATAAAAACCAGGTTTGGGGAGAGGGAGGGCTCACCAAGGTCACCGTCAAGGAGCCAGCATTGTCTCTGCCACCCGCTCTAGAGCCTTCAAGATTCAGTGCCTCTCTTTCCTTCCCAGGCCCAGTGGCCGTATTGATTACCTAGTTTGTAATTCCTGTCCATGCATAGATAATACTCGGCATAGTGGCAGCCCTGGGCACCAATGACAGGTGCTTACGAAATCCAGAGGGAGGCCGGGTTCTGACTTCCTTAGCCATAGACCCAGGGGTCAGACCCAACACAAGGGTTAACATCTGAAGATGGAAGGCTGAAGTGGGAAGCTGGCTCCACCAGGAAAGCTCTTCCCCCTAATGGAGTTCATGAAGACTCAGGCAAACCTACAGGAAGGGGCAGTGAGTCACATGGCCTGCGGCAGGAATCCCCCAGTCACTGTCAGGCTTCACTTCTGCCTACCTTTGCACTGTTGGAGAAGTTGAGTCGTTCGGCTGTGGTTGATCCCACATTGGGATCTGATGGCATCTGAGCCAGTGTCCTAGGCCTGTTCTCTGGAGCTTCCTTTGAGGAAATTAGCCAGGAAGGTCCTTCAAGGAGAGACTGGTAACTGGAGAGCTGTGTTATGCAGCCGTATTGCTTATGGTCATTAAGGTGTGACAGCCTGCTCCTCCCACAGAATAACAGCAAGCCTCTCTGGGTGGTACACTGAGTTCTGCATCATCCATCTGCTGATGGTAACTCAGGGTCCCAGTCTATTCTCACAAGGGCCACTCTCAGAACCACTGTCTAGCACTCGCCTAAGTTCCAACCAGGTGCTTTTCTCAACATCAGGGGCACAGAAGCACTGTAGTACTATCTACCCCAGGCTCCCGTACCTGCTGCCTTCAGAACCTGTGACCAGAAGCAGCAGGGTCTTTGCAGATGTAACAGTGTTGAAGGTCTTAAGGTTTGAGTTGAGTCTGGACTATCTGGGTCAGCCCAATGCAACCTCAGAAGTCTTTAAAAGAGGGAATGAAGTTCAGGGAGTGTTTGTGTCTTTTTTTTTTTTTTTTTTTTTTTTTTTTTTTTTTTTTGGTTCTTGTTTTCTGAGCTGGGGACCGAACCCAGGACCTTGCGCTTCCTAGGCAAGGGCTCTACCACTGAGCTAAATCCCCAACCCCAGGGAGTGTCTTAGTTAAAGGTTCTGTTGTTGTGATTAAAAACAGAGCTGGAGGGGCTGGGGATTTAGCTCAGTGGTAGAGCGCTTACCTAGGAAGCGCAAGGCCCTGGGTTCGGTCCCCAGCTCCGGAAAAAAAAAAAAAAAAAAAAAAAAAAAACAGAGCTGGAGCGATGGCTCGGCAGTTAAAAGCACTTGCTGCTCTTCAAAAGGTCTTGAGCTCAATTCCCAGCAACCACACAACCATCTGTAATGGGATCTGATGCCCTCTTTTGGCACGCAGGTGTACATGCAGAGAGAGCACTCATAAAATAAATCTGAAACAAACATGTTTCGCCTTACATGTCCCAAGCATGATCTATCGTGGAGGGAAGTCAGGATAAGAACCTGGAGACAGGAGCAGATGTGGTAGAAACGCTGCTTACTGGCTAGCCCGGGTTGCTTAGTCGCACTTGCCCCGGGTGGCCCCGCCCACAGAGAGCCAGGCCCCTCCCACATCATTCACCAATGAGGAAGGAGCACCACAGCCCAACCCGGTGGCAGCTTTTCTTCAGCTAAGGTGCCCTTTCCTGAAAGGACTCTAGCTTGTGTCCACCTAAAACTAACCAGCACGAAGGAAGAGCAAGGTGTGACGGCAGAGGTAGAAGCAGTTGGAGGCAGGAAGCTACATGTGGCTCTGAAAAGGGACCGGACCCCACAAACCCCTCTCCAGAGTGGACATGTATGAGACAGGAGTCACCACTGGTCTCACTGTCGGACTCTAGCCCATTTTACTTCTGCCCCCAGAACTGCATTTAAGTTACTTTAAGTCTCCCACTGAGGACACAAAATCAGCAACAAGTACAAGGATATGTTGAAGGAGTAAAAAAGCTTAAATGTTGCTGTTCGGCTCTGGTTTGGACTTTTGAGACAGCCTCCCGGTGTATTCCAGGCTGACCTCAAGCTTGCAGCCCTCCTGTCTCGCCTCCTGACTGCTAGGATTGCAGGCCTGTACCACTGCATCCAGCAGAAACTAACTTTTGTTTGGTTGGGGGTGGGGGAAGACGTGTGCTACTCCCACAGGAGGCAGTTAGAGGACAGCTTGCAGGGCCAGTGGTCTCCTCCAACCTTCTGGGTTCTGGGGATCAAACTCATCCTCAGGAACGGCGGCAGATGCCTTTGCTCACTGACCCATCGTGGCCACCCTAAAACCAATCAACCTTTGGCCACCATTGCTGTCAACTCTCAAGACCCTCAGCTCACTTGTGCCAGCCCACAGGGTAACTAAGGCATACTTGAGAATTCCTGAAGCGGGGCATGGAGACCACACATCGGTAATCCCAACACCCAGGAAGCTAAGGCAGAAAGATCGATCCCCCAAGAAACCCAGTTTCTGCCTCATCAGAGTGTGGTGTGGGGCTACTAGCTAGAGACCATTTACCCCAACCCCTCTCCTCTCTCATTGGTCAGAAGCTAGAAGAAGCCAGAGGCAAGAGTCTGCTGTAAAGGGACAGTGGAAACCAGGCTACCATATAAAGCAGGGCAGGGAGAATCTGAGAGACCGAGCAGTGGGAATGGCCAGCCCCACCACTGTAGGACGCTCCCGTTAACCTGTCCCTTCTTCCAGGCAGTGGACTATGAGCTGAACCGTGCCTTCATGCTGACCATAATGGTGTCCAACCAGGCGCCCCTGGCCAGCGGGATCCAGATGTCCTTCCAGTCCACAGCGGGGGTAACCATCTCTGTCACCGATGTCAACGAAGCCCCCTACTTCCCCTCCAACCATAAACTGATCCGCCTGGAAGAGGGTGTGCCTGCCGGGACGGCTCTCACCACTTTTTCTGCAGTGGACCCTGACCGGTTCATGCAGCAAGCCGTGAGGTGAGTCTTCAGCACAGCCTGGCCCTATCTGACCCTCAAGCAGGATCCAGTCCTATGTACCACACAGAAGAGTCCCAGAATGCCCAGAAAAGCCTGAAAACCAGGAAACCCAGTAGAGAGAGGAGGATGGGGTACCATGTCCAGACCTGAGGTGTTGGCTTATTTAGAGGCAACCCTCCCCAGAGAATCAGCCAATAGGATAGCCTTGGGCATCATTGACCAGTGTCACCATCTCCAGGCTGACAAGTTAGACTGAAGCCAGGGCAGGTCATGGCTTCCCTGACAGCAGCAAGTGACTTGAGCAAACTGCTTAGCGTCTCTGTACCCCAGATACCCATCCACCTGCAAAATGGAGGTGATGTGGGAACAGCCTTCTGGAGTCCTCCAGAATCTGAGACCGCCCACCACAGGGACATGAGCCACTGCTGTGGCCTGTGCCTCTGTGGAAGGGGCACAGAGGTGCATGAAACCTTTGAGCACTCTGGGAGGACAGAAATGCCACTGGGCTATGGATGCTGTACCCAGGATGCTGGCTGGGAGAAGAACACTGAGACCTTGACCTTGCTTCTGGTTTCCTGTCCATAGGTACTCGAAACTGTCTGATCCCGCCAACTGGCTGCACATCAACACATCCAATGGGCAGATCACCACAGCCGCAGTCCTGGACCGAGAGTCCCTCTATACCAAGAACAATGTATATGAGGCCACCTTCCTGGCTGCTGACAATGGTAAGTCCCACTCCAGCAGCAGTGTCCTGGGGTTGTGGGCAAGGGAGGGTGCTCCTGAGGGAGGCCATAGGCACCCAGAGAGCCACAGAGAGGTCTAGAGGGCTCGGTGGAGGGAAGTCTGTACAGGCAGCCATGAACACTTAACTCTGCCCCCACCCTGTGTCGACCCATCGTGTCAACCTCAGAAACTCCAGTTACTCCCCTAACAATCTGCTTACCTGCCCGTGTTCCCACAGTGTTCCAACCGTTACACATAAACTCGCGGCTCCAGGGTGGCTATAAACCAGGGAATTTAGTGGCCGAAGGCTAGCCCAGCCTGTCTTTACTAGCTTCTCAACTTCCCCATGTATGAACTGGGGTGAACAGAACAGATTTGCCACTTCCCAACACTATTAGCTGGCACCCTAGCCCTGAGACTCTGGGAGCAAGGGAGGGCGCTAGGTGGCTGCTGGGCAGGCAGCATGGAGGAGCTTGAGGAGGAGCAGGAAGGACACTGGTCATCCTGAGGAAGACAGCACAGGTTCTCAGGAGGTTTCTGAGGGCTGTGGACCAAGAGCAGATGGGACCTATGGCCGAGAGGCCCATTTCAAGACCCACAGCACCGTGAAGTCTAGCTGAGCACTCTCATGGGTTCCGTGTATGGTGGTTAGCCGTGTGTGAAGGAGATTATGGGCAGACATCCGTCCATCACCACTGCTTTGGGAAGAGCCCTGGCCTCTCTGGGCCTCAGCTTTTTCCTCGGCAGAATGGGAGGAGCCTAATGCTCTGACGGGTATGTCCTTCATGAGGGATGTCCGGCCTGTGAGTAAGCCAGAGTCGGCGTTCTCCATGCTCTGACCACGGCTGTCCTGTCACCCACTGAAGGCCAGGCACCTACCTGGAGTCAGAAGAGACAAGCCTCACCTAGCAGAACTCTCTGAGGGCCTGGTGCTCAGACAGAGAACAAGCCCCTGTCTGTCAAAGCCTGTTTTCTCAGTAGAGGTCACTTCAGCTGTGGGATCACAGTCAACAAAACTGAGAGGGATTTTCTCTCACAGTGAGGAGACCTGGAAACCAGGGGCATAGCTCAGCGATACAGCGCTGGCCTGGCATGTCTGAGACTGAGTTTACTCCCAGTCTGCAAAGGTGTCAGGGGAGGGGAGGGGAGGGGAGGGGGGAGGGGACAGGAGAGGAGGACTTACCCAGGCCTAGTGATGCATACCCACATCCAGTTATTCAAGAGACTGAGACAGGAGGATCTCCATCTCAAGGTCAACCTGGGTTATAGAGCTTGTTCCCAGCCAGCCTCAGGAACTAAGAAAGTGAAGTCCAGAAGTCAGGGTGAGATTTGATAACCAGACCCATTGCACTCACACCATGTCCACGCTATGTCACAGCTTGGTCCAGGATGGGCACCCCAGGCATTGTGACCCCATTCTGGCAAAGAGCAGGAAGAGCGTAGTGCTCACCTGTGTTCTCCCGTGGACTTCCAGGAAGCACGGCACTAGTTCTCTTTCTCAGACTTAGGCACGGGATGGCACTAGCTGGACGTGTAACCTCCCGGTGGACAGCGATAACCTGAGCTAACAGTTAGGCTTCTGGTTCTTCTCTCTCTTTTTTTTTTTTTTTTTTTTTGGTTCTTTTTTTCGGAGCTGGGGACCGAACCCAGGGCCTTGCGCTTCCTAGGTAAGTGCTCTACCACTGAGCTAAATCCCCAGCCCCTGGTTCTTCTCTTAAAGAGAGCAGAGAAGAGAAGACAAGGACAGAGGGAAAGCCCAGGCCATTTTAGTAGCGAGAGGAGCTGGGAGGAAACAAAGGTGGTGGGAGAAGCCAGGGAAAGAGGGGGAGTTCTGCTCTTGGAAGGAACACTTGCAAAGGCCCCGAGGCAGGGCTGTATGGTGGGTTTTGGGGGGACAGAGCAACTGAAATCTCGAGAGCAAGCACTACTGTGGCCCTGAAGCTGATCCCATAGTAAATGGCTGAGAAACCTGAACCCTAATCCAACTGGCTCCCCCAGGCCCTGTGCTCCTGGTCCACAAAGTTGGCTGTGCAGGCACTGGAGAGATGGCTCAATAGATAAGAGGAGCTGACCGCTCAAACAGAGGACCAAGGTTCAAATCCCAGTACCCACATGGCAACTCACAACCATTTATAACCCTAGTTACAGCACCCTCTTCTGGCCTCTGTGAGCACTGCACGGATGTGGTGCAGAGACCTCTGTCCTGTAGGAGAGAAGGTGTTCCCTCCTACGGCAGATGGCGTATGAACTCCAGTCCGAGTGCGGCTGTGTGTCTCGCCGAGGACGTCATGCATCTGCCTGTTCTATGTACGGCCCTGTGCGATCACCCCTCTCTGTCCTGCAGGGATCCCCCCAGCCAGTGGCACTGGGACCCTGCAGCTCTACCTCATCGATATCAATGACAACGCACCACAGCTGCTGCCCAAGGAGGCACAGATCTGCGAGAGGCCTGGCCTCAACGCCATCAACATCACCGCAGCCGACGCCGATATGGACCCCAACATCGGCCCTTACGTCTTTGAGTTGCCCTTCATCCCCACTACGGTGAGGAAGAATTGGACCATCACCCGCCTAAATGGTGAGTCCACCCAGCAGTGCCCTAGCCACCAGCAGAACCAGTATCTAAGGATCTAGGATTCCATCACTGAGAAACAGTGAGCTACGGAGCTGGGAGACAGTCCTCGCCTTCCGCATGGTTCACACACAAGGCTGGAGATACAGCCCTGTTTATCTGTGCCTCCACCACAAGGCTGTCTTTGCTCCTAGCGCCTCCCTGTTCTAGAAAGAGCCTAGCTCGACCATGCTGGCAACCGTTGACCGTCGTCTGTAGCCCCTGGAGAACGCACCCCTTAGGAGGCACCGGCTGCGGTGATGTTGATGGCATTGAGGCCGGGCCTCTCGCAGATCTGTGCCTCCTGTGTGGCCAGTGCTAGGAGCCTTACACCTTCCTAGAGATGCGATGCCTGTTTATGGTTCCACCAGCAAAACTGCCGATTCTTCGGGCCCATGGCAACATAAGCCCGATAAGCAAAGCCACCGCTGTCCTCTGCCCCTGGGCTCCTGGTGGAGAGCGTTCCCATGCTCACTGAGGTGTGGGTTCCTCTCAATGACTTTGCCTTTCAGGAGAGTTGGGTTTTGGAGGTTTTTGTTTTGTTTTGTTTTTCTTTTTGTTTTTAAAGATGTATTTATTTCATGTATGTGAGTACACCGTACCTGTCTTCAGACACACTAGAAGAGGGCATCGGATCCCATTACAGATAGTATGAGCCACCATGTGGTTGCTGGGAATTGAACTCAGGACCTCTGGAAGAGCAGTCAGTGCTCTAACCGCTGAGCCATCTCTCCAGTGCAGGTGGTTTTGGTTTTTTTTGTTGTTGTTGTTGTTTGCTTGTTTTTGCTTTTGTTTTTGTTTTTGTTTTCTCCTAATTGATTTTATAGAACTCTATACATTCAGGAAATCATTTCTTCACCCTAAATACTGACTCACTTTTGGTCCTGATATGGTTGATGTTTTAGCTTTGTGTGTCACTGTATGTGTGCAGGCACACATATGTTCAGATACATGTGTGTGTGCACAGCAGGTCACCGTCAAGCTCTGCTCTTGATCCTTGGGAGATGTCCACCCTTTATTTTTTTTCAGACAGGGCCTCTCTGGCTGGTCAGCCAGCTCCAAAACTCTGCCTGCTTCTGCCTCCCCAGATCTGACTATAAGTATGCACTCTGTAGCAGGCATTTTAGATGGGGTCCAGGGAGGTACAGTTCAGATCCTTATGCTCGTGTGATAAGAGCTTGACCAATGGAACTATCTCTCAATATCTTTAACTTAATGGCGGTAGAGTGTGCGTGTGTATGTGTGTGTGTGTGTGTGTCTGTATGTGTGTGCCTATATACATATGTGTACACACACATCTGTATGGTGTGGTGTGATGTGTGTGCATATATGTACATTGTGTGCATGATGTATGTACATACACATGTGTATGCGTGTGTGTGTACGTGCATGGCATGTTGTGATGTGTGTGCATATGTGTACATCATGTACATGATGTATTACATGTATATGTGTCTACATGTGTACATATGTGTGCATGATGTGTGTGCAGGGACGTCTATATGGTATGTTGTGATGTGTGGTGTATGTGTGTATATGTGTACACTGTGTGCATGATGTATGTATGTGCACATGTGTGTGAGACTGCATGGTATATTGTGATGTGTATGCATGTGTGTACATTGTGTGTATGATGTACATGCATGCATGCACGCACGCACAGGCGCACGTGTGTGTGTGTGTGTGTGTGTGTGTGTGTGAGAGAGAGAGAGAGAGAGAGAGAGAGAGAGAGAGCTTTTCATGCCATCAATCTCAGTGCCTGCGGAGGTCTTCCTTGGGAAGGATAGCTGCCGACTGGCTGCACGTTGCTGTTTTTCATTCCAGGTGACTATGCCCAGCTCAGTTTGCGCATTCTGTACCTGGAAGCAGGGGTGTATGACGTCCCCATCATTGTCACGGACTCTGGCAACCCTCCCCTGTCCAACACATCCGTCATAAAGGTCAAGGTGTGCCCGTGCGATGAGAATGGCGACTGTACCACGGTCGGTGCAGTGGCTGCAGCTGGCCTGGGCACGGGCGCCATCGTGGCGATCCTCATCTGCATCGTGATCCTGCTAAGTGAGTGCTGGCGAGTATTCCGTATTCAACGTGTGACACCCTCTTCATGTGGGGTCAGAAACAGCCCCGCTGTGGGGAGAGGTGACTGACTCTGAGGCAGAGCTGGGCCAGCGTTCTCCTCTGCAGACACAAGGGACAGGGATGGAGAATAGTCAGTGCCCATGTGGAGTGAGCGGGCCTACCATCCAGACAGGGAACCTGCCTCCCTTTCCTGCCTGCAGGGAGTGCGAAGCCAGGGGTCAGAATACAGGTGTCCCTGTGGCCCTAACTGAGAGTGGGGCATATGGTGTGGGGGGGAGGGAGCACATCCCTTCTTCCACAATCTCCCTCCACATCTCCTCAGGTGACATGAGACACCAGCTGCACAGCTGCCTCTCCGGCCACTTGATCTGGAGGAAAGTGGCCCAAGGTGTCTGGTTTCTACTTCAATGCTCATAGAGTGGTCCTCTCACTCTCTCTCTCCAGTTCCCTGTCCACAACATGGGCCACATCAAGAGGTCCCCTGGCTACCACCTTGTTGAAAGGTTGAAAGGAATGCTATCTGCTATCTGTCACTTGCAGGGGTCTGGCCTCTGAGCCTACAGTAGCTGTAGTCTTTCTCATCCCAGCAATAAACCAAACCACCTCATCAAACTGGCCACCCTTCAGACAGCCTGCAACCCTTCCCTCCGCACAAGGTGTCTGTCTGTTGACATCCTCCCCTCCCTGTGCCCTGGACAGGCAACTCCTCCTCCATGTCTAACAGTGAAGAGATAGCAGAGGCCGCAGGGAGCACACCTGGAGACACCTTCACGATAATCGGGGTCTCCTGTCTCCAATTCACAGGAGCCCTGCCCTTAGAACCCAGGCAGGAAGAGAGACCTATCCAGGAAGACCATGCAAGCTCCCATAGATAAGCAGAATGTCCCAGACAAGTGGCCAAGGCAGATGGCAAAGGAGACATATCTACATATATTTTCTTATTTTGCACCCAAATCCCTTTGGATAAAAGAACCTCTGGGATCCCTCCCCAGTCAGCCTTTCTTCCTGGAATGTATATACATACATCATGCATACAATGTACACATATGCACACACATCATGCACACATATGTACACATGTGGACACATGTGAATATATCATGCACACAATGTATACATATGCATACACATATCACACATCACACACCTATCCTGGTGTGTGCCTGGGAATTGTGGGGGGCCTCTGGAGGTGCAGGATGTGGCTTCCTACCTGCCGGAGGCCCTTTCTGGGCTGCCCCTTCCCCAGTCTCCTTCCATCATGGGGCTATCACCCCACCTTGGCTCCTGCCTAGAACATTGTACTCTAAAATGCTCCTTTTTGCCTTCTGGGCCCAAAGCCTCACCTTGCAATAGTTCTGAGGAAGGAAGGTCTCTTAGCTCAGCCTCTCCACTTGTCCTCCTGACCCTCAAGTACTGATAGTTGTGCACCATTGGCTACATCCATAAAGAAGAAACTAATCCCAAGGGCTGTTTGCAACCCCAGGTTCTACATCTGTACATGCAATCAACTGCAGATAAAATATTCACAACGAGAACTGTGTGGCAGGGGCTGGGAGAGATGACTCAGTAGTAAGGTCACTTGCTGCAGAAGCATAAGGACCGGAGTTCGAGTCCTAAGACCCGCAGGCATAGCTAGGCACACACCTGTAACCCCAACTGTAAGGTCCAGAGTCAGGAATACTGAAGCTGACAGGTGAACAGCCAAGATCCAGGTTCAGTGACAGAGCCAGTCTCAAAGGACTACAGTGAGGAATGAAAGCTCAGGACCCAGATGCCTTCCTGCGACCTCCATCCATTCTAACGCTGGGACTTAGTGTGCACACGCATGCGCACACACCTGCTGTGCAGACGAACACAGAACCCACACGCATCCAACCATCGTATGCCCACAATACGCCCGGACTTGCACACACGTTCACACCCGTGCGCACGTATGCACAGACGCGCCCGTGTGTGCACACACTGCTCACAGTGCGGCTCCCCCTCTCACAGCCATGGTCCTGCTGTTCGTTGTGTGGATGAAGCGGAGGGAAAAGGAGAGACACACGAAGCAGCTGCTCATCGACCCTGAGGACGACGTGAGGGACAACATCCTGAAGTACGACGAGGAAGGCGGCGGCGAGGAGGACCAGGTGAGAGATCGAGAGTCTCATAGGCCCAGCTGGGCTCGTGCTGGGGCCTTACCTGTCTTGTCCCATTCCTTAGGGAAAGGTATTGCATAGTCAGTCGTTTCCAGAGGCACAGATCTGGGTACAGGCCGCAACCTCTCCCACGTGTGTGCTCAGGCCTGGGCTGACTGTCCTCATCCTCAGATCGGTCCTCCTCACATGATCCTCCCTCTCCAGCCCCCAGACCAACCTGCTGCTGTTCTGTGCCCTAAAGAAAGCAGTCCAGAGTCTTCTGGGGTCACGAACACCCACCTACTGGACACTCCCAGTGGTGGTGGGGCTCTCTGACCAGGATGGGGAGAGCGCACAGAGCTACCCCAAGGAGGGAGGCAAGGAGGGCCCAGCCCTTTTCTGTCAGTGCTAAAGGTGCAGGTGGCTGGCTGCATAGGGCTGCAGGCAGGAGGGTCACTTGTGGGGGGTAGGGAGGAGGTCCAGGTCCCCACAAGGCAGCTGGCAGGTATAGAGTCCATGGGGACCCTGAGGTCAGGCAGGGCTGGGGCAAATGGAGAAGAGGCAGTGTGGGGAAGGGGCAGGCCTAGAGTAGGGCAATCAGTGTGCTTGGAGACTGGTGTGGTGGGCAGGTGAGAAAACTGAGCATGAATGTTCTTAGCACTCTTTATTGCCCTGCCTGCTGCCCCCACACTCCAGTTTCCCTGACTCACTCTGTCTCCATCCCAGGACTACGACCTCAGCCAGCTACAACAGCCAGAAGCCATGGAGCATGTGCTGAGCAAGGCCCCTGGTGTGCGGCGAGTGGATGAACGGCCAGTAGGTGCCGAACCCCAGTACCCAGTCAGGCCTGTGGTGCCACACCCAGGAGACATTGGAGACTTCATCAATGAGGTACGAACCTCGGGAGGACCTGAGCAAAAGCGTCTCCTTTAAAAGTTAAATCCTGTCACACACACACACACACACACACACACGCACGCACGCACGCATACACGCACACGCACACATACACGCACATACACGCACACACACGCACATACACACGCACATGCACACACATGCATGCACACACACGTGTGCACACACACGTGTGTGCACATACACACAGAGCTTGTGAGGAGAGGTGGCTCAGACTAGGACTTGAGGCCAGGCCTGCCCTTCTGCTTGTGGCCGTGAGCACATTAGCTCATGAGTCAGATACTTTTAGGAAATCTAAGACTCAGCAGACGCTCAGTGGGAACTGGGGGCCATTTGGGTCACTGTGACACAATAGGGTGACAGCAAGAAGAACTGTTCTCAGAAGAAACAGACCCACTAAGCCAGTGAGGTTTCGAATGGCCATCCCAGCCCACATTGGAGTCCTGGTACCAGAGCAAACTGGCCTGCATGTCTCAGCTCCACTCTGCCACCTCTGCTCCCTATCCCCATCACGACGCGAAGATGGGCACCCAAGCATCACCACACTGAGCCCTGTCAGCGTTTGGCTGCATAAAACACCCAGCAACAAGGCCTTCACACTGTGCAAGAAGCTTAGTCTCTACAGTTGAGCCAGGAAAGGCTGGCCCCATGTCACAACACACCCCTGCCTCTTACAAAGTCTGCAAAAGGAAACGATCAGTCGATCAGTCGACTGCAAGACAGCACAGTTTGGGGGTTGATTTTGGTTTGGTTTGGTTTAGGTTTTGGTTTTTTTGTTTTTGGCGGGCGGAGACCTGGAACCTAGGTTGTGAACTAAACCTCCTCCTACTCCTCAACCCAGTTCTAGCCCTAGCACCAGTCCAAACCATAGCTATCCTCATGCTAGCCATAGAGTAGCTGTGACTCTGACCCCAAGCCTAACCTTAGCATTAACCCCAAGCCTAGCTTGGAGCTGTAACATTAATCCTACCCCAGACCTAACCCAAAATAGCAGCAGCAAGCCCTACCTTCACCCTAACATTAGCCCTAGCCCCGAGCTTCATCCTAGACCTAACCCTGTTCCAACCCTAACCCCTGGTGGGGCAGAGCACTACTCGAAGCCCAGCCCAGCCCAGCCCCCAGTCTTATCCGTGGCGAAGCTGCTCACAGCTTTGAGCCTCCCGCTCTTACACTCTGCGCTGTTGTTATTGTTTGCATTTACAGGTTTTATCTTATTTTATTTATGTGTATGAGTGCTTTGCCCGCATGCATGTCTGTGCACCATCTGTGTACAACGCCCACGGAGGTCAGAAGATGGGGTCATCTCCCCTAGAACTGGAGTTGCAGATGGTTATGAGCTGCCATGTGGGTACCGCAAGAACAAAGCGGAGCCATCTCGCTAGCACGCACACCCCCGCCCCCCCCCGTCCGTTCCTTATAAATGTACATCCTTATTTGGTCCTTGGAGGTATCCTACAGATAAACACGTGCAGCGATTACAGTGCCTACTGTACACAAGATCCTCCCTCCTCCACCCCTCCCCACCCCCACCCCTCCCCGCCCTCCCACCCCCCCAGCCCGCTCGCATGGGTCCGTCCTCCTCTGGGCTGACACAGCGCTCACACCTAACCCCCCATCTCTGTGATTTCCAGGGACTCCGAGCTGCTGACAATGACCCTACCGCACCCCCCTATGACTCCCTGCTGGTCTTCGACTACGAAGGCAGCGGTTCTACTGCAGGCTCTGTCAGCTCCCTGAACTCCTCCAGCTCCGGGGATCAAGATTACGACTACTTGAATGACTGGGGGCCCCGGTTCAAGAAGTTGGCGGACATGTATGGGGGTGGCGAGGAGGACTAACCGACCTCACCACCGTCGTGAGAAGGGCACTGGAGGCTGAGCAGCAGAACTGAGCCAAGGTGCCAGAGCCGTCTGGTGTCGAGAGATCCCTCCCCGCTGCCGTCCCCGCGCGGAGCTCTGCAGTATGGACGGACACAGGCCACCGGGCACCCACCATCGCTGCGGCATCTCGGTAGTCACAGCCACGTACCGTGAAGGGAGAGCCAGAGGCACAGCCCTAACTTGAATTTCTTACCACAAAAGCACTGTTAAAACAAAACAAACAAACAAAAAAACAAAACAAAACAAAAGTGCCTTTTGGTACATGACAGATTCCCTAACTCAGGAGTGACTGAAAGAGGAGAGACAGCCCGAGACCCCCACTTCTGTCCACCCCGCCCCACAGCCACAGCCCCATTAGGTACCTTCTGAAGGTGGTGAGCAATGGGAGACAATGTCCTTTTTTATTTTTAAAGCCTTTTATTAAGAAACAGAAAGTAGGTAACTTATTTGCAAAAACAGATCTCAACAGCTTCTGTTAGGCATAGCCAGCGTCTCCTGGGCCCTTTGGCCTCCCCGAGGCTGTTAGGTGAGGATCAGGCTTTCCAGCACCAAAAAAGCACTGGGCCAGCCCAACCCCATCAGCAGAGCCACTTCTGTGTGGACTAGGCCTTCACCTGAATGTTTGCTCTGCCCCTACACACTGTAAGTAGCTGGGGCAGGTGTGACGCCTGAAGACCTTCCCGGGAGTCCTCACCTCTCCACTTGGCCACTGCCACACCCTCAAGTCCACCATAAAGCCTCTCTCTGGACCAGCTGTCGCCCCCAATCCCACCGAAGTCCCCTTTTTGCTTTGGTCTGGGACAGTCCATTGTCTAAGAAGCTGCAGCATCCTGCAGAACCCTAGTCCAGCCATCCACTCTTCAGGATGAGACCCCGAGGGATCCCGTTGAAGGCATAGCAATCACAAACCCTCCACTCAGCGGACCCCTGAACGCTCTCAACACCCTCCCCAGGCTGTGCAGACGCAGACGCAAAAGGCAGAGCCTGGCCGGACTCCGGCAGCTGCTTGGCCTCCTTGGGCTCGGCTAACCTGAGCTCCCACCTGGTCCCATGAACTGCTATGGATGTGAGGACCTACCAAGAGGCCGGCGAGATTACCTTGCTGTGCCCCTGTGACCACAGAGGGACCCATGTTTCTGTTGTTCTCTGGAGCTGGTGGGGCACTTAACCACGGCAGCTTGAGCGTGGGGCGAACTGGGCAGGGTGACCGCTTCTGCAGGACAGCAAAGAAGCCATGTACAAGAACCTACGGGAGATGGCAAAGCTTACCTTTTCACTAGAGGGGAAAACAGACCTAGGACGTTCACATGTCTGGGCCCAAAAGAGCCCTGGGATGGGGCAGAAAGGCAGGCACCAATGAAGCATCCTGTGCTGAGTCTTCCTGGCTTACCCCATGCTATAAGATACTCCCAAGGAAGGGGTTGAAGAGTGCTGATTGCTTGGGAGACCTTGGTGTCAGAGTCTTCTTGGGGAGACAACAGAAGTCCCGGCATTGAGGAGAAATAAGTTTCTTCCAGATCTCTAACCCATACCTACAACTGAGGGGTCAGGGAGATCTCAAAAGGGCTGGGGGTCCCCAGGAGATCGCATGCTCCCTTGCCAGGGGTCTCTAATCCATGGCTCCCCTTGGCTTCTTTACTCCGTTGCTAGATCCCCTTTCCCAGACTGCTTTGGCCTCAAAGATGCACCTGAGTGAACTCACAGGTGCCCAACTCGTGGGTATGACCCATTGGATGTCAGGGTTCTTTCCCAAATCAAACCCATGCCCACCTCTGAACTCCTGGACTTGAGCTGGGTTTCTAGCTCACCTGTGTCTCCTCACTCCTCATACCGCTGTCCTAGGAGGGGGGATGAACAGGGGCCTCTGTCCCTTCCTGGGTGTCCCCCTGCCTACAGCCAGCAGTGCTCGTGAAGGGGGATGGGAGGGCTGTCCTATGCAAATTGCTCAAATCGGGTGGTGCTGAGCTTGGCATGGCCACTGGTGGGATGGACTGTTGAGGGTTAGGGCTGGGGAGTTGAAAATGATTTTTCTGGGTTTGATTTTAGAAAACCCAAGAAGGTTCTTGGAAGTGTGCATATGTTTGGTAGGCACGGGAGGCAAGAACTCTCCTGAAATCCCAAGGCTTTCTTAGAAGCCTAGGACGGGAGGTACCAAACCCATCAGTTACCTGGAGGCATGTCTCACCTGCCTCCACCTCCTTCTCCCTACCCTCCAAGGCCTCTGTCACTGCCAGGCCCCTGCAGGAGCTTGTCCCTTTCACCCTACACCCCAGTGAGCCCCTAGGGCTAGAGGAAGATAGGGTTCTACACACACCCCCAGACCCATCTTGGAACTCCGTTCCCAGGCCAACAAGTTAGCATTAGCCAAGCATACAGTCAGTGTCAAATGTTTCTCTTCTGTAGCTTGTAGATACAATGCGTCTATGGTCAGGGCCCAGCCAACCTAGGCTGGTGGCCAGCTCCGTGCAGTGTGAGGATGTGGTTTGGTTCCTTTAAGGAGAAACCTATACCACTGAGTGGCTTGGAAGAACAACACCTGGCCACGGTCAGCCTCGGTCACACCTGACTCCCCGGCCGGCAGCTTTTCTCTCTCATGTCTTTCAGCACATCCAAAATGCTGGGTCTCCTGCCACCAAAATGTCAGAGTAATGGCCAACATCAGGCCCTCAGAGATGCCTCAGTTTCCCCATAGTGAGTATGTGGTCCATTGAGACGACACCTCTGTGCTCTCTAAGGTAAACAGGAGGGGAAGTCTCTATTTCCACCCACACCGAAAGGCAAAACCAAAAACCCACAGCAGAATCTCCCTGCACAGAGCACCGGGTGTGGTAGTGCATAGACCACATACCTAGCAGGCTCTACCACACCAGTCAGCCGGTGGAAACCACCTCCGTGTACACCGGGGACGCATCTTGCTTTTCCTTCCTCTCCTGTTTTCCATTGATTTATTTTCTGCATGTTTATTTTTGAAAATGGACAAATGTGTAGCAGCCCGCATGACCGTGGTTGTTTCGGGAAAGATACCGGAGTATGATGTGCTCACACTGCAGCTCTGAGCGCCATGCGGTGAGACAGACGTTCCGACTTTTTTTGTAATCGTCAACAGCACAAATATTTTGTATTGTCGTTTGTATCATTTTGTACCGAAAAAGAAAAAAGAAAAAAAAACAAAACAAGAACAAAAAGGGAAGAGAGTTGATGTTTTTCGATGTGTTTTTAGTGCCAGGCAGTCTTGGTTCCGGAGGGAACGCAGCTTTGCGGAATTGTCGTGTCCAGGAGTGGAGTCGGGCGTTAGCACGCTGCTCCAAAGGAGGAAATAAAGTCCCCTTTGAAGTAGTTGGCCTCTGACTTGCTTGTGTTTTTCCACAAATTCTGGGATCTGACAGAGTTGGGGCTGTGGGCAGGTGACCTGAGGGCAGGTGGATCAGACACAGAGTTAGATAATCTCCGCAAATGCCCCTGTGAAAGCACAAGAAAATCCACTTAGGCTGAGAGCAGTCGGTTCTGGTTTTGGCACTGGTTGTCAAATCCAGGGCCTCTCATGGCCTACCCTCCACCCTGCCTTCCTGCACTGGCTGATATGCAAGAAAGCTGCAGCTTGCACATGGACAGATATTC
Organism: Rattus norvegicus; assembly: GCF_021556685.1. NCBI lineage: Eukaryota > Metazoa > Chordata > Mammalia > Rodentia > Muridae > Rattus > Rattus norvegicus. Next base: position 167,821,838 of record NC_141536.1, read on the forward strand.
CAGTCTGCACCCGGCCAATCAGCACTCCTGCCCCCAAAATCCCTTGGAGCTTTGGACAGGTTCACTTTGTAAAACAATGTTAAAGTGTCTTCTGAGGGAGCTTGTACTGGCTGAGGATAATCTGTGGCCAACAGTGGACTGCAGAAAAGCGCATGGCCCCTGGGAACTGTAGATTCTTTACACTGCTGTGGGGCATAGTCAGATCTGTCCTAAAGTGCCAACACACACACACACTCGTGCACACACACACACACACACACACATGAATGTACACATGTATGTACACATGTATGCACACATGTATACAATGCCTATGTGCAAACACACACAAGCGCATGCATGTGCATGCTCACATGCATGTATAGGTAGGCACATGCATGCACACACAGTTGCATGTATGTACACATGTAAAGGTGTGCACATGCATGTTCATATGCATATATAGGTAGGCACATGCATGCACATAGGCAGGCCTCTAGCCCCTGTTATCTTTCTGTGCAACCCATCCTACCCATTATCATGTCATCACTGACATTATCAGGAAGCTCAACCCAGATTTCCGCTCAAGCCTGAATGCCCTCAGCATCTCTTGCCCTCACTTTGAGCTCACCTTGCACCGGGCGTCCTCCTCCCTTTACCTAACTCCTTCCAGCCTGTTCCTGGGCCCTCATTTCCTCCTCAGCCTTTGCCTGCACTCTTCTTCCCTCACAGCTTCCTGCTTGTCACTGCCTTGTCCCAGGCACAGATGTGAAAGGATCTGTGTTCTCAGGATTTCCTGGGCAGGTCAGGCAGGACTCTGGCCGCCATTAAAATTCGAGGTTTCCCCTTATTAAGACAAGAACATCATGCCAACCGCACCCCTACTCTTAGGACTTAGATGGCTGACATGCCCTATAGCAGGTCTAGCACCAGTCAGTCAGCCTCCTTCCAGCTGGGGCTGTCACTCTTGGTCTCCAGAGAGCAACTTCGGGAGCCATGTCGAGGCCTCATTCTCTGTAGCTTCCAGAACTTCCCAGCATGGTGCTCTGTGAATGGAGATGCCCTACCCTTCCTCACAGGCTCCAGTCCCATCCAAGGACTCTAGAAACTCACAGCTCTGACCACCCACATCAGGCTCCTCGGTGAGCCCCACAGAACCAGCCATGGGAAGCCAGAGACTGAGAGAGGAGCACGGGGCCTCCCTGTGGCCCTTGGTGACCAGGCGAGCATCCTGCAGTCAGCAGAGGATCCTGATGGCTTCCAGCTCTAAATGACACCCACAGAGTTCACTAGAGCCACCAGCTCAGGGTTTGTTCCCACACAGTGCAGAGAGCAAACACACACCACACACCCTTTACCAGAAGGACAAAGTGTCACACCAGGGGACACAGCAGGCACCAACATGGACGCTCACGGGGATCCTGCCGGGACACCAATCTACCGGGCCCGCTCTTGGAACTGGCAGCTGACAGAACTGTGGGGATTTAGTTCCAGTCATTTCCTTATAGCCACACAGAGACAGCACCAGCACAGGAGGCCAGAACACCACCTACACTCACCAGACTGCAGCCAGACCGCTTTGTGGATGTCGTACCAGAAGAGGGGAGTCCTGTGTGTAGTGACATCCAGTAGAGAAGCAAGTGTCTCAACAGGCAGGGTCTCCCTGATTACAGTATCTCTTAACTTCCCTTCCTTCCTTCTCATCAGCACCAGCCAAAGAACCAGATACCTGAGCATCACGGAGGAGGCCAATCCTAGTATGTCTTCCAGCCCACAGCTGGCAACCCCTCTCTTCCTGGCAGCACTCTCAGGAGGGTGGGAGGGGAGGTCTTTGACCTCTCTTTCTCTTCTCTTTGTCTACCTGTTTGTCTGCCAAGCACAGAGCTGAGTGGTCAGCTCTGTGAGCACTTGATTTGGCATTTCTTTGTCCCCACAAGGACCCCTGCACAGAAATATTTATTCCCAGGTCTCATCTCTTTGAGACAAACACCAACAGGTATCTTGGCTACCTCCATGACATGTCTGCATAATCTTGGTCCCCAGCTGCCCATGGGCCACCAGTGGCTGCATTCAGAGGTAGATGGGGATTGTGGGCTGGACAAGAGAAACTGCTTGGATGTGAATTCATGCTGTGGCCCAGGCTTCCTGCGGGTACCAAACCTATACTCTCTTTTACAATACCAGGGAAAGTCCTGCAGTCCTGGGCCTGATCTTGACTGGAGACTTGGCAGGGCCTCCACTTCAACTCTTCCTCAGTTGGAAAGTCAGGGTTTAGCCACACAGCAACCCACACCTGACCAGTGTAGCCAGGTTCTTTGCCAACCCTTAGTAAGGGTGATACCCCGGGCAGGACATGTACCACGTGTTGTCATAGAGGAATCACCTGTTAGCTATAGGTGGATCTCTTCCTCTCCAGGCCCCTAACACACAAGCCTTCCCAGCTAGAGTCCCTTCTCAGCATCCTGGACCTCCCCTAACACATGACTCCACTGGGCCCACTGGAAATGCTTCACCTTCCTGGGTAGCATGGGGTCCTCCAAAAGCAAGGAGATTATCCCCCAACCCACTCCTAAAAGCAGACTGATGAGAAAATCAACATGTTTCTCCTTCAGAGGCTCATGGTGAGCACAGGCACATCCACACCAGCAGCTGTCTGTTTCAAGATGGCCACCTATTCTCCTACAAGCACAAGTATATCTGTAACTCAGGGTGTCCTGGACCTCAGGCTCACCTGGGTCTCCATGCCACACCGGCATGCCTCTGATTGCCACTGTTGGTTCCTTAACTGGCTTTGGGTCAAAGTGACTCAGTCATGTGAGCTCTCCCTGCTGGCCCAGTCAACAACAGCTTATACCTTTGGAGTCACACAACTGTGCCTTGCCACATGAACCCACAGAGATTAGACCCTGACTGGAGAGAGCTCAGAGTCTGAGAACACTGCCCCACCAGGATCGGCTGCTGGGTAATGACACCTCAGACTCAAATCTCTTCCTGAAGATGTAGCCTTCCTTGAAAATGTTTCCTTCTAGGCTCCTAGAGCAGATGGCTCAGACCTGGATACTCAGCAGGTAACACCTTTACTATCTCTGGGAAAGGGTTGTTCTTCAGACCTGAGATCAGTCTTTGCTTGGGAACAGGTTTGCATTCACAGAGACTTGCGTAATAATAAAAATCACGGGGCTGGGGATTTAGCTCAGTGGTAGAGCGCTTACCTAGGAAGCGCAAGGCCCTGGGTTCGGTCCCCAGCTCCGAAAAAAAGAACCAAAAAAAAAAAAAAAATCACTCACACAGTTAATTACAGTGCGGCTGGCAATTGCAGGAAGATTAGCCACATGTACATTTTGAGGGTGCTGAGCAGCTAACGACATTTACAACTAGGCAACTGCTCTGGCTGGGAAGGACAGTGGGGAGCGCACTCCTACAACCAACTTCCTGGGGTGCAGCCCCAGGATGTAGATGGAGTTGGAGAATTTGGTGGGGACCCTCTTCCAGGTCTGGGGAAGAAGACTGGTTAGTCCAGAGACAGAGTTTGGGGAAATGACATGTGATGTCCAGCTTAGGCCATTTTCTAGAAGCCCAGAGACTCTTACATCTCCTTAGACAAAAGTTTCTGTCTTCTTCAGTCAGAGCCACCAGCTCACAGGTCTGCACTGGGCACAGCCTCCCTAACTGTGAGATTGATTTCAGAAGAAGCAATCAACAAACTGAGCAGCAGCATATGTGATGGAGGCCTGCAGGCTGATGTGCACGCATGTGCATACACTGATGTGCAGGTATCTACACATACACTGACATGCACATGTATACACATACACTGACATGCACACGTATATACATATGCTGATGTGCACATGTATATACATACACTGATATGCACACATGTACATACACACTGACATGCACACGTGTACAATACATTGATGTGTACATGTGTACAATACACTGATGTGCACGTATGTACAATGCACTGACATGCTCACGAACCGTGTACACATGCACACACACTCTCTGCCCTCCTCAAGTCTATTGCAGGCTGTCAGGCACTGCATACCCACTGACATGCACACACACACACACACACACCCTTCCTTAGATCTACCACAGACTGATGATGGGCACCGTCCGAGGCAGTCCCATGGCTGAGAGGAGCACAGGGAGGCACTGGGTGGAACACTGGGTCACTCCATCTGAGCAGCCTCCCTTTGCAGGGCCCAGCTTCTCCTACACCAAGAAAAGCAGAATGGAGGGTCAGAAAGATCTCCCATCCCATTGTGGCAGAAGAGCACACTGACTGGCTTGACTGGAGACGGCAACAGCAGACTAGGTGCTGCTGAGGTAGTGTGGACATTTCCGGTTTGCCGAGGCTGTCCTGGTAACCACCATGGAGCCCCCTAAACAGTCATGCCATACTATAGACACAGGGGTCGTGCCTCAGTCTTTCAGGCTATGCTTCTAGTCTCCCCTCCTCCAGCTCCCTTCTCTCATGTGAACACTTGCCAATCCAGAACGCCCTCACTGACCCTGACTCCATCCACAGTTCTTGCTTCTGAACAAGATTCCATTCACAGGCTCAGGCACCCAGACCTGGCATCTTTAAGGACCATTTCTTCAGCCAGCCACAATCATCAACATACATACATACATACATACATACATACATACATACATACATAAGACCATATAGCCATTGAGATGGCTGAGCAGGTAGAATCTTGCTGTTCGGACCTGACAACCTGAGTTTGATCCCTGGAAGTCACACAGTAGGAGAGATAGAATTCACAGGGTTGCCCTTCGACCTCCACACGGGTGTCATGATATGCACACATCCACAGGTAAGCACATACATAATAATAAATAAAGTGTTAAAACAAGGTATTTTAAAGCCCCGGGACTGGGAAGATGGCTTATTTGATAAAGCGCCTTTCTACACTGGGTTTACAAAGTATTTGCTATGATTTCCTCCCACAGGCATGGGGGATAGAGTCAGCTCCCTGGGCTTAGACCCTTGACCAATGGGGCCATCTCCCCAGCCACTGGTTTTTATTTGTTAATTTGTTAATATGATTTATGCAAATCACAAACTAGGCAAAGCGATAAAAACCGTGAGGATTCAGGATTCCCACAGGGACATTAACGGGCAACAGCAGGCCATCAGCCTTCCTGCCTCACCTCTCAGCTGCCCAGGTTCAGGGCTCGGTACTGTACCATCCTGGAAGGGACTTGACTGGCTCTGGGCAACGGCCTTGGTGCCACAAAGCTGGTGTTTGCTTGGATCATTTGGCTGGAAGTGGTAGGAGGTGAACCCTTTCCCCACTCCACACCTTTGCCTGGCCAATGGGAGCCCAGCCTCCAGCTTCTCACAAGAAGGCCCAGACACTAGAAGGATAGCCTCATCCCTGCTGCCCAGTGTGATCAAAGGCTCTGTCCAGACCTCTCAGGGTGTCCCACACACACCTGGCTGTCCTACAAAGAGGGCCCAGCCATAACAGGTCAAACTCAGTATACATTCTCTTGCCCAGAAAGCCAACTGTAACTGCCACTCACTGAAGCATGTCCTACTGCCTCTGAAACCCTCCCTCTCCACAGCCGAGTGCCTGTCCATACCCCCATTTCGTGTCACAGGCAGCACAGATATGTATGATGACCAAGATGTGTTCAAGGCTCAAGGCCAACCCCCAGCATGGGGAGGCCACACCCCTGCACACCCAGACACACACACCCTCACACACTCCACATATCCCACACACTCCTCATACCCCTTCACACCCCTATACCTCCACATCCCCTCACATACCCCCACCCCCTCACCCCCCACACCCCTTCATACCCCCTCACATCCCCCACACACACCTTCATACTCCCTTATACCCCCTCCCACACATCCCACAAACCCCCACACCCTCCCACACACTTACACCCTCACACCCCCTCTTACCCCACACCCCCTCACACCGGTAGGAATCAGCTCATGACATTGGCTCCTCATCCAAATGGAGCTGTGGCCCTGAAGCTGCCCTGTGGCTTCCCCTGATGCAGTACTCACTGTGGTGACTTTTTTCAAGACTGTTTTCCTGTAAAGCTTAGATTTTTTTTAAGCTTAGATTTTTTTAAAACCTACTTTTAATAAAAGTTCTTAAATGCTTTAACCTCCCTTTTAGCCCACCGCCCACCAGACATAGTGGAAAGGAAAGGTTAATAGAGCAAAGGAAGATGTGGACCCATTTAGAAATATTTCCTTGGAGCGAATTCAATCTTCGTTGTCAGGATATCAACAGTTCAGTTCACACAAATCAGCAATGGCAGCTGGATCCACTCGCAAACACCATTCACAAATCAGCAACAGCAGGTCAGTCCAGAGGAAACCACAAGACTCTGCCAATTGGCCTGAGACCACAGGAACAATAAGAAGCTCCTAGAACACCACCAGAAAGTTCTTTTTCAGTGTGTTTCTCTCTATGAAGTCACAACAAATGATGACCAGCAGAGACTGGTAAGGCGAACCAATACCATCCAGCATCATACACTGTCCATTGGGTTATTTTTATACCCTTTCCAAACATCACATGTTCTTTAAGCATCCCCTCTAGCAAAACATTGCATGCCCTTTCTCCAGGCTCCCTCCAGAAAAACACCATGTGTCTGTTCTCAGTGAAATATTCACCCACGTGTCCGCTTCAGCAAAAACATCCTCTTGTAAGACAGTTTCCAGAAAAGCATCATATGACACAACTGAGTCTCCAAATAAACGAGAAATTTCCACTTCAGCTCCCTCTTTCTTTTTAACTGTTTTTATTTTACTTTATATGTGTGGATGTTTGCTTGTAGTGCGTCTGTGTTCTGCATGCTTGCCTGGTACCAGTGAGCCATCCCTTCAGCGCCAAGATTGGCTCCTTTCACTTTAATTTTTCCAATCAGCTGTATTGGAGATATAATGTGCCTGTAATGAAATTCACCAATTTCATTTTACTTACTGGATTCTCTAGATTCCTTTGAATGTTTTGTCTACGTGTAAGTAATGTACCTTATGCCTGTCTGCTGCCCATAGAAGTCAGTCTACAGAGAGTTCCAGGCATGCCAAGGTTACAAAGAGAAACCCTGTCTCAAAACAAAACAAAACAAAACAAAATAACAACAACAAAGAAACAAAGAAACAAAAACCCACTGAGCCATCTCTGGTGATATGAATAAAAATGGCCCCTTGTATGCCCATAGGGACTGGCACTAAAACTCTCAACTGTGAGCAAGTCCCAGTTAGCCAATCACATATTTTCCTTTATAAGACTTGATGTGATCATGGTGTTTCTTCACAGTAATAGAAACCCTAAGGCACAATCTCTACAACCCCCTGGATATTTTTTTTTAAAGACAGGATCTGTAGCCCTGTCTGTGAGGTTACCATATATCCCAGGTTGGCCTCCAACTAGCAGAAATCCTCCTGCCTCAGTCTCCTAAGTGTTGGGACTACAGACATGAGTCAGCACATCAGTGTAACACCAGTCTTATATAATAATCTGATGAGTGTTTATGGCCATGCTCTGCTGGGTACCTCTACAGTTGCGTAGTCTGTTCTGGTCTGTCCAGCATGTCCTGCTTGTGTCCCCTGCAGCCACCTTAGGCCACATTCCAGACCCAATACTGTACTTGCTGTCAGTGAGGTTCCCTGTCCCCAGACCGTCTGACCTCTGTGAACAGGACACCCCTGAGAGCTGCCCAGGCTGCCGTGCACAGCACTCCTCACTATGCTTCCTAGTCTGAGAACACACTAACCATTTGTTTCCTACACACCTGCTGAAGGACACCTGGCTGCCCCCAGTGTGGGGCACTAATGACTCAACCTCCCTGTAGTGAGCATCTGCTTGCAGTGTCTGCTGGTATAGGACTTTCTCTGGGGTGGCCTGTGCTTAACTTCCCAGTAATCCTCCCTCCATGCTGTTCCACAGTTCTGGAACACACACAGAGCTGCGCTCCTCCCAGCATTTAACCATTCTGCCCAGCCTCATTCTTCCAGTGTGCAAAGCCACCTTGCTGAGGCTTCAATGGGCATCTCCTTAGTGATTGGAGACCAAACATCTTTCTATGTAAGCTTGCTGCCATCAGGGCATCTTCTCTGATGACTTTTCTGCTCAGATCTTGACTTCAGTTTTCCTCTTTATGGTCTGGTATTTAGTGACCTTCAAACACATTTCTCCAGCCCTTCCGGGCCCCACTCTGGGGGGACACCCCACTACTCGATATCTCAAGTGACATCAAATTTTTGTGTGGTAGCCCTCTGAGAAGTCTTTCCGCTTTTGCATTTCTGCAAGCCTTTCATCCCTTTTTGAAAAAGACATTTCATTGGGTAAAACCCAGATTCCTTTTTTTTTTTTTTCAGTGTTATCTTGTCTTCGCTTGCGCTTCTCCCAACAAAAATGTCTTACGTGACTTGCTATTGCTTTTCCCTTCCTATTTCACATGTTTGAGTTTTATTGAGGCTGGGTTTCATCAAATTTGAAAAACAAAACGAAACCTCTGGGAGCTGGAGAGATGGCTCGACAACTGAGAGTCTAGTTTCCAGGTCCTCAGGAGAATTAGACACCTCTGACCTCCTCAGGCTGCTATGCCCAAGTGCCCAGAAAGACAGACACAACACACAGACAGACACATGTAATTTTTTTTTTCTCTTTTTCGGAGCTGAGGACCGAACCCAGGGCCTTGCGCTTGCTAGGCAAGCGCCCTACCGCTGAGCTAAATCCCCAACTCCTGTAATTTTTTTTTTAAAGACAGGCTCTACTGTTATCCAAACTTCTTTCTCACTCTCACCCCACGGTTTAGGAAATTGCCATTGTCCTCCTAGAGCTGCCCACACACAACCTGCTCTATTCCCGCAGTGTAATGGGTGACTCTGTCCCCTCCCACCGGTCTTCACAGTATCACTGGAACCAGCTCCTTCCAGACGCTGTGCTTCACAGAGGGGGGAGGGGGTGGGGGGTGGGGGGGGAAGCCCTTGACTGGCTCAGCCCACTCTCCGCCTTCTCCAACACTGAGACTTCTCAGTAGCTGGGTTTCTTCCTGTACCACTATACCCATCAACATTTCTAGGTCCGTTTTAATTGGCAGTTTTTTTTTTCTCCTCACTGTAGATGTTTTTGCTTCTTCAAGATGGTGACCAGATGTTGTGACGTCAACCTTTAATGGATATTTATGTCCCTGTAAATGTTCTTGGGTGTTGCTATGGGACACTTCAGTCACCTGAACATCTTCAGCCCTTTGGGAACTTCCCTCTGAGCTTTATCAAGTACAAAAGGTTCCAATGACTCCTGGGCTCTGAGTTCTGTCCCACCAGTCGGGGAGGAGCTGGGTAATGGTTATATAATGCCAACTTTGCAGGATGATCTAGGGAAACCTAGAAGACAAACCTTTGGGCTTCTCTATTGACAGGGTTTCTAGATCAGGTTAAGGTAGCAAGATCTGCTCTAAATGCCGGTAGCACCACCCCTTGAGCTGGGTTCCTGTAGTGAATCAAAAGGAGAAAGAGAGCCCAGCATCTGTTTCCCCATTTCCTGACTGAATCCAGCTGCATCCAGCTCCTGACGCCATGATGGTGCTGCCATGGCACACTCAAGACGCCATGATAGAGTACACCCACAAACCTTAAGGCAAAATAAACCCTCTGAAGTAGAAACTTCTGGTTTCTTTGGAAAGTCGGTTGTGTCGAATGATGCTTTGCTGGGGCACACAGGTGAAAGGGTTTTGCTAAAGCAGGCGTGTGAGAGGACACGTGACGTTAAGAAGGACGCTGGATGGTATCAGTTTGCCGTACCATTGTTTAACGGTCATCATGGTCATGACTCCATAGAGAGAAACACATCAAAACATCTGGGCGTGCAGGTGGCGTCTTGCCACTTCACCAGGCTCAGGAGAACTGGCAGAGAGATGCCAACTGATACAGACTCACATGGAGTTATGCTAAGACAGACTCACGCAGGGAGGCAAGACCTGGGGGAGGACACATGACATTTGGAGGAAGTATAAACAGGACCCAGCGGACATGGATGGTGGACGTGCATAGCTAGCTTTGCAACGCATCAAGTCTTCACCTCGATGATCTCTTCGTTGAGAGAGGCACAGCAGTGAACTTCTCCTGGTGTCCCTGCTGGTCCTGGTCATTCCTCCTGATTCGTGCCGATTCAGCAGAGGCCTGGCTGTTTCTGCTAGGCTGTGCCACCACTGCTGCTCTCCTGACGGTACTGAACTAGACCACGGTATATTCATGAAATATCTGTGAGTGGATGGAGCTGCCGCTGCTGACCTGTGAACTGAACAGCTGATTTCCTGACAACGTAGATTGGATTTGCTACAAAGAACGATTTCAAAACAGTTCCCTTCCTCGTAGTCTAATAACCTTACTTTTCCACTACTGCAGGTGGGTAGTGGGCTAGAAGGGAGGTTAAAGTGTTTAAGAACCCTTATTAGAAGTAGAGTTTGAAAAACCTAAACAACTCTCCCCTACTTAAACCATTTTCTGTCGTGTATTTCAGCCAATGCAATGAGAAGAGTGAAAAATAATCCACCATGTTCAGCAGCTCGTGTGTGTGTGTGTGTGTGTATCTATATCTGTGTGTGTATCTATATCTGTGTGTATCTATATCTGTGTGTGTATCTATATCTGTGTGTGTGTATCTATGACTGTGTATCTATGACTCTGTGTGTGTGTGTATCTATGTTTGTGTGTATGTATCTATGTCTGTGTGTGTGTGTCTGTGTCGGCATGCCTGTGTGTGTGTATGTGTGCCTATGTCTGCATGCCTGTGTGTGTGTATCTGTGTCAGTATGCCTTTGTGTCTGTGTCTGCATGTCTATGTGTGTGTATATATGTATCTGCATTCTTGTGTGTGTGTGTGTGTGTGTGTGTGTGTGTGTGTCGGCATGCCTGTGTGTGTTTATATCTGTGTCAGCGTGTGTGTGTATCTATGTCTGTGTGCATGTGTACATGTGTGTGCATGTGTCTGTATATTTGTTTCTGTGTCTGTGTATCTGTGTCTGCATGCCTGTGTGTGTGTATCTGTGGCAGCATGCCTTTGTGTCTGTGTCTGCATGTCTATGTGTGTATATATATATCTGTGTCTGCATACTTGTGTGTGTCTGCAAGTCTCTGTGTCTGTGTGTATGTGTCTGTGTGTGTCCATGTATGCGTCTCTGTATATCTGTGCTTATGTGTCTATATGTGTGTCTGCATGCCTGTGTCTGTATATCTGTATCTCTGTGTCTGTGTGTGCATCTGTGTATGTGTGCCTGTAACTGTGTATCTGTGTGTCTCTGTATCTGTGTCTGTGTATCTATGTGTGTATGTACCTGTGTGTCTGTGTGTCTCTGTATCTGTGTGTGTATGCATTGTTTGTGCACGTGTGTGTATGTGTGTATATGTGTGTATCTTTGTATGTACCTGTGTGTGTGTCTGTGTGTCTCTGTATCTGTGTGTGTATGCATTGTCTCTGCATGTGTGTGTCTGTGTATATGTGTATATCTATGTGTGTCTGTGTGTGTGTTGGAAGGGGTGAACACATGTCCTCAAGGTCAGAGGACAACTTGTGAGTCAACCTCCCCTTCCACCATGTGGGTCCCAGCGCTTGAACTCGAGTCAGCAGGCTTGGTGGTCAAGACATCTTTACCCACTCAGCCACCCTATCTGCCACAAGCTGTGGGATCTTACTCCTTTGTCAGGCATATACTTTCCCAAGTCTGTGGTGTGCCTTATTTTCCCAAGGATCTTTTTTAAACACATTCTAAAAGGGAATTATGCTCCCCTCTATTTTTAGCCTTTCTCAATGATACAACAATCTCAAGACACCAAGTAACATGTCACTTTTCAGAAATAATTACACTTCACAGAGAGATTCAATGTGTCCACTGTCTCCTGTTTCCACTATTTGAATTGTTTGTTATAGATCAGTAGACGCCACAAATAGGCTAAGTAAGACTAAGAAAGAGCAGCAAACAGATACAGAAACCAAAGACTTGAGGACACAGTGGGCTGGATGCCAACTGCCCTGCATATGGTGGTCATAATCACCCAGAGCCCTGTGACCTACACAACCCGCTGTGGGTAAAGGACAAGTGATCAGTCTGAGAGTCCCTCACCCATCACAGCACCATGAGGCTGCTACCATGAGGCAGGAGAGTAGGTCTTCTTAGCTACTCTAAACCCTCACCTCTATATGACTTTCTAGTCCAGACTGCAGTTCTGTAAGACTTCAAGGCACTGCTCAGTCTACCTTCCTAAGGCTGCAACTCTTTAATACATGTTACTTTGTGTTGACCCCACTATTAAATTATTCTGTTGCTACTTCCTAACTCCAACTTTGTTGTTATGAATTGTTGTAGCTGATCTTTGCTACTTTGTGGGTTCTTTTCTTTCCCACCCTTCATCCCCTAACAAACACATGAAAAACAAGGATAAGAGTGAGAGCAGACTAGGAAAACCCCTGATCTAATTTCTTTCCTTTTGTTTCTTCTTTGACCAGGGCTACTCACTGTTAGGACCTAAGTAAAATATTAAGGCCTAGATGGAATGTTAAGGCCTGGGTAACTGTTACATGATTGGCCTGCTACCATAAGAAAACTTTCTCATGTTTCTTCTGTTCCTAGGAAACTTTCCAATGCCAATATTGATTACATATTTTATTATGTTCTGTGCCCTTGGAAACCAGTCACAATAGAAGTCAGTAGAACTGTTTTGTATAGTTACTCACCGTAAGTTTGGACCCAAACCAACCACCCATCAGTACTTCCTATACATGTGTATAAGTTTGTATGATTTAAGCTTTCCCTGGAATGGACCCTAACAAAAGAAACATAAGAAACTATTTAAAATAAGACTTCCATTTTGAGTAGTAGTCAAGTAAAGTTTCAGTTCCCAAGACTTCCCTGGGAACTGACGACCAGAGTCATGTGCACAGGTAACTGACATACTGTTTGGCAAGACATGAATGTTAGACAAGTCCCATCCTGGTAAACAAGACATGAATGTTAGACAGGCAAGTCCCCTGCCACAGTTGAATATCCCAACCAATGGGAGCAAGGTAAGTGTACCTGATCCTAAGGAAGTCCCCTATCTCTAAATCCTGGTTGGCGAAACAACTTACCACAGATGTTTGTGGATTTGGGGCTTAAAAAACCCTACAGGATCTTAACTCAGGGTCATGGTTGGGTTCCTGAACCTGGACCCCAGTTCTGGGATGTCTGCTCAGTAAACTATCGCTGTCTGACTGAGATCAGTGTCTGTGTGGTTTGTAAGGTAACTCCTGGACCCAACAGTAACAGCCAGCAACCACCTCACCTCACCTATGAGGCCGTAGCGTTTACATGCCTTCTGAAAAGTTCCCAGAACACCACATGTCACACAATCACAGAAACTATCTGCAGTTGGCAAAACCACACTTCTGCTAGCACATGAGACAAACCAGGGAGCTGCTGCAGAGTCCGAAGCAGCCACACATCCCCTCACCTGGGGTTAAACCAGAACACAGTCTTGTATTTCTGTGTTTTTGAAAGAAACCAAAATTACCAAATTGTCACTATAAATTATACTGTGAATGTCTGATATGTATCCCCTGTTGGGGTCTCGACCTACAGACTTTTGGGCAGATCTTCTCAAATCTGGCGTAAGGATCTTATGATGTCATCAACATGGCAGAATCAGTGTCAACTGAGACACAGGCCTTTGGGAATGCCTGTGGGTGTTTATCTTGATTTCACCAAGACCCTAAAGTGGGTAGCATCATTCCATGGCTGGGATTCTGGATTAAGAGGAGAACAGCAGCTAAGCAGTGTTAACTCTCTGCTTCCTGACTCTGGATGGAAAAGCAGCTGCCTCAAGCTCCAGCCATCTTGACTCACCCGCCCTGACAGACTCTGAGCCAGCATAAACCCTGTCTCCTTTCAGTCACTTCCCTTAGTCTCTACAGCAACAGGAGAACACTATCGTACGTAGCCTTCACCACATGCACCCGACACGTGCTCTGTTTTGGTGCTACTGTTAACAACATGCTCCAAGTTTTCTAACCATTTGTTTTCTCGTCCCTGGAGTGTAGGATTACAACTTGGCTGCAGGCCTGAGTGTGGCACGGAGCTCACACCCCGCCTCGGCAGCCAGGCTTACAGGGGTGTCTATCACACACCCCTATACCCATCCCCACGGTGTACAGGATAAGGCCTAGAATGGGAAGAGCACAGCATCTCTGGTGTCCTCTGGGTGAACAGGACAAAGGACTGGCCAGTCCAGAAGGGGGCCTGTGCTCGTTTAAGTCCATGATTCAGAAAGACCAGAGAGAGACTCGGAAATGGGAAAAATAGGCATGACAAATACAGATAAATTTGTTTTTAATAAAGGAGTTAATTTTCTTTCAATCCTATATAAAACAATAGCAATTAAAAACTTCATTTCTGAAAGTAAAATATTTACATATTAACAAGTAACTGTGCAAAATTTACATGAAAAAATGGAAAGACGGGGATTTCCTAAAAGATAAAATGAAAGGTGTAACAGTTCTTGGGTGTCATAAAAAATACTGATCAGCGTTCAGTTCACACGTGCGAATTGAAGTCTAACATGAGAATCCACACGGAGAAAGCCAAGTATTTACAGTCATAAAAGTACTATCATAAGACAATTTAATACAATAACCTCTGAAAATATAAAGAACCAATTAGTATATTTGTAATAAAAAAATAGGTACAAAGAAGGGGCTTTGCTCTGGACGCCTGTAAGGTTGGCCACAGCTTGCATACAGTCTCTTAGCAAAATAATTATAGTTTACATAGCCATCTTATGTTATGTGCCAAAAATTATGTACAATTACTGACAAAATACACCAACCATTTCCAACACTTGATCCACACTGAGAAACAGTCTGCTGTTGATTCTTCTCAACTCTGATTTTATTTCATCTAAGTCTTCACTCTGAGCTAAAAACACAGTGCAAGTAAAATATATTTATGCTGAAAAGGTTCTCATTTCCTTCCACTTTACAGCTTCCAAACTGCAGCAAATAAAACATATTTGTACAGGTGCTGCACCCCGGCCTCCATTAGCAGAAATGGGACCCTGCTTGGAGGTTATGATCCTGGGGAGTTTCATGTAGAAGGGAGGTAAGGGACAGGGCGGGGAGGGGTGATAAATAGTCTAAAAAATCAGTTTGCTTTGCCAACTGACTGCTACAACGTAAAATAAGAGATGAGGTCATCGGCTGTAGACGGACACCTAGCGGGTGAGTCAGGGTGAGCAGAACCAAAACGCACACAGGATGAGCAACTGCTAATTATTTGCTAAGCGCTTCCATCAGTCTTTAAATATGGCTTGTTTGGCAAGAAGGCCACTCAGCCGAGGATGAGCTCGGGTCAGCTGTCCTGTGAGAGCATCCACAGGCCTTTGTGTTCTCTCTGCTGCAGACACGGTTTCTGCCGCACTGAAGAGCTGATTTATAAACAGGAGTATAAAACTGCTCCATTGTAAAGAGGTGGCTGTTTTTAAACAATATCCCATTTGCTTGTTACAAAAAGGCGTAATCTGCAAATATATAAAAACGTCCGCAAGCGTCCCATCAGAAACGCCGGCTCATCCTGTTACTTAAGGAATGCTTTGTAGAGCAACAGTGAATGGCTTGTCTCACGCTCATTTTCTAAACAAAATATGAGGTCCCTGAGGTTGACCCGCGTGATTCTTTGCCGTGTGAACTGTCTGGGGGTTCCCACGCCGGAGCCGCCTGGGACTGCTGCGCCTGGGCCTGAGCCCTAGTGAGGAGAAGGGAGAAGACACGTGCATTAGTGACGGTGGAACAGTCAGGAGGCGGAGGAAGATTCAAGTATCCCAAGAATTTGAAGGAAACAGGCATGGACAAGCCCCTTCCTTCCACTGTCCTGTTACTTAAGTCCCCACTCTACAGCACACTCAGGATACCCACCCGCTCCAGTGTCCTCACAGACTTGGTCCTGAGTGGGAGAGAAGACAAAGCCAAGGCTCTGAAGTGCCCCCACTCCCCACACACACAGCACAGTACTGCCCAAGAGGCTCAGACGAGGGGAGACCAAAGAGCACACTTGGACTGTGCCATTCCCTCCTTGGCTGCCAGAGGCACTAGGCCTGAACTCATGGACAGGGTGGGCTGCTGATCAGCTGGGGAGGCCGACTGCCAGTGATCACGGCCAAGGGAAGGGAGTTCTCTGCTCCCCTAGCTGGCTGATCTCACCACTGCCTCCATCTGACCCCTGCTGGGCTCAAACCACAAGCTCCCCATGGACTCAGTAGAGAACCAGGTATGTGTCCTGCTGGTTAAACTGCTCATGTGTATTCAAGTAACCATGCTGCAGTGGCATCCTCACTATGCCTCCACAGTCAAAGCTGAGGAAACTCAAGTACCACCTGCTACTCGTGAGGCCACAGGGGCCCAGGAGTCAGTAGACGGCAATCATAGGAAGCTGGCAGGCAGGTCAGGTACAAGTGTGCCTGCATGACCTGGCCACAGTTTCTTCATGCATATGACAGTCCAACTGAAGAGAGGGTACTTTTCCTCAGATGCGGGGAGACACCACTGTCCATCTGTGGCCCTGGCCTCCACCATCACCTTAGTAGCCATGTCGTTTCGGGTGGACAATTTCCTTGGATGTTGTTGGCAGCAACAGCTCTAAGTAGTGTTTCACCCCTGAGATTAGTGGTGCCTCTTAAAGGGCCACAGTGAAAATGTGCAGTTGGTAGGAATGAGGGAAGCTGTTGGTCTCCCAAAAGCCACCTTGGGCTGTGCTTGGGCCGGCATACCCATGAGCCTCCTTCTAGAGGGTCTTGGTGATCTGGAAAGGAGCAACAAACCAGTTTCTGGAAAGAAAGTCTATAGAGGAGGGTCTCCAACAGAAGCAGCAAGAGGGGGCTGCTGAGACCGGCAGAGTCTGCAGGTCTTGGAGCCCTGTAGCAGGTTGAGGTTGGTCCAAACTGCCTCTCCATTTTCAGCAGTGACTTCACTCTTCTTGCACTTGCTAATAAACCTGATCTAAATCACCTGACTACAGGCCCAAGAGAGAAATCCAGGTGACGATGACATGGTGCCCTGGCCCACTGAGACTCTGCCTGGGCAGCAGGGTGGTGTGTGGCCAGTGTCCAGGCTGTAGTTCATGCCTCTACTTTTAGGTTCAACAGCCAACAACAGGGCTGGGAGGAGCAGTGAACACTCATCTCAGGCACAATATTGAACAAGTTCTAAAAGTTAGAAACTGAGACAAACAGGATCAACCTGGGACCCACACTTTCTGACAAGCATTAATGAGGCCCATAGCTTCATGTAAGCACACCAGCCTGGGCTTCCAACCCGGTAGGACAGCTGTCACTGCTCAAACCTGAGGACAGCAGTCAGGTGAAAACAGGACACAGATTCTCGATTGTGTTCTGTGGGCCTTATAAGCAATAGGAGGTGACTCAGTTGTAAAATCAAAAGTGCAGGCTGAGGCACAGCACAATGGATGTTACGTCACTTCTGAGCACATTCAGGGCTGGCCACAGCAAGAAGAGCCTAACCCCCCACCTCAGAACCGTGACCAGCTCTCCTGAGTGAATGGTCCTCAGAAGACTATGGCACTTAGTGTATCCAAAACCCTCCTGGCCTGTGGGAGCACACACAAGTCATCCAACCTGTGGAGTCTCAGAGCCCCCTGGGAGTCCTTTGCTGAGGGTCGAGGAAGGGTCATGGATGCAGTGAATGTGTTCCTGGCTACTGCAATTAAAGCTTCTGCTCAGAGCCTGATACAGGGATCCACAGGACCAAGGCATTTGTCAGTACCCACATGAAAGCTGAAACCTTAACATGGTAACTACAGTTCAGAGGACTCAAAGGTGTTTCAAGGGTGAGCATGGACACAAACATGGACACAGAGACAGACAGACAGACACACACACACACACACACATACATACACACACACGTGCAGGTGCACACACAAGCACACAGACATGAACACACATACACACATGGACATGGACACACCCGATGGCAATACCAGGAAAATTCTTCCTGGTACATGAGTCTGGGCCTCCTGGGTTGTCCTGCTGTGGCTACCCACCTGGCCCCACCCGAGGCTACTGAAACAACTGAATAAAGAGGTGAGTCTACTTATCTATCTAGTGTCGTCTACTAAGGCCAGCCTGCTATACACAGGGCCTATGTAGTCCTATGTTCTAAGGGAAGTGCTGGGCTTCCTCTCGTCCCCAAGGTCACAGGGTCACAGTGCAGTAGTCTGACTCTTCTCCACCAAGGAGTCCCCTTCAAGAACAGGCGAGAGCCCTGCACCTCAAAACAGTGTGAGTGTTCCTGGGAAACCTTCTAAGACTAGCCATTAGGTCAGAGT
Organism: Rattus norvegicus; assembly: GCF_021556685.1. NCBI lineage: Eukaryota > Metazoa > Chordata > Mammalia > Rodentia > Muridae > Rattus > Rattus norvegicus. The sequence goes on from NC_141536.1 coordinate 167,840,183, forward strand.
AGCATTGGGAAAGCAGCCTACATAGGACCAGACCTATCATGGCTCCCATCCTTACAGATGGAACTCTGTCCTCAATCTGTGAACTGCCCCACAAGAGCCATACTCACCTACAAAACGTCTGAAGAACATAGCAGACGCTCAGAACTCTGCCAAGAAATGAGGTCAATTCTAAGAGGCTCAGCACCAGGGCAGCCTGGCCACCTCTCCAGTGCAAAACTCTAATGAAACTCCTGGGAGAAACTGCCCCCATGCAAAGCCAGGATGCCACCCTACAGCATGACCACACTCTCAAAAAAGTGGCTCACAACAAGTGACACACCAAGAGGACAAGAATGGACGGAATCTTGGCAAGTACCCAAGTAGTCCAAACTCAGGCAGTGAGGAAGGAGCCTTACAAGCTGCAATAGGTCCTTAGATGGCAGAACAGAACCTTCCAGACAGGAGGAACGAAGGGACAGAAATGAGGGGTTCAGGGTCTACAAAATAAGCATGCACAGAGTCAGCAGACACCAGCAGGCCCTGAGCAATCAACTACAGCAAGATTGGTATGGCCGAGACAGTTTCCAGTACTGCCAGGAGAGGGCGCCATCACCCCGTGAGTAACAAAACACCCAGGTGCCACATCTGAGGTAGAGCACACCCCCAGACAAGTTCCTGGTCAAGCAGTCCAAGGGCAGCACTGTGCCTATGAGCTCAGAGCTCAAAAGCACTGCTGTTGAAGAGTGGAGACAGAAGAGGCCGGTGTGGACACACAAAAAGGAGTTTCAAGCAAGTCCAGAAAGAGAAGAAGGAAAGTCAGAAAAGGGAAGGAAAAAAGAGTGGTAAGGGTCAGAAAGGCCACCATGCAAAAGAAGCTCTGAACTTTGTAAACTACATAAACCAAGGCTTGCAGCACAGAGAGGGCCCAGGCCACCACAACAGTGACAACAGCTCCCAGTGATTAACTTACCAAGGCAAGAGAAAGCATGGCAGGCACCTCAGCCTTTAACCAACCTGCAAGTCAGGACAGCATGATCAGCCACCACTGGATGGCAGCAGCGAGAAACACGGCTGAGTTGCTGGAAGCTGGCTTCATCTTCCCCCAAGCAGCTTAAGACACAGGTTCAATTAGCCTAGAGCTGAAAAGCAACATCTCCAGGAGGCCAGCCTCACAGGATAGCAAGTGAGAAGAGAGGCAGGTGGTGTGAAGATAAGGGCACCGTAGCATTACAGAAACCACTGTGAGACCAGGTCGTTACAAACTGTGTAAGGACAAAAGGAACCACAAGAACACAGACAAAACCTTCCTTAGACAACAGCCTTCACAAAGAAGCCAAGAGTGGCCACAAGCACCTGTTCCCTCAGAGCACCTGTTACCAGCACTTGGGAGGTGAAAGATTGAGTTCAAGGCCAGCCATGCAATCGAAAGACTAAAGAAACAGAGAATACTGGTGCACACCTTTAATCCCAGCACTCTGGAGGCAGAAGCAGGTGAACGCATCTCTGAATTCAAGGCCAACCTGGTCTGCATAGTCCCTTCCAGGACAGCCAGGGCTATACAGAGAAAACCTGTCTCAAACCAAAACAAGAACAACAAAAATAAAAATGAATACAAGGTGGGCCACCGTGGCACATGCTAGTAATCCCCAAACTTGGTAAGGAGAGTGAGGTGAGTTTAAGGTCATGCTTAGTCACAACACAAGTTCAAGTCCAGCCTGGGCTGCAGGAGCTGTCTCAAACAAAGTCACAAGCACAGGTAAAGAAACAGAAGATGCCAGGGAGACATGGATGTGTATGCACATGTATGCACATGTGCGTGTGCACTGCCTGTGCACTGCCCATGCACATGTGCATGCATGCTAGGCCACAAGTTAATGGCTACCTTATTTGTATAGTGAGAATTTTCGTCTGTTTGAAAAAGACAGAAATACTTTGGGAATGTTTTTCTTTTAATCCCAGGTGTGGGGCTGCTTCAGTTGACCACAGCAGCTATGATTTGCCTCATGCTCTAGCAAGGGTCTAATTTTGCCAGTTGCAGATGATTTCTGCAATTGAGGGACATTTAGAATTCTGGGAACTTTTCAGATCCTATAATGTCAGGATCCCTGAGAGTTAATTGTTGTTGTTGGGCTGTTGGTCACAGTTTGTTAAGTAGTTGTGTGTAAAGAAGAAATTAGAATACTGATGAAGATCAAACTTGCCCTAAGGAACTTGACGTGGGAGACGGTGTCTCACTCACTGACTCAGCTATACTGCAGTCAGCAAGCCCTGGGTTCTGTTCTCCTGCCCAGTGCTTGGACTGTGGTGCACACTACAGAACCTGGCTTTTTGTGCCTCAGCTGATAAGTTACAAGGGCTTACACCTTACAATAATTCAGCAAGCTACAAAAACACGCAGCAGAAAAAGTTCATTGGTATCTTTTAACTCCCCTGGTGTCCTTTTCAAAGTGTGAAGTTGCTACCCAAGGTTTTACTCACTTCTTGGCCTCACTTCTGTGTGAGTTTTGGAGGCCTGTATACTTGAACAGTAGACCCAGTTGCTGCAGCTTTTCAGAGAACACATCTACATAAAGATTCTGGCTGAGATTTTCTTCCTATGCCACATTCAGACGTTTTACCTACCCCTGAACTGAGAGGGATGTCCCTGTACCTCTAGGGTATAGTCTCCACACCCAAAGACTGCTGCACAGGGAGTCACTGCTGGCTCCAGGGCTGGAGATGGGTCAGCAGTCCTTGGCAGGGACAGCACTGACCTGCTGAAGCCACTACCCTAAGCTGACCCAATCTGCTTGCTTCACAGCAGGACAGAACTGCCCAAGCAAAGCAGACAGCAGTTTCTATGGGGATAAAGGCAAAATAGACTGAGGCCTGGTGGCAACACGAGAGTTCAACCAAGGTTTTAGCTAAGTTTCGCCAGGATGAAGGGTCATTCTCCATTAAGACTCATGTAAAAAATAGCCAAACACAAACACACAGACAGGGGTGCTGTGTTGTACTAGACTAGAAAAAAAAATGCCCCACGTCTGCACAGAGCCATAGGAACAGAATAAACTGAAACAAGTCCAGCCCACATTCTTCAGAGTGTGGAAAACCACCCAGGGGCCTCATCACATCTGATCAAAGATGCCCAGCATTCAGTGATAGGCACTAGACATGCACTGAAACAGGGAAAGGAGAACAGTGAGGGGAAACCGAGGCTGGAAGCTTCAATATATATGTTCAACAACATAGGAGAGTTATAGCCATCATAAAGTGGCAGACAGGGGAAGTCTGCTACTCACTAGAGGGATGCTTGCAAATCCATAGCCTATAGATAGAACATTCCTCATGCTGTGGTGACCCCAGCCATAAAATTATTTCAGTGTGACTTCATAACTGTACCTTTGCTACTGCTATGAATCCTAATGTAAACATCTGACATGCAGGGTATCTGATATGCAACCCCACAGGGGTCTTGACCACAGGTGGAGACCCACTGCTCTAGGCACGCTCAACTAAAATCAACGTTTTGTAAATGGGAACTGCACTGGAGCTCAACAGCCAACAGGAGCTGGCACAACTCCAATCTGGCCGAGGAACAGGACCCAGTCTGAAGGGCACAGAGGAAATCGGTGATGCAATGAACACGAGCAGTACCACAGTCCAGTGCATGTGTGACTGGGACCACAGCACGGTCCAGTGCATGTGTGACTGGGGACCAAGAGGAAGAGAAATGGGAACAGAGCACACCTGAAGAAAACAATGGCCAATGTGGTGCAAATGTACACTGAGGCAGTCTCACATGTGAGTCTAAGCAGCTCAGGAAATGGAAGAAACAAGTTGACCGCCCAGAGACTGACCCTAAGACACGGAAAATCTCTTAAAGAAAGGCCCCAACGGTCAGCAGTCAGACCAGATTACCACACAGAGGCAAGGACAGGAAAAGTGACAACACGCACCTGCACCCTAGAACTCTATAACCAGTGCAGAGTGCACATGCGAGTGACACATGGACCCAGCATCCTCAGCAGCAGCAGTGACGACCACTGAGTGGACACGCAGGTCTGCCACTGCTCTTCTAAATGCAAACGACAATGGTTTAAAGCATAAAGCATTAGGGCAGCACATAAGACACTCAGACTTTGGGCCCAGTGAACAGGTGAGAACTTCTCTCAGTTACACACCCTACAGATGGCCTCACACTGTCTCCACCAGAGCCAATCCTGAATTCCACCCCATGCGTTTCCGTCAGGTTGAACCACGCAGAGCCGACCATGTGTTTTAGCTCATGTTATATGCACAAAAAGGCTACTTGAAAATCAAGTGTCCAACCAAGACCACACCTTTACGGAAGGCCAGGAACTCCCCTGCCTACTGAAGGAAGGCACTCCCCACACCCTCCAGACCTCCGCCTCGTGTTCTGCTATACCTCTGCTCCCGATCCTGGCCCAGCGCAGTCCACCTTCCTCTTCTTCCTGGGCCCGATGGCTGCCAGTGCAGTGAGGTTGGCATCTCGCTGTCGCATCTGTGCCAGCTCCTGCTGCTGCATCTTCATTGGGAAGGAAACAAAACTCATTGCTTCGAGAGTCTTACTGCAAATGTAGCAACAGCTACCAAGAATTTTCTCAAGTTTCCTAAGTCATAACTTCTTTAGAGTTGAGGCTTTTAAAACTAAGGACATGTCTGTAACCAAAAATATTTACAAGACTTTTTAAACAGAAGCTTACCTTAAAATGCTCAGACAATTAGAAGGGGTTTAGGGAGCCTAATCTCACAGAGAGGGACAGGTACTCTCCAGCCAAATGCAGACAGCACAGAAAGAGCCTGGGCTGATGGGTCCCCCAAGAGGACAAAGGAGCAATGGATGCCCACACTGGCAAACGCCAGGTTTCTTTTTTTTTTTTTTTTTTTTTTTGGTTCTTTTTTTTTCGGAGCTGGGGACCGAACCCAGGGCCTTGCGCTTCCTAGGTAAGCGCTCTACCACTGAGCTAAATCCCCAGCCCCAAACGCCAGGTTTCTAAGTATTGTCTTTTATGTGGGCACCAAGCATGACCACGAACTGCAAGTGCAGTAGAGGCCAAACAGAGAAACTCACCTCCTTTGCTTTCTGCTTCAACCTTAATTGCTCTGGGTCTTCTTGTCTGGATCGAGACTATTTTTGAAAGAAGGAAAAAACAAGAGTCATGCCTTCCATGAACATTACTGAACCCACAGTACCCTGTCCATCTACAGCAGCATTTAGCCAGATGACAGAGTTCCTGCAAATTCTATACATGTTTACATCCAAATGACAAAAATTTAGGTAATAATGGGCCATGAAAAAAATGTCTTTGATACCATCCAGACGCAGTGAGAGAGTCTTAGACATATGGCTACCAGTTTGTCATATGCCTCTGACTCAATGTAGACTGGGAAAGAGCTGGGACAGAGCTCCCAGTCGTGTTGGGCTCAGCAGCTAGTGAGGCTGGCATTCAGCTACCACTCCTCCTACTGCACAAAAAGCTGACACTGGAATTAACATTTCTGGATGACTCTAATCATAAAGTTCCTATACTTAGCTCTGAATGCTCTAGACTGAAAGGCTATATGAACCCACAGGGAAGGGAAGAGGTCAGAATTCTAAGATTTAAGCCCATACCATAGTGTTACACACCTTTAATCCCAACACTCAGAAGGCAGAGGCAGGAAGATCTCTGTAAGTTCAAGGCCAGCCTGGTCTACACAGTGAGTTCCAGGACAGCCAGAGCTACATAATGAGTCCTTATTTCAAAAATAAAGCAAAACATTTTTAAAATTAATTAATTAACTAACAAAATGAGAGCTACATCTCTTCTACCAATCTCTAACTGGAGCCAGGCTTCTGCCTCACCTATCCAGCTTCACTCACAACACCCTTCTTTCCACACTTGCCAGAAATGGCGGTGAGCACAAGCCAGTGCCTGGTGAGCAGCTAGGAGGGGGCAGCAAGCTGAGCCTGAGCTGCAGATGGGGTTTAACTTGCCTTTGCTGCCCGCATCAAGATCTCCCTCTCCTGCTCATCTTTCCTCTGCTTTTCAATCTGATCCAACTGTTCAAAGAACTTGAGCTGCGCCCGGACATCACTCGCTTGCTCATATCTGTCGTCATCCTACCAAAAAAAACCCAAAAAGTTAGTACAGACACTGTCAGCGGTGGATTCGGTACTTCAACAAGCATGGATGTGCCTGGCACAGCTGGACATGGTGTGGCAGTTGCTCACATCCCACTGCTCCAGTCCCGACCTCACAAAGACAGGAAGTCTCGTCCAGTTACCAGGAACCCACGAAAGGCCCAACTTGATACACTTTGGCATTTTGAAGCCATATTTAAGTCCTTCTGTATAGAAGTGTCTGTCTATTTTTGTTTTTGAGACAGGGTCCTCTGTCCAGCCCTGACTAGCCTGGAACTCACAATTTTAGACCAGGCTGGGCTTGAACTCACAGAGATCCATCTTCCTCTGCCTCCCGAGTACCAGAAATAAAGGTGTGCACCACCAAGTCCAACTTTCGAAGTGTTTTAAAGCTGACAATTTACCACGGGCTGCTCTGAATGTTCAGACACAGACTCCTTCATCTGTGCAAGTGCTCAAGACGTATTCTGGCTGAAAACCCACTTCATATTCATTCATTCATTCATTCATTCATTCATTCATTCATTCATTCATTCATTCTCTCCCTCTCTCACGCACGCACGCACGGCGGACAGCCTGTAGTTGTAGCTTATGGCTCGAATAGGCCAGGCTGCAGGACCTGGCTCTTTAGATGGAGTAAGAGCACAAGACTCCGTAATCTCCTACGCTCACAGCCCCGTCTCCCGACGCAGGAGCACCTGAGCACACCTGCAGGTAGTGTGTGTGGCTAACAGTGAGCACAGGAACAACCAGGACAACAGGGCTTCCAGACAGCCCAGGTCACGCGGTGAGAACACGAACATTCTCCCCAGGAAAATAGCCTCATTACCTTATAAGAGAAGTTTTTCTGCTGAGCCGTTTCAGATATCTTTTCTACAAGATTCTGCAGCCTTTGCTGTGTGGCATGAGACACGTAACTCACTACATCTGGATGCAGTTCCGTGATGCCGTGCTTTTTACCTGCAGGCCATGCAGAAAAAAGCACTTTATGGTACTTACCCAGCTTCTCTTTATCACGGCCCTGGCTTCTCTCACCCACTAGTTACTGCTTTGTACAATCAAAGGCAGTCTAAGCAGGAAGCAGACTGTCACTGTCCACCTTCTACTACCTGCCAACCAACAGTGGAGTCTGTATAGGGTGAGCCCAAGACAAGGCAGTGGGGCTACAGCAGAAAGGTCGGACTGCGTCTCGCCAGGGTCATGGAACACATCAGACAGACAGGGACACTCGGCGTCCCAGTGGCGTCACCTGCTGCAGCCGTACCTATTTCTAGTATCCTCCTCTGCAAAGGCGCGGGGAGGAGGAAGGTGTCATCTTTACAGGATCGGGTCAATGTCCCCACCAACTCAGAGTTTGTGGCCAATATTCTTGCACTTTCTTCAGACAGGTTCACTCCAGCCATTGACGCAACATCATTGATGTCGTCATCATCCCTGTGAGAAGAGAGGAACATTCTTGTGGCATTAGGAAATCACAGCTCACTCAGGTGGTTCCAATTCAGTGGCATCTTGCAAGGGGCAGGGAGCAGCAGAAGGGCACTGAGATGAACAGACAGACACACACACAGTCACACACACACACAGTTACACAAACACACCAGGCTCCTACACTGGCCTTGTCCTTTGTTTGACAGTGTCTTGCTGCCTTGTTTGAAAACTGAAGTGTTCAAAGGAAGAACTGTGTGAGGTCACAGCTAAACTGAGTCCACAGAGAGCTCTGTGCCCACCGTCCACAGTCTGTCCCAAGAAAACAAAACCCAGAACACCATCTGTTGCTTTGAAGACTCCATGTTACCTGAAAATTTCTCAAAGAAAGAAGAAAATTTCTTCTCTCAGTCGCAGCTTTCAGAGGAGTTAGAAGAGCACAAAACTCACTCAGAGCCAGCACAGAGTACTACCAGCCAGTCCCAGACAGATGTTTCCTTGTGAAAATGGACTAGCCTAAAAACCTGTCCACATGTGGCCACTGTCCCAAGACCAACCTCTTCCCTGGGGAGGTCTACATCCAGCAACAGGCCCTCCAGTGTCCCTCACTGAACACCCTTCAGCCTGTCTTTAACACATACGCCCTTGGCGTAGACTCAGTCATAGGACGACAGGAGAGTCCTCCTTGAAGCCTGACCCTTGGAAGTCTTCACTGAACTGCACTGCCCGTCCCACCCTGCTGCCTGTATGTGTGTGTGCTGAGAGTGACACCCAGTGCTAACCAGTACTGTGGAAGCATCCTGAAGTTTGAACACACACACATGCAACCTTCCTATTGCTTACAAGTCAATCATAGCTCACTTCTACTCAGCCTTTTGATCCTGCCCTATCTGATTAAGTGCTGACCATCCAGATGACCAGCGCAGCCTGGGCTATAGAAAGGAGTCCAGCCCACCTCATGTCACTACCTGAGCCCTGTCCTGACGTGATGAAGTGGGCACAGCTCACACTGTCGTTTGCTTGTCCCTGCTCTTAACCACTATCCCCTGAAGGGCAGCCCTGGTCTATACTGGAAAATGGCTTCTAGTAGGTAAGATATGAGTGACAGGAATGTGCCTAGGCTCTTCCCACAGACCAATTAGGAGCCCCAGCCTCCACTGCATTCCTAAGCATTCCTCCCTGTCCAGCTGGGACCCAAGACTGCGGCCAACCCTAGCTTACCCACGTCCCTAGCTCCAGCTTCCTCATCAACACTGGCCACAGCACCGAGAAGCGGGTAGTACAGGCGTTTATGCTGTACATACACACTTAGCCTCTCTCCCGATCCACTCAGGTGACCTGTCCTGATCTGCCTGGTTGCTCCTTACCCTACAGAGCCAATATAGTTCCCAACTCTCTCCAGCCCCATTCAATAGCTTCGAGGATGAAGAGGCTCCTGAAATTCAAACCACCCCCCACTGCTCAGTCAGAGTGAAGGCCAGAATTTGGCCTCTGGTGTTTGCACACAAGAATCTCAAGACATAGTAATGTCCAGAAAGGCTGTTCTGTTCATCAAGAGTCACAGTGAGCAGGGTGATGCGGGCCATTTGTGTTATAAACGGTAGTTACCTTGGTGCACTCTGTTGGCACCAAGTCAGATGACCTGTTCTCCATTTCCACAGAGGGCATGAGGCAAGCCACTCCTCTGCATCCACAACAGGAGTTCACACTGACAGAGGTGTGGTCAGACACAAGCAGAACAAGCAGTCCTGACACTACCAGGGCCAAGAGCCAGTAGGAAAGGCCTTGTAGTGAAGTCAGCAGATAACCTGAGCCCTTCCCGTGCTCTCTAAAGTGTTCAGGGCTTCAGTTCTTACCGAAAGGAGCCTCCCCCTGGCTCCTTGAGCTTGTTTTTCTGTGCAGCGGCTGCTTGTGCAGATACAGTAGAAAGGGCTTTGGTTCCAGGTAACACGGTGGGTTTCACCACAGGGACTGCAAAGTCAAAGACACAGTGGACACAGAGGCTGTTACTGGAGAACTAACTCTGATGGCTCCACAAGCCGAGGGAGAAACTGCCATCTCTTCACTCATCACATTGACACTCTCGAAACTCTGAGCTCTATAGTGCACCTGTACTTAAGTTACAGGGCTGGGCTGCTCAGTGGTTAAATGATCGCACTGTTCTTTAGAGGACCCATGCTCCGCTCCCAGTACCCACAGCAGCTCACAACACCTGCAACTATGGCTCCAGGGATTCAAAGCTGTCTTCTGAACTCTGTGGGCACCTGTGTACACAACACACACACACACACACACACACACACACACACACACACTCTCTCTCTCTCTCTCTCTCTCTTCTCTCTCTCTCTCTCTGAACTCTGGGCACCTGTGTACACACACTCTCTCTCTCACACACACGCACACACACACACATACTCTGTGGGCACCTGTACACACAACACACACAACACACACTCTCTCTCTCTCTCTCTCTCTCTCTGAACTCTGGGCACCTGTGTACACACACTCTCTCACACACACATACTCCGTGGGCACCTTACACACAACACACACACACATTCTGAACTCTGTGGGCACCTGTACACACAACACACACACACACACACAACACACACACACACACACACTCTCTCTCTCTCTCTCTCTCTGAACTCTGGGCACCTGTGTACACACACTCTCTCTCACACACACGCACACACACACACATACTCTGTGGGCACCTGTACACACAACACACACAACACACACACTCTCTCTCTCTCTCTGAACTCTGGGCACCTGTGTACACACACTCTCTCTCACACACACATACTCTGTGGGCACCTTACACACAACACACACACACACTCTGAACTCTGTGGGCACCTGTACACACACACACACACACACACACACACTCTCACTCTGAACTCTGTGGACACCTGTACACACACACACACACACACACACACACTCTCACTCTGAACTCTGTGGACACCTGTACACACACACACACACACACACACACACACACACACACACACACACACACCCCTGGTCAGAGTGCTGAGAATGCTCAGCTCTAAACAGGACACCTTTACCACATCTTCCCTCCTCGGGGCTCAGGGATCATCACAGGAGGAGGAGGTGGAAAGAGACTGGAAGACGGCTAAGAAACTGTTTTCTAGATATGAGAGGCCCTTGCACTTATAAATTCAAAGCAGCTATGGCTGCTTATTCAACATCTGCTAAGATCAAGCCCATTAAAATCCCAGCATCGAAGGGGAAAGGAGAAATGGCTCAGTGATTAAGAGCACTTCCTCTTCCAGAGGACCTAGGTTCGATTCTAGCAACCACATAATGGCTGATACCAGTTCCAGTGGATCCAACATCCTCTTCTGGCCTTCAAGGACACCAGGCATGCACATGGAACACAGACATACATGCAGGCAAACACTCCCACACAGAAAACAATGATCAAGTTATTGTGGTGTTTTGTCTGTCTTGTTTTTAGTTCTAGCATGGATAGGAAGGGGCTCCTAGCTGTTTCTCCAAGGATGCGGCCCTGGACAGGCTGCTCCTGCTCCGGTGGACAGTCCTATACCCATGTACATAACCTGTAGCATTGACAGACTCAGAGGGCTTGGGTTTTTTTGGTTTTTTTTTTTTTTTTTTTTATTCTTTTTTTCGGAGCTGGGGACTGAACCCAGGGCCTTGCGCTTCCTAGGCAAGCGCTCTACCACTGAGCTAAATCCCCAACCCCGGCTTGGGTTTTTTTTTAGTGCATAAAATTGAGAGGGAGATGGAGGGTCTAGAAGGAGGAAGAGATGGGCAGAAGGGTGGATTTTTGTCAAAGCATGTTGTATACATGCTTACCCATGAGGAGAGAGAAAAACAGTCTTAGGAAAATTACAGTGCAAATCCAAGACAGTGCCATTGATCACGGTACAGCCCATCCCTGTGCCCTATCTGCATCCGTTCCTCACCAGCACAGACTCTACAGAAGCATTCTTATGTGTGTGTTTGTGTCATATATACGTGTGTGTTATATGTATATATGTATGTGTGCCATATATGTGTGTATTATATATACACATGTATATTATATATGTCCCATATATATGTGTGTGGTGTGCATTGTGTGCTATATATGTGTCATACATGTGCGTTATGTGTATATATGTATGCATATATGTGTGTGTCATATACACATATATTACATGTATATATGTGTCATGTGCATGTCATATATGTATATATGTATATTTATGTGTGCCATGTATATTATGTATATGCCAATATATACATGTGTTACATGTATATTTTATATATGTGTGTATATGTGTGCATCATATATGTATGTGTTATATATATGTGTGTCATACGTATATATGTATGTTTGCCATATATAGGTTGCATGTCATATACTTGTGTGTACCACATATATACATGTATGTTATATATATGCCATATATCTATACACATGTTATATGTATGTGTGTTATATGTGTGTGTCATATATATGTGTGCCATATATATATATATACACACACATGCGTAGTGTGTGTGTGTGTGCGTGTGTGTGTATGTGAGAGAGAGAGAGAGAGAGAGAGAGAGAGAGAGAGAGAGAGAAATCTCAAAAGATACAATCATTTACAAGGCTTAAGATAAAAGTTTAACATGTAGGTAATGTTTAAACCCTAAGGTTTTTTTTTTAAAGGTTTAGTTGCATCCTCCAAGCATCTACTTGCCTGTATTTCTTCACATTCTTTTTTAGGGGGAGGATGTGGTGGTGAGACAGGGTTTCTCTGTGTAGCCCTGGCTGTCCTGGAACTCACTCTGAAGACCAGGCTGCCCTTGAGTGCTGGGATTAAAGGTGTGCACCACACTCCCGACACCCTCCAACTGTTGAAATACAGGAATGACTCCTGAGAGGGACTAACAGTAAGCAGACATATGCTATATATATTTAAAGTCTCACCTAGGAGACTGAAGAATGAGAATTTCTGGAACCCAGGAGTTTAAGACCAAGGTAACACAGTGGGGCTGCCTTGGAGAAAAGGGGGTAAGGTGGAATACTGTTATGATATAAAGGCCTAAGTCTGGTGAAAAAGAGCGATACAGAATTACACTTCAGAATAAACTTTATCATGGCCAGGCCTTGAAGTGGGAAGAGACTCAGAAGAGGCAATGCCACACCATAGGCAGCATGATAGGACCTTGAAAAGAGAGAAGGCCTTCCCTTCAAGCCCCAAGAAAAAAGCAGGTTTCTGTTTTTTATGGTTTTAGAGGATGGGAACAACATTTATACCACACAATCTAGACTAACTCTAGGAATAACAGGGCGACTGGGAGAAGAGGGAAGCCAAAGGAAGGGGTAGGAGGAGAGGGAGACAGGCAGCTAGAAGGTCTAACTAGAAGTATCTAATAGATACCAGCAGTGTAATGTATATAATTCAGATAATTTAAAAACCACGTTGACAAGGGTAATGGCTTGCACAAACCTCATAAATGAAGTCACTGAGCAATGTGCATAAATTAATTTTATCACAATGATGAAATGAAATCAAGTACCAGTCCCACAACTGGCCATTTCTGGGACTAGCCAGTCCTAGGTGGCAGCAGCCGGGGCCTCACCTGGCTGCAGCTGGTTCAGTTGGATCTGCTGTGGTGTGGTGAGCATGATCCGGTTGTGAGGCTGCCGCAATGCGACCATGGGTGTCTGCGTCAAGGTCACCTGCGGGGGCCGGATCAAGGCTCCAGGCTTCGGGGGCTGCTGGATCACCTGGGGCACAGCCAGCACAGTGCATGAGCACACACACATCCTAGGGGCCACCACACTGACCCATGAAGCCAGCTATGTGCTTCCTCAGCGCTACCCCAACCTTGCCCTGCCAGAAGCTCTAGGAAGTCCAAATGTATACCTCATTCCAAATCTAAAGGCCTGGCCCAACAAGTCGCCAACAAGCCTCTGCGCACAGCTTCAAAAGATTTAGACAAAGACAGAATGGTACCACACCAGGCCACAGTAGAGCAGAGCAAGTACACGGAGCACACGACACTCAGGACCTGCAGTAGATCCCACACATATCCTAGAGGGCAACAGCAAACCAAAGTTTGCTAAGCTCAGGCCCCACAAGGAACATGACTTCTGCTGCCTGAGGGCCATATGTCGAATGACTTGTTTCTAGTCTCAGTTTTCTATAGGATCAGATTACTCTTCTATTGGAGTGAAGATGGATCTCCAAGTCCTGCCCTGACCTTGGTTCTCGTCCCAACACAGCCTGTCCCCCTCATCACTCTGAACCATACTTAGCCCAAGGGCGGCTGGTTGATATTTCAGGACCTGCTCAGCTCTGCTGTCCTGCGTACTGCCCTGGCCTACAACAGGCTCCAAGAGCCCACAGGAAGCCCCAAGATGGCCAGACCATAAGTCTCTGGGCTAAGAGCTTTCCTGGAAGAATCCTCTTTTTTATAAAGGAGCCTTTTTGTGTGGCACAATATCAGTGTCTGCAGGATTCTGAATCACTTCTGGGACTTGAACCCCAGCTCTGCTGTGTTTTTGTTGAGCACCACATGTAATAGGACACTTGCGAAGGACTGGGGTCGAGGCCTGCAACAGACCATGGTGCTCACACCACAGGATGGGCAAGCCCATGGCAACTCAGGCTAGGGCTTTCCACTGAGAAGCCACTAAGTGAAGATACAGAAAAGTGGCTCAATTCCATGGGTCCTGGGATCCTCTGGCCTCAGGCCCAGGTTTGCATGAAGTTGACCTATCTGCCTTAGCTGCACACACAGGCATAAGCAGAGAATGACGGTGTAAGAGGGGGATCAGGAAAGCACACAGCAATGACCAGGTGGCTGAACACACCATGTTCATGTTTGTGAAAAGAAACACCACTATTCTGGTATAACTTCTGACACTGATTAAACAGCCTGACCAGAAGTAATTGATGGAAGAGGTTTCTTTGGCTTACAATTCCGGGTCACAGTCTATCCCTGCAGGGAAGTCATAGAGGCAACAACGAAGACTGTCACACCACATCTATAGTCAAGAGAAACAAATGCAGCCATGTTGCCTGCCTGTGCCCTTGTGTGCAGCTAGCTTTCTGAGCTGCTACACAGTTCAGGAGCCAGGAAACAGTGCCACCAACATTCAGGGCAGGTCTTCCTACATCAATCAAAAATCAATCTCATATAGGCATACCTACATGCCGTTCTGATCTAGATGACTTCTCATTAAGAACGCTCTTTCCAGGTGATTCTACAGTATTCCAAATTGAAAGTTAAAAGTGACACAATGGAAATGGTTCTGCACGCAGTCCAGCACTCAAGGCCACAACTGAGAACCAGGACCAGAGGTGAAACCCTCACAAAGACAGCCTGCTCGTCCACAGAGCTGTCTTCCAGGTAAGTCAGTGTGCTGACTGCTGAACAACACAACTCCCGACTGAAACCGTGTGAAAGCAAAGGACACAAGGATGCCTGCTCAGGTGTGGTCCTTCAGCCTGCTCTCAACTCTCCTCACTACCCACAGAGTAGACAAAACCAAGCTCCAACAGGGCAGCCAGCACCCAGGGGTCTGGCCTCCTTACATCCCCAGCCTGCATACAGCACTGTACCACCTACGACTACTCACCTTACAACAACTCAAGTCATCCGTCATCCACCACCACCCAGAGCTATGAGTTAAACCTAAGACCTCGTAAATGCTCTACAACACTGTTCTGTACAACCAGCCCCCTTTTCAAGTTTGCCTTTTATGTGTTCACGGCAGGGTCTATACACTCTAAACGCAGCTCACAGTGGAGAGCCATCCCGCCTCCAGTGGAAGAACGCAATCAGACAAAGCCAGACCCCCCCTGCCAGCACCTCAGCTTTCCTTCCCTGAGCACCGTCGCCACCAGTCAGCTCTATCCTGGGAAGGCAAAGGCCTGACTGACCCATCTCCTTCCCAATCCCAAAGGTTTGAACACTTAGGCATCACTCAAAGTCCAGAGAGTTATCCTCCTAAGAGGCCACCAAACACTGTGTTCCTGTACAGGAAACCCCAACCACAGGTTAAGGGCCTGCCAGGAAGTGAGCCAAGAAGTTCACTTCATTCTATGAAAAGTACAATACAAAGTCATGGGCCTCAACCTCCAGCTCACACTTTAATTACTTAAGAGAACAGCCACACGTCTTTCCAGCAGGAGCTTCCTTGCCTGCTCTTTCCAGAAATGGGCTCCGAGCCAGGGCTGGCGAGTTAATGACATGGCGGCTGGCAAGAGCACCATGCCAGGCTCGAGCCTTCATACCAGTGGTGTGGGCGGTGCCTGCTTGCCAACGCCAACCTGTGTGGGCTGCGTGAGGCTGATGACCGGGGGCTGGAGGGCGCTGGTCACCGAGGCAGCTGTCTTCCCAGCTGTGCGCTGCACTGAGCTGCTCAGCACCACAGCCGTCAGTGCAGTCGTGGCCTGCGAGGCAGGCGGCTGCTGCTGCTGGCTCTGCTGGATGAAGGCCGCGGAGTCTGGGGTCAGCTGTCTCAAGGCAGGTAAGCTCCTCTGAGGACAGACAGACATGGAGGGTCAGGCACAGCTAGAACATTACTGCTTATAGTATCTTCAAAATTCAGAAGCATAATCCTTCAGAAAAGCCTTGTGGCTAATATCACTCCATCTACAGTGTTGGGTACTAATCCCCCACCTGTCACTCAACTCCAAACACACTCACTGACCAGGACTTTCTTAGAGAGAACTGGCTACAAAGTACCTAGAGGCACCCATGTCAGTGTCCCCAGGCTTATGCTGGGAGCAAGCCCTTCCCCCAGGGAGCACTGGCCCTACCTAAGGAGTGTGCTGGAGCTGGGGCGCATCTGGGGACTCAGTGCTGTCCCAACCACACCAGGTGGAATCTAATGCCCACCCTGACTGGACCACAAATACTGCAGCACAAGCTGTCAATCACCTTCAGGAAAGGCACAAGGTAAGGCTGAGGTGAAGAGTTCAGTTCTCGATATAACCTGCTAGTGAAATCTTCTGCTTCGATTTTCCCATCCTGAAAAACAAACCACATTGACATTGCAGTGATGCCACACGGCAGCTGCCGACACACTTCCACACAACCTCACGGCACACCATGAACCCCAGCACCACACTGGCCTGGCAGCCCTTCTGACAGTAAGTGTGTCAGTATGCCATTGCCCAATGTAACAGACGCAGTTCCCTAGATGCACATGTCTCGAGCCCCCTTGGACCCCAGCAGCAGCTGGTGAGCATGTCTCTAGCTGGCTAGATACTCGTCCAGTTTAACACCCTCCCACGGACTTCTCAGCCACTTGTCTTCACTTGGGTCCCACCAGGCACCTACAGTGCCAGGCATTTTGCTAGGAAACCAATGTGTTCCAGAGTGGCAAGGGCAGCTCTGCCCAGGTGGGGAGCAGGGCACCTGTCAGGGGAGAGTAGCACCACAGTTAGGCCTACCCAGCACCAAAGGAGAAGCATAAGAGTCTACAAGTAAGGCTCACAGTTGTCTTAGACTAGACTTAAGATGGGGGAGAACTAGACACCCCAAGTGGGGCAGAGGCCTAGCCATGCTGCCATGAAGAGGGGCTCCCCACACTGCTACAGCATCTGTCCAAGGTTGGCAAACCCTAGATAAAGCAGCAGCAACAGAGCAATGGCAGACTGCTGTGAGCAGCTCTATAATAGCAATCTTCGAAGAGTAACACAAAGCTGGATTTCAAGCTGGCAGGGGAGAAGGGAGGCCATCAGCACCACCAGAGCACAAAGCGTCAGCAGCTGGCCTGTGAGTGAGGAGCACACCCTCACTGGGCTCTGAGGAGGGCACAAGTGGCCAAGGTATGGCACACAGGATGGCAATATTTCTGATCCTGGGAATGACATGCACTGCAGGCAGTGAAACCCCAGTCTGACTGATGCAAAGGCCAGAGGGGGCAGCCTATGAAATCAAAGGCCACAAAGAGGTCACCTAAGAATGAGCTAGGAAGAGGCCCCACGGCCCTGCTGAAAGCTGGATGTAGCTAAGGAGTAAACAGGAGGTGGGGAAGACAACACTGGACAGGGATGGGGCTTGCTGGCAGCAGAGCAGTGCATGCCACCCCTGCCTGGCCTGCAAGCCCCTCAGAGAGGGTAAGGACAAGGAGAGCAGGGGGGAACCAACAAACTCCACCAGCCAGGAACCAGAAAACAACACTCTTACAATTTCGATGCTTCCTAATCAAAGAAACAGAAAAGAAACAGCAAGGAAGCAGATGCTTTAGGTTAGAGGGACAGAGTTAACTGCAACACAAGGTAAGGAAGGAAGCAGATGCTTTAGGTTAGAGGGACAGAGTTAACTGCAACACAAGGTAAGGAAGGAAGCAGATGCTTTAGGTTAGAGGGACAGAGTTAACTGCAACACAAGGTAAGGAAGGAAGCAGATGCTTTAGGTTAGAGGGACAGAGTTAACTGCAACACAAGGCAAGGAGCCCAGTTCAAACCCTGACCCCAGCAAGTTGCCAAAATAAAATATCCATGGGACAGCCAGGGACACAGGAGCACCAACCAATGGCAAAGTTCAGTTCTGCACAGCAGTAGCACAGGCACCTTTTAGAGAGCAGCATAGCATGTTCAAGAGGTGGGAAGCGCAGCAGGGCCGTGGGCAGATGCAGAGACCACCTGTCTACAAACTGGAGTATAAGGAGCCTCCCTGTTTCCTTCAGTTTTAAAAGGGGAAGGAAGGAGAAGGTGGGCTGCCTCATGAAGGAACACTGGCTGTCGGATGTAAGTTCTGCGACTCTCGAGCAGGTGCTTCTAAGGAGCCCTCTAACCCTTCCTTCCTCGTGCTGGCAGGTCCCCTCAGGTGACCATCTAAGTGCAGTAGGAAGTGGGGTGTCAGCCAAGTCCCCAGGAGCATTCATGCCAAGAATCCACACATCCTGGCCACAGCACAGATCCCTCTCCAGATCCTTCCACTGGCTTTCACAGACTGAACATGGGCACACAGCATGCTCTAAAGCAGTTTCATGTGGGTTTCTTACCAGTAAGTTTTGTACTAGGTCTTTCACATTAGCCGCTGTCTCTGTAGACTGTTTCCCAGAGGAAGCCAGCTTTATTAATGTAGATAGAAAACTTTTGCACTTTTTCACATTTTCCATAGTTTCCTGTATTGAAATGAAAGAGGTTTAAGTTACAGGAGATCCCACAGGGTCTCACTGCAGTGCAATGTGAACGCAGCAGACAAAGCCCCTTCAAAAGCACAAAAAGCACTACCTCTTGCCCAAGCCACAATCTCTTCAGAAGGGCGGTCAGACACTCTGAAGGCCACCAAGCCTGCATCTGTCAACCAGCCCTTGATGGTAGGCTGTATCTACCAAGACACTGTCCTTATGTCAGGGCAGGGACCGCTATGAGACTAAATGTGCACACGCCCACTAAGCCCCAGGCAGCTCCTGGAAATGGTTAAAAGGACTTGGCAAAAAACACAAAAAGAGAAGTTGCAAAATGTGGCCCTAGCTTCTCTAAAGCTCCAGGTACACAAAGGGAAAAGCAGTGAAGACAGACAGACACACAGACAAAGAAGCTGATGTCCAGACCACAGGTACTCAACAGCTGCATATATATGGCTTCCACAAGTATCTGTAGTGTCCTCCATCCCAAGCAGGATGCTCAGGGCTCTTTCCCATCATTCCTTAGTGGCTCCTCAAATCATCCCATAAGGGGAAGGCAGAGCCCAAGCTCTCACATGGGTCCCTTCAATGTGTCACTGCTCTTGGTTGGTTTGTGGGCCCCAAAATATTCTCAAGTCCCCTTGGATACCAGATCCATTCCCCACTAATACCAATGGCCAGGCTTTGCCCCTAGGGTCCCAAAGAGTTCTTACCGTGGCAGCTGTGGAGGTGGTGCTGGCCCCGGTGACTGTACGTTGAGGTGTCCCTGTCTGAACAGCTGTGGCTGTTCCAAGTGAGGCTGGCTGTGCGGAGCCACCCAGAACCAGCTGAGGCTAGAAGATCAAAACACAGGTAAATGCAGCTCAACAGCAGCAAAGCCCAGGGAAGTAAAATGGCTTCTCAAAGAGTAGGGGGCAAGTGGCTCAACAAGTGCCAGAAGTCACACGTGCTGCAGCCCCGTGAGGTGGGCAAGGGCATCCGTGGCCACCCACACCTGAGCTTCAGTGATAGCGCAGAGGTGTGTTTGTGTCTACAATTAAACCCGATGGGCTCGAACCTGCCCAGAAGCTGTCAGACGGACTGATGGTAGTCAGAGATAAGCACAGAGGACAGGATACACACTGAGCTCCCATCTCAGACACTATTCCCGAGAACCCTTTAATCTGTTCAGGGAGCCCTGGCTAAAAAGCAGTTGTGACGTTCCAACACACGGCACCTCCCACAGGGTCCGTACAGGCCACCAAGACAAAGCGAGGGTCTCCACTCCCCACAACTGCCTGCACTGCCTGCTCTGCTTTCCAAAAGTGAAGCCTGACAAGAGGCCACAGCATGCAGAGGGGCAGGCATAAAAGCTGGGGCACAGGCACTGACCCAGCTGGGAGAAGGTGCTCCTTGGCCAAACATAAAAACATCTGCAAAGCAAATGGGCACTTAGATGTCATCAGGCTCAGATTCTCCAAACCACTGGCCCTCAGTCTCTTTCCTAAGATTTCTCTCTTCTTGAATAATCACAATGAAATATTTACTGGTTTGTACGTTAGGACCTCTCCAATTTACAAGTCTAGCTGCCCACATTTCCTCACTCCAGTTTTTAAATGCTGCTCCCCACACCCACACCAAGGAGAGCTCTGGAGCAGCTTCAGGTGTCTTCAGCTCCGCAGAGCAAAGCCTGGGTCGCTGCAGCCACAGGTGCTTATGAGTGAGCTGCACAGGAAGCTAAGCAACCTCCAGCCTCTTGGCCCCCAGGTTACCCTGCAGCTGGTGACAGATTTAGGGGTGATAACTGTCTCCATATGATAAGCATGTATTGCCCACCAAACCAAAGCATCATGGGAAGATAATGTGTGAAAACAAACTAAGCACTGACTCAACAAGCCAGGGACAGCAGAACCCAGGGACCCTCCTAGACACCTTTCCTTCACTTCAGCTGACAGCTACGACCAGAACACACTCACCCTGACTGGAGACTGTCCATCGACCTCAAAGTATCTGTCACCACTAAGTATGACACACAATTTACCAAGCGCTTCACTACCTTCTAGAGCCCCCTCTTCCTCAGAGAAGCAGACACTGGAGCCAGACACAGGCAGCACTACAAGTTCCCCTCAGGAAACCCCAGGTCTCGCAGACACCAGCTTCTGAAACACACGGTCTCTCTCCTGGCTTACAGCTGCCTGGGACAGAACTGTTCTCCAAGATGTTCTTGCTCTGCCCAACTACCAAAGAAAATGGAGCTGAACTCCAAGAGATCAGAAGAGTTTAGACAGAAAAGCCCATGTGTGGACCGCCCTACAGTCCATCACGCAGCTGGGACAGAGGTATGCATATGCAGGAACTCTGCAGCTCAGATCGTGTCTAGTGAGCACAGAACCCAGCCAGGCCCGAGCTTCACTGCACAGCTCAAAGCCTTGCACTGTATGACTGCCCACAAGCTCATAAACTCAACATCAGGAGCTTTCGAGGCTCTTGATTACCCACCTGCTCCCAAATGAGTGCCCAGAGAGAGTTTCCCTAACCACGTTTGCCTCCCCAGCCAATGATATCCTCCCTGCAAGTGTTTCCCTGACCAGATGTGTCTTCCCGTCTGGGAATGTCTGCATAGCCAAGTGCAACTCTCCAAACATGCTATGTCCTGCCTGACCGGCCCCTTCCACCACTCTTAATATCTGCTTCACCCCACAGGAGTCCCTGGCGTGAAAGCTCCCCGTGGCTTCATATGCTAGAAGCTGCAGGGGTGGATCAGGACACTCTCACTACTGCTACCTAGAACATTGATATTAGGAAAGCAAGACGTGGGAGAACACCCTCCTTCACGTTCCCCTCCCCAGCTCGTCTACAAATTTGCCACAGAAAGTTGAGAGGGCACCTTGCACACATACCAGTAGCACTGTCCATGAGCATGTAATGGGGCCACAGCACAGACACAAACTCCTCAGCACAGACTCTCTCCTCAAAGATGCCCTGAGTCAAACGTTAATGAGATGACACTCCTAATTACCTTTTATAAAGAGCTTTGAGTGCTGCTAATGCTAAATAAAGGATGTAGCCTGCATTCACCGAAAAATCACTTTCTTCATTGACAACCTGAATCCTCAAATTCAACCTGGTGCCCTAAAGCCTAGTCTTCGCATTAAAGCAAAAGCATGCATTGCCAGCCATGCAGCCCTACTGATGCACTGGGCTTCAGTCCTCTTACCTGTACCCCGGGAGAGCGCTGTAGGGTTGTAGTGGGCTGTACCGTCGTCTGGGCCTGAGACACTTGCTTAATTATGGTAGTTGGGGTCACCTGCCGTGCAATAATAGGTGTTCCTGGAGCCTGGAAAATAAGTTAGAAATCATCTAAAGTGAGCTACAGTAAGTAACACAGGCACCTGTGCACACAACAAACTCTTAAAAATACACTACTGCACTCAAGTAATCCACTGCTTACTACTAACCCACAATGAAATCATTCAAAGCCCAAAATAAAATTTATGATGAGAAACTTTTCATAGAAAATCCTAAAGGCAGTCTCTTTTAGTGAAGTCTACAAAATGCCATCTTTTAAAGCAGACATCTGGAAACCCAGCTGTGGCAGTGCTCTTAGGGACACTGGCCTGAACTGAAAGTGGAAATGCCTGAGTCCTAGACAGAGGGTGGAGTAGCATGGAGATACCTAGACTCCTGAGGTGACACAGCGTAGTGTGAGTACAGACACCAAGGTCAGATGAGAGGCACCACCCACCACAGAGGACCTTCCATAGCAGTCCATATGCTTCCTCCTCAGGAAACACAGCAGCGGTCCTCTCTGCTGTTGCCTATGGGGAGCTCTGCCCTCCTCCAGCACAGACACCCCAGCTACAGGACAGAGCACAACTCCAGAGGGAGTATCAGGATTACTCCTGGCATCAAGACCAACAACCTCAAGGCTTGGGAGTGAGGGCACACCTGTACGCCTTTGCTCTCTGCCTTCTTCTTACTCTTGGCACTCCTAGTTCAGTCCTCATGACCACCTGTGCACGACCAGATATGCGCTTGACAGAGGAACCCAGAAAGCTAAATCTACTGGTGGCAAGAGGAAAAGCCAGGGTTCAGCCAAAGCAGCTGACCCCAAGTGTCTATCCTAGCCACACTCAGTAGTCAACAAGCCTGAGCACTGGCCACAAGAGCTGGCTTTCAAAAGCAGATGGTCTCTGCCAGGAGAATGGGAGACCACAGCCATCCTAGACCCTACCTGCTGGTTGGGTTTGAAAACACATGCATGCCTCAGTGTCCACTCACACAAGACACACCTTCACTCTTGCAACATCCCCAGTGCTCGAGCAGCAGTGGGGAGTAGGTGAGCTGGGCTGAGCCAGTGGCACTGCACACCAGCCTGTTCACCATGCACGCACTCACCTGCACGGTGGAGATCTGGACAGGTGCAGCACCTGTGGGGGTTGCAGGACGGGGTGCCATGGTACTCTGAGGCTGGGCCTGGGCATGGGCCTGCATCTGGGCCAGGGCCTGCTGAGGGATCATTAACAACTGCCCATTCTCACTCCGCACGAGGACCATTCCTGGGGACAAATGAGACTTAGCATCAGGAAGTGCCCCCTACTCCAGCGCAGGAAGACCCTGACAGGGAACTACTTACTACAGGAGACGTATGTACGTGAGCAGCTGCAGAGCAGCTGGCTCCTGTGGGGGGAGAGAGCACAGGATGGTGGACAGTTGTCCAAATACACTAAGACCACATCGCATCTCCTCTCACAAGGAACACACGTGGCAAAGCCAAGCTCAGTGGCCATAGCTTCAGCCCAGATGTGTGCCCTCCAGCCTCTTCAGATGTGGGAGCGCATGAGAAACGCTGCCTCTGCCTTGTCTACACTCACGACGTGGCAGGTACCCACTCACCGCAGGCTTCCAACACCGTGAGCCTGTGTCCTGGGGAGCTGCTCTGCACCTTCTCCATAACTCTCCGCTTCCACGCAGAGGTCTGCTTACAGAGCTGTGGTCACAACTCTGAGTGCAGCCCAGTTTCCCCAGCCTGATGCACCCAGAATGTTCAACCCAAACCAAACACTGTGGCCCTCTCTGTTCATGGGAATACCATTCCTGTCAGACAAAAGGGCTGTGCTTTCCCCTAGGTGACCAGGATGTACCCACGACAGAACACACATGTTCACAGGAACAGGTATACAAGAGTCTATAGTCTCTCAACCTTCAAAGTTCTTGAAACTCTGGGAAAGCAAATTCTACCAGTCAAATTTAACTAATTTTGGCTTTAAAACTAACAACTAATTGTACCCTAAGTCCTAAAAGCAACAGTAACAGTATTTAACTTCCACGATAGAACTACAAATACCTGCAGCAACAACCCAGCCCAGCAAGACACAGCTACAAAGTAACACCTGAGGGAAGGGGATGCCGGAGACAGCTCCACACCCAGGGAAACACCCGGCTTCCTTCTGCCAGGACTAAGCCAGAGCACTCCCACAGCCAGAGTCTTAATGTTGTCAAGCTCTGAGTAGACCAGAAACCGTGGCAGGGCTTCTTTGACCGTCTCACTAATTAGTTCTTAATTCAGAACGCCCTATTGTTGGCATGAAGGAAATGAATGCCCTCTAGAACTACCCTGCATAATCTGCATCAGCACACTGTAGGCCGGTGTTTCTCTGTGGACCTAACAAGGGACAGACAACATGTCCTGAGAGGTTTGTCTGACTACCCATGTGCCAACTGCCACACATACCCACTGTTACTGCAGAATGTGGTCCAGGCACATCCTTCAGAATTCCTCAAGGGCACCTCTTACCTACTGATACAAAACAGACTAAAGGGACTCTATTTTCTTAGCAGATAAGGGGTCTAAGGGGACCTCAATACCATTCCACCCTCAAGCTCTGAAGCTCCTTTGACTGCCTGGTATAAATATACCCAGTGTAGTAAGTAGGTACAGTGGAGCCTGATAGGCAAGCTTAGCCAGCCCATGGTGGCTCACAGGCCCTGCCTTGCTTGCATCCCTGACCTCTGACTAAAAGCTAACATTACCCAGTTCCTCCAGCTGTTCACCAGGCAAGTAACAATCAAAAGATCCTAGATACCTGGGACAGATCTACACAGACAAATGCATGCGTGCCATCCCTCTTTAGAAAATGCCTGCCTAGGAATACTAAGAATTAATCAGAAGGCCCTTCAATGTTGCCCAAACACCCAAAGCCTACAGGATGGACCCCACAGGGCAGGCACCCGCACCATGCAGAAGACATGGCAGAAGGGAAGAGAATAGGTCAAGAGGGTATGATAAAGTTGAGGAGATTGTCCCAGAAGCTCCAAGTAACAAGAGAAAAAGAAAGCAGTCATGAAAGATAGTGTGTCCTGGATGGTGTCCCCTGGCCCTGGAAACAGAGCTGTGCCATACCAGTAAGGAGCTGAGATGATGCCTACCCCTAGACTGCCAGGTCCAACAGCACTGACCTCTTCAGGGAAGGAAGCCCAGAACTCACATTAAGCTGGCACAACTGGAGGCTCTATAGCATACACGAGATCCTACGGGCCTGCTACTTGCTGCCTGCCACACCACTGCAACAGGAAGGAAAGCATTTCAGATGCCCTGCCTCAAACATGTATGTTCTGAAGAAATACAATGACACTAGGACTTGAAATGTATATGTACCCAAGGTAGATCTAGGAACCTCAGAATCTCCAGAGCACGCCATGCCTCAGCACAGCCCAGAGTGTGACTGAGCAAGGTCCCAAGACGGTACCGCAGAAGATCTACCTCTGCACGTAAGGCAGCTCAGGACACAGGTACCGCAGAAGATCTACCTCTGCACGTAAGACAGCTCAGGAGACAGGTAATGCAGAAGATCTACCTCTGCACGTAAGACAGCTCAGGAGACAGGTACCGCAGAAGATCTACCTCTGCACGTAAGACAGCTCAGGAGACAGGTAATGCAGAAGGCCTGGATCTACCCTCTGCACATAAGACCAGCTCAGGAGAGAGAACACAACACCATTATTCTAGAAATCATTCCAGAAGCATAGTCCACAAAGGAAAAAGTGGACAATTCACATACCCCAAACTCCAGGTATAGCTCTTCTCCAGAAGCAGAAAGGAAGTGCCGGTCCCCAACCCAGAGCAAACAGAGAAGGCAGGCGCATAGAACATGCACACTCACTGACCTCTCATATCTCAGTAAGAAAATTAAAAGTAGGCAAGAGGGGCTGGGGATTTAGCTCAGTGGTAGAGTGCTTACCTAGGAAGCGCAAGGCCCTGGGTTCGGTCCCCAGCTCCGGAAAAAAGAACCAAAAAAAAAAAAAAAAAAAGTAGGCAAGATATCTGAACAGGTACCTCCCTGCATGAAAGACACACAGCCCATACCAATGAATTACCTCAGTGTCGCAGACCAGCAAGGAAAATGCAAATTAAATCCACCATGTGCAGCTAACCACACCCCAGCTGAAAAAAGACCAAACCTAACTGGTGATATGGGCAGAGAACCCCCAGCAGCACACTGGAGCCCCTGACACTGTCCTGCCATCTTAGGCCTGCCCCATGATGGGGTGTAGCCCTCTACTCCAGGATCTGGACCTGGATCTGAACTAACTGAAGCAGTCTTATTTATGACAGCCTAACACTAGGAATAACCAAGTATACCAATACAGAGACAACATGCAAGGATCTGCAGAATGGGAAAGTATTCAGAGATAAAATGAGCCACAGACAAAACTGCACCAGCAAACTGAGACCATAGATTCCTGTATGTCAACTGCCCTCCATAAAGCCCTACACAAACACACACATGCATGCACACACACATGCACATGCACACAAGCACACAAACAAGAACCAAGTAAGCTCTAAAGATAAGGAAGCATATCCCATCACCATAACAAACAAAACCAGGCTAGGACTGTTAGCTCAGGCTGCCCTCACACATGGAAACTGAAAGCTGACACAGTAGTGCACTATGCCTTCCAGGCTCCTTCTTAATGACACCTCTCACAGTACAGCTCAGCTGGTAAAAAGTCATGGAGGATGCCCAGAACCTGAGCGTGAGGCTCCAAGTCAAAGTGCCAAATGACACTGGAGTCCTCTAATGACAGAGGCCCCAGAAATGCCCCAGGAGAACACACCTAGTAAGCCAGGCAGAGTCCACTTGAGAGGGCCAGAAAAATGGCTGTCTCCTACATGTGCCTCTTCCCTCTTCAGAAGGATGGCATCAAGAGCCCAGAAAGTGGAGATCACGGCAGGCATCTGCCGACCCAAGGAGCCCACACAGTAGGTACTAGAAGAGTCCAACCAGACCTCTTTGTCTTTCCAGCTTGCACTCTCCCTAGACTTGGGCTCTGCGATCACCTGAGAACTGATAGTTGGTTGTAGAGCAGTCTGCGTACTCAGGACTGCCCATCAAGCCCACTCCACAAAAAGACCCTCACTCAGCCTGTGGAGTTTAACTCAGCAGTGTGTGTGCACAACAGCGAAACAACACCACAAGGAAGAGCCACGCACATCAACACAAGTAACAACACTCCACAGTCCTTTCACATCTCAGGGTAAAAGAGTCAAGTAGCCAGTGTAGACTGCAATGTCCCACGTGCAAATCTGGAACGGACATGATGTCAAGAGGAATCCAGCTTTGTGCTTCACAGGTATGTCACAGAATCCCACAAGGCAATACTGCACCTGAACAGGCCTTCACTATCACTGCCTCAGCTTTCAAAACTCTCCCTGCCACTTGGGACCTATGACCCTCTAGCAGCAGCTCTTCTCTGCAGACTCTTTCCTGGTGACTCGTCCCGAACCCCAAATCTAGGTCCTGATGCCAAATCTACTCTGCTCTCTCCCAACAACTGTCCCCAGCCTTTGCTCTCCACTGAAACCACACATTTCATCCCAGCTGACCACTGCAGAGCTGCGCCTGCCCAACCTCAACTGCTCCAGGCTTCCTTGTCCCTCCTCTCCATACTCCACTGTCACACAACCAGTCAGCTTCCACTTCAGCTTCTGCACCTGCCTGAGCTGTAAGTGCCTGTCACCTGTCAGAAGCAGGTCTCCGATGCCTCCCTCCTGTGGCAGGCCTCAGCTCCAGCTGCTAAGAGCAGAGATGGCCCTCTGCCTCCTTTCTCCAAGGCAACCTCCAAGCATCAGGAGTATTTTCTGCACTCTCTCAGGCTGCCAGAACCTCTTAGTAGTCTCTGCAGACGGTCCCTCACAATCACTAGCTATGCCTGTTCTCCAAGTCGGCTCCCTGAGGGCAAGGGTTGGAACTCACAGAAACCTCTGCTCCCTACAATTAGCCACTTCGACTTACCTGCATTTTCTCCTCCTCCCACCACAAATTCTAACTGCTCTTCCCACAGCAGGATAAATATAGTTGATGATAAATTGTTTCATGCATTGGTTGACCCCCCCCAACAACCCATTAATACCATGTTTACAAACATCTAAATTGCATATTGTTCAATTGAGTGTTTATTATGAACTCTATCTGCAAGTATTAGACACGAAATGGACCTCAGAAGAGGTCTAAGCTGGGCTGCAGATAAGGGTGTACCTAGCATCTAAAATACCCTGGTTTCATCCCTCAGCATTGAGGAGGGCAGGAAGACTTTAAGTCATCTGCAGATACCTCATAAATTAGAGGCCAGCCTCAGCTTCATGAGGTCGGTTCAAAAAAGAAACAAGGTTGTTAAAGAAAAAGGGGCAGGGAGCAGGGTGATACATGTGTGCATTCCTGGTTGGGAGTGGCCTTTGGGGAAGTGCCCAGGTACTGTGTCCTTCTGCATCTCCTAAGTCACAGAACTGGCCAGTGGTTGGCAGGCAGCTCACCTCTAGCATACTCCATGATTAAAACTGAGGCTCTCTCAGATCTGAGGTAGAAGCCTACAGCCCCAGACAGGAAGCTGCTCTGCAGGAGAAGCTAGGTGTACCACTTGGAAGGGCAAATACAGTACTGTGGTCCCGTCTCCACACTAGAGCTCCCTAAAGTCAAATGTACCCTTCAAAGCATTAGCCCCTAAATTCTCTTCAATTCTAAACAGCTGACAGACTTTGGTAAGATGACTTTTGTACCTTAGTTTGTGTTTTCACAAACAGAAGTGTACTTGTCAGTAGTACAGGTTCACACTACAAACCAACCACACCAACATCCTTCCATCAATACCCACCCAGTTCTAAGTGCCATCTTCCCTACAGACAGCTGCACAGTCAAGACTGTGGTGTTGAGTCACCTAAATCTCAACAGCATCCAACCAAAGGCACGGGCTTATTCCCCACACACACTGAGCCCATGGCTACAGAGCAACAGTGGCCTGCTGTAACTGTCAGGAGCTGCTGGACCCAAGAAAAGAAACTGTACTAGCCCCTCTCCTTTAAGTTGGAAACTTTGAAAAATGAAGACTTAGAAGCTAGCACTGTTTTGCTGTGTAGACATAAACCTGGGTGAAATGAGTGCATTTGAGCGTGGGGAGCAACAGAGCAGAAGTCTGACTGGTGACC
The DNA here is from genome assembly GCF_021556685.1 of Rattus norvegicus. Classification (NCBI taxonomy): domain Eukaryota; kingdom Metazoa; phylum Chordata; class Mammalia; order Rodentia; family Muridae; genus Rattus; species Rattus norvegicus. The sequence continues at coordinate 167,869,313 of NC_141536.1, forward strand.
CCATGATTGACCCAGGCTCCCTAAGAAGTCAGTTATCTCAGAAGCCCTGTACCTCAGGTACACTTATGCAGGCTCCCTTCCAATCCCCACCCCCTTCCATGCTCTGCCTCCCCTTTCCTACCTCTGCTCTCTTCCTAGCACCTAGCAGATCTGTTGGGGGAAGAGGTAGCAAGAAGAGATGACCTAGAGGGAAGAACCAGAGCCAGTCAGGGTCCTGGACGAAAGCAGAGCCATGGAGAATAGGCAGAGCAAAGGCAACCAACATTAAATGTCTGGACCTAGCCAAGCAGAGGTAAGGACTCTGGCAGGCAGTACAGCAAGTGGAGAGACTGCCACACATGAGCAAACCAAAGTCCCCGCACTATAAGGGCAGAAAAGCATGAAAAGGCACCAATATGCAATACAATGGCTGTCAAGTGACTGCTAGCCTTCTGTGTATGACATTAGGATGGCCAACACAGAGCCTTCCCAGTGGGACCAGGCCACTCTAAGGCGGAAAGCCACACCTGCTCACATCAGGGTCCATGCTAAGTAAGATCAGTTAACGTGTTAGACACAGATGTTCCTTGTGGCAGTGATGACAGTTCTCCACCTCAAGCCCAGTGGCATCCACTCTCACTCACTTTCCTTTAACCATGCCTCTTCTCAGAAAGTAAGCTAAAAAGGCAGAATTGTTTCTGCATTCAAAGAGGTTGTTTCAAACTCAGCCCTAGGCCAGGCTGCAAGCAAGAAAGTCAACCAAGCAATGCAAAGGCTACAAGAAACCAAGTGGCCAAAGCCACCATGGCTAACAAAGACAGTGACATTCTGTCAGAATATGACAGCACCAAGACTTCTGCTTTCCGAAAGCTCAGGCAGCCTCTCCGTGATACCTGCTGCAGTCCACACACAAATGCCCTCCAGACCACAACAGAGAACGGCTGGGCCCTGAGGAGGCACAATGCACCTCGAATCCAGCAAGTTCCTAAATCTCAGGGAGTGACAAGCGCGGCCCCAGAACACTGAATGTTCGTGCTGTTCTCATATGTTCTCACATCACATATCCACTCAGGACCAAAGTTTCCAGTGATGTTTACAGCAACTTTTTAAAAAAATAGTCTCATGACGTAAACTAAGTTGATTCCAAACTTGTGATCCTCCTGCCTCAACCTCCACAGTACTTAGGAGCACAGGTATGCAGGCATACAAGCATATGTCACCACACCCAGCTCAAAGTTGTTGGAGATTGGTTCTAATGCTTTGATTCAATTGGGAATCTGCATGTCCAAACGCTAAAGGTCCTTGTCCCCAATTGGTTTTTGATTGATGAATAAAGATGCCTGTGGCCAATGGCTGGGTAAAGGGAGACAGGGTGGGACCTTTAAGAGCTGCTGGAACTAGGACGCAGTGGGAAGGAGAAGGAGCAATCATGAAGCAGGGGGATATGGATGGACGCAGGAGCTCAGGATTAATAAAGCCAACCAGCTATGTGAGACTTCCCCGACTGGGTCTAGGGTAGCAGGTGGAGGACTAGAAGTGCCCAACCACTACTAGACAGCATATTAATCATACGTTCATGTGTGTGCATCTTTCATTCAAGATGCAAAGATTCCCTGGATGGACCGCTGCAAGTGCAGCCCACAGAGAGCACAGAGCAGAGTAGCTAAAAACCCACACTACACATAGTAACAATTTTTGTTTGTTTGTTTTTGTATTTCAAGAAAGGGTTTCTCTCTGTGACCTTGATTGTCCTGGAACTCACTCTGTAGACCCGGCTGGCCTTGAACCCACATCAATCTGCCTGCCTCTACCTTCTGAGTGCTGGGATTAAAGCTAGGAGCCACCAAAGCCCAGCTAGTAACAATTTTTCAAAAATAAATTTTTTTACTTAAAAATTTTACTTAAAGGGACTAGAAGATAGCTCAGACAATAAAGTTCTTGCCATGCAAGTACAGAGGTCTGAGTTAGATCCCTCATACCTGTGTAAAAAGCCAGGTACAGCAGTCGGCCCTGTAACCCAGCCCTAGGAAGAGGGAGACAATGGGATCCTGAGGCTCACTGGCCAGCAGCCTAGCCAGACCCGCAAGCTTCAGGGTCAACATGACCCTGTCCTAACAAACTAAAGGGGAAAGCAACTGAAGACACCAACATTTACCTACAGTGCACACACATCTGCATGTATGTGTGTGTACATATAAGATTACCCACTTCACTAAGCTAGTGGATAATCTTGTCTACTTTAAAAGCTGGCTAAAGAGTACCACAGAAGTAACCAAGGTCAAACGGCAAAGCCAAACGGCAAGGTTGTACTGCGTTACTAACAAGCAAGCACAGCAAGTTAAACTGAGATGGCAAGTTTACCTACCATGCTAGCAGAAACTGCATTTAATTTCTAACATCTGCTTCTATTACAAGTTATGTGCAGACTGCACACAGAAGAAGCAGGCACAGGCTCATCTTACACACAGTGACTGAAGCTCTACTCTTTACAGCAGAAAGACCTGCCTGGTGTACAACACTAGCAACTGTCCCCACACACAACCAACAGGTCGTCCTAGGTGCACACTGAGTCTCATTTAAGACATAGTAAGGTGACATCTAAGTCCCCCGACAGGGCTCTGACTGTCAGAAGTCTATGTCTGTACAGTTTATGTCTCTCTGAGACCACGGGAAGACCATCAGTTACTTATTTACTTACTTACTTGAGACTTGTCTCCCCATGTAGCCCTAGCTGGCTTGGAAGTCACTACATGTAGACCAGGCTGGCCTCAAATTCACAGAAATGTGTCTGCCTCTATGTCCCAAGTGCTAACATTAAGGTGTGCACCGCAGTGTGACTGGCTAGCACTGAAAGCAGAGGACCAGGCAGGCATGATGACACACACTCCAGGTTCACAGACAGCCTGATCTACACGGAGAGCTAAGGGCTACACAGGAAGGCCCTGTCCCAAAACAAAACAAGAACATGCACTCTTCTTCCCAATTGCTCTGTGCCTCCTGTACAGCCTTGGGCTGCCCTCCCTCAGTGCATCTCATCTCCAGAGTTCAGATACACATTCCAGCAAGGAAACCTGTGGCTTGCACTCCCTCTACACAGCTGCCTTCCAACTCAGCCTCTCTTCCACTGAGTGAGCTCCTAGACCCTCAGTGCCTTGGCAGAATGAGGGACCATCTGTCTCAAGTGTCCAGGGGTGGCTACACCAGCACAATGGGCCACACACTGCTCAGTGTCACACACTGTCAGTAGTTACTGCTACAGGATCTAAGCACTTGTTCTGTCCTCTGAAGTCAGAACGCACCCAGTCGTCACTCCGACTGCCCTTTTGGCAGGAGCCAGGGAACAGAGGTGAGGCATTTCTTACTCCCTATCCCCCTTTGCTCAGACTCTCTCAGTAACCCTAACTTCTGGTATGTGTTTGAGGTACTTACTTGCATTCTGACTAAAGCAAGGAGTGTGTGAATGGAATGAAAACAAAAGCCCCAAAGGGCAGCCAGGGTCTCTGCTGCCGTCTCTGCTGGGCTTAGGAACAGGACAGGGACACTCACATACAGCTCTGACAATATCTGAACTCCTCTCCATGCAGGCAGAGAGAACCTGCCCCAGCCCCAACTACCATTCTTCTCCATTCTAGAAACTGTTGTACCATTTAGGATTTACCGTGTCTTGATACGTCTTACCTACAACTTGAAGAACACATCTGACACAGTCTGACTGGCACTTAAGGCCAGTCACAGGGTTTCACATGTAGTGACCAGTGAGTGACAGCCCCTGAGGTCCCTGGGCTCAGTAACTTTTGCCATCTGATGTCTCAGATCATCTCAGCTACAGCCTCCAGATAAAGAAGTACACAGGGCAGGAAAGCTCACTGATGGACACTTGCCTGTCTCCAGCACTGGAGACAAAGGTCTTATAGGTGAAGGGTGTATCTGTCCTTCTGCACGTTGACTTTATTTTAAAGATTTATTTACTGTATGTATGTGAGCACACTGTAGCTGTTTTCAGACACACCAGGAGAGGGCATCAGATCCATTACAGATGGTTGTGAGCTACCATGTGGTTGCTGGGAATTGAACTCAGGACCTCTGGAAGAGCAATCAGCATTCTTAACTACTGAACCATCTCTCCAGCCCTGCATGCTGACTTTTTTTAAAAGTAGCCTCTACCCAAGAAGGCTAGAAGTAGGGAGAGGCAATCTGAGAGCAGGCTGAAGAAGTTCCAAGCCTGTATTTGTGTTCTGCTTGTGGCAAAAATGAAATGTATTAAACTGGTGCTCTGTCCCTGCCACTGACAAGAAAACAGGCCAGGCTTGAGTATAATGCATTTGAAATGATGTGCACCCAAACTTCAACTCTCCAAACTTGACTCTCTGGCAACCTCACTTAACAAACAATGATAGGGAGAAGACAGCTATGGGCTTTCCCATCATCCTGACAGCCAGCACACACTGACACCTACTGTCACACTCAAGTGCCACCATGTGCCACCTCACACACATCCAACCTGCTCTGTGCCATCCTACATGCTCATTGGCTGGTCTCCAACAACCATCAGAACCCCACACATGTGGTACTCCCTTCTACAGTTCCCACTGTACCCAACCAATGTTATAGATCCCGTATCTTCTGTGTGTATCGGGAAGGACAGCTACTCTGTACAATACAGACCTCTTAGACCCCTAGTGAAGGCCACAGACAGGGTGCATAGGACCTGGCTGTTAAGAGGGAAGAAAGGAAACAAACATGAGGCTGAGCGGATGCCCTGGGACCAACATCGGGCCAAGGAGGCACACACATTTCCACTCCCTGACTACGCTAAGTCACAACCTCAGCTGCTGGGAACAGCTCTAGTGGTCTCCTGTAGCAAAGAAGGAACTGACCTGCAGGGATTGGAATGTCGGAGAAGGTCAAAAGAGAGCAACCAAGGAGGATAGAAGAGTTTGCAGTTCATATAGCACTGTTAAGATTGTAAAAAGACACAAAGAAAGCGAATAAAGCCCAACAGCCACTCATGACTACCACATAAAGCTCTAAAATATTAGATCTGGTAAAGGGTTTGCTGCACAAACATCTTGTCTATGATTCCCAGAAACTATGTAAACAGACAGGGTCTATTGTTATGATCAAACACCAAGAATACACACAACTTGGAGAGAAAATGGTTTATTTTGGCTTACAACATGATGTACAGCCATTACTCATGAGGTATCACTGAGGGAAGTCAAGGCAGAAAACTGGAGGCAGAAACTGAAGAAGCAGAAACCATGGGGGAATGGCCTAGCTTACTTCCTTGTACACTCCAGGACCAACTGCCCCAGGTGTGGCAATGCCCACAATGAGCAGGGCCCTCCCCAACAATCATCCATTTACAAACGCCCCACAGGCCTGCCTCCAGACCAGTCTTGAGGAGGAATCTTCTCAATTGAGGCTCCCTCTTCCTAAACGACTTGGACAGCCAGTCATGGCGATGTGCTTCTGTAACCAGCACCACGGAGGAGCTGAAGCTTGCTGGCCAGTCATCCTAGTTGAATTTATGAGCTCCAGGGTTAGTAAGAGACCCTGTCTCAAAATCAAGTAAAATATATAGCAATGAAAGAACAGCCAGTATCAACCTCTGACCTCTAGACACACATGTTGCTCCTAGCATGCACACTGATACACACATATATCTCAAAAAAGAGAATTCAATGTGTGAACCCAGCACTCAGAAGGCAGAGGCAAGAAGACTACCATCATTTCAAAGCCAGCCCGGGCTGTATAAACGTAAGTTGCAGACCATCCCTGAGGGAGGGGCCTGTCTCAAACAACAAACAAAACCATGCAATCAGAAACAAGGATTGATTATGTACCTCAGTGGGGTAGAAATGTTTCCATTAGAGAACACAACTGATGGTTTGGAGAGACTTGCCTAGCACACATGGGGCCCTGGGTTCGGTTCCCAACTCTGCAGGAGGCTTAGGGGGATGCGATCAAAGCAATAACCTCAACAGGGCCCAGAATAAACTTAGAGAACTTCGTGCAAGACTAACCTGGGAAAGTGTAAAGCTTACCTAGAAGTCACTGCACAAGATCCAGACTGAATGACAGCCATGCTCACTCACAGACAGGCAGACACCACTGTTCAATGGGTACTGGATTATTCCTTCACAATGTGCAATACAGCAACAACATTCCCACTCATCTGTCCTTTAAGGACTTAGCTCCAAAGCCCAGGGGTGGGAGGCTCTAGCCCCGACCTGGGGCAACGCACAGTCGACTTGGAACTTTGCCGCATAAGCACAAGTTGACATGATGAGCAGACAAGTGACAAGAAACCTCAGAGTCATAGGCAGGCCCTCCATGACAAAGCCTAGAAGAACACAGAAGAAGCGTGGTCAGTACATGCTGCACACGGAACAGTCTGGGACCCAACACAGAGCACAGGGCTCCAACACCATGAAGACTGAAGGCCTAAAACCAGAAGCAAGGGGGGCTGGGGTTTAGCTCAGTGGTCGAGCGCTTGCCTAGCAAGTGCAAGGCCCTGGGTTCAGTCCCCAGCTCCGAAAAGAAAAGAAAAGAAAAGAAAGAAAAGAAAAGAAAAGAAAAGGAAAGAAAAGAAAGGAAAAGAAAAAACAAAACAAAACAAAAAACAGAAGCAAGGGCTGGTAAGAGCACTGACTGCTCTGCCAGGACCAGGGTTTCAATTCCCATGATTCCCATGGCTCACAGGACAGCTCACAACTTCTAGTTCCAGAGAATCCACAACCTTCGCATAGACATACACGCAAGCAAGACACCAATATACATTTAAAAAAAAAGCACTAAGCCAGGTGATGAGGGTACACCCCTTTAACCACAGCGCTCTGGAGACAGAGGCAGGCAGCTGTCTGAGTTTGAAGGTAGCCTGCTCTAATTAGTTCCAGGAGAGCCATGACTACACAGGAAAACCCTGTCTTGAGGGAAGGAAAGCAAAAACTAAAATTTATAGGAAAATGCAGAGGATCCCGATGGTCTTGGAGTTAGAAAAACTTACAGGTATCTCAAAAAAGTGTTTACTACGGGGCGAAGGAGAATAGGCAAATTAAAAAACATTAAAATCAGGAATGCCTATTCATCAGAACATGCATCAAGAAATCTGAGGGAGTAGCATACATCCACAGTCCTAGCATGTAGGAGACAGAGACAGGAAGATCAGACACTCAAGGTCATAGTTAGCGCCACTGTGAGTTCAGGACTAAGTAAGACCCAAGCAAAGAAATAGAAGTGAGAAGAAGGAAAACAGGAGTGGGGAGGAGTAGAAAGAGAGGAAAGGAGTGAGGGAAGGGAGAATGAATGAATGAATGAATGAATGAATGAATGAATGAATGCGAGGATGAGCCATAAACTGAAAACCAAGTAACCAGGCAGGAAGGAAAAAATTGCTTAAAAGAAACCCAGGCAGAAAGATACATTTCTCAGGAGCCCCAGGAGCAGCAGGAATAGACAGTGTGGTGTCATTTCCTGAGCTCAGGAATGAGGGAAAGCAGAGTCCCCTGGATTTGAAGAACTCTGAAATCTGGCTATGACACAAATGCCATGAAGAGGGGGGCAAGGGACTAACACCACTGGTGCCCTCCACATGGACCTCGCCCAGAGACTAAGCCAGGAAAGGACAAAGCCAACGCCCAAGGGGATGGTGTTAGGACGTCACAGGTCATAGGGTGGAGTCTCGGGAATAGGATTCAAGTCCAAAAGGACCCCTGGCCTGCTTCCTCGAATCACACCAGGACAAAGTGAGAAGCACCCTCTGTGCACCAGGAAGAGGGCTCTCAACAGACATGCCATCTGCTGGAACCTGGTCGTGGAGTTCCAGAGTCCATGACTGAAAGGTAAGTTTCAGCCACTGCTAAGATGTAAGACCTCCACCCCCAACCCTGCCTTGGTGTTTTATCACAGCAGACCAAACAGCCTAGAAAGGGGTAAGAGAGAAATACAGAGAAAGGGCTGCTCAGGAGAACTAGAGAAGACCAAGCAGAAGTGATGCTAGAGTCCCTTCTTGTGACATCCCCGCTAGCCAGAATGGATGGGGCGAGGCCTCTATTACCAGAGTGTATTGGTCTCTAAAGAAAAGCCATAAGATTCTACAAAGGAAAGCTATAAAAATCAACCAACATGCTAGAGAGTCTGGCTGAGGAGCTAGTGAGGAGCTAGGGAGCACTGGCTGCTCTTCCAGAGAGCATCGGGTTCCATTCCCACATCAGACAGTTGACAGCTGTCTATAACTCCTGTCCCAGGAGCCAATCCCCACCCTGGCCTCAGTGGGCACAGGCACACCAGTGCACACAAACATGCACATAGGCACACACTCACACACAAGCACTCACACACATAGAAGTAAATCTTATAAACAGCAGTCAGTGAAGTATCCCTGTAACGTTTCTCAGTGCTAACAACAATAACTACAGTGACATCTAAAGCACTCCACATGCACTGTGTGAAATATGAATACATGAGCGAATAAGCAACGTGTGTTAAGGAACTATGAAAGCTATGAAACACTGCTGAGAGGAAATTTGCTTTATTTTTATTTGTAATACAATCGCACTCTACAGCCCAGGTGGACCTCAAACTTGTTATGTAGCCTATGAGGGCCTCAGACATACAACCGTCCTGACTCCATATTCTGACGCTATAGACTTGGCCTTTGAAAGAGCTGACTACGTGAAGGGAAGTGCCATGCTCAGCGGTCAGGAAGCTCAATATTAAGATACCAATTATTGGGGGCTGGAGAGATGACTCAGAGGTTAAAGGCACTGATTGCTCTTCCAGAGGTCCTGAGTTCAATTCCCAGCAACCAACATGGTGGCTCACAACCATCTATAATGGGATCTGTCTTCCTCTTCTGGCCTGCAGGCATACATTTATATACATTCTGTATATAAACAAAAAAATTATCATCAAACTGATCTAAAAGTGCAACAGGGTCCTGAACTTTTGCAGAAATTCATTCCATTAATTCTAGAGCTTACATGAGAGCAAAGAACCAGAATAGCCCCACACAGTCTTAAAAATGCAGAGGAGTAAAAACTCAGGGTCCTAGAAAGAAAGATCCTCCTCTGTAGCCAGTGGGCCACTAATGGGAGGAAACTGTTCTAGGCTGGACACACTGTGCAGAGACTGCAACCCACCCTACTTTACAATTCTAACAAGATTCTTGCAAACCAGATCCTGGAAAAGCAAAAACATAAACATTCTAAAAGAAAACTCAAAAAGAAAACCCTTGTGCTTTGAATTAGGCATAACCAACCCAGAAGGAAATCAGTAAACAGGACAGAGTCGAAAACTCTGAGGCATATGGGAAGTCAGTACAGAGGAAATACAGGCTAAGTATTGCTAAAACCATTCTACCTGTCAAAGAACTTGATTTATAGTAGTACATTTAAACAACTCTTACTAAATCCAACCAGCAGATTTTTTTAGAACAGTGGCCAAAGATTGAAACCAGTACTTCACAAAAGATGAGTCAAGCACATGAAAAGATACTGCACACCTTTGGTCTGCAAGGAAACCAAATTAAGACCACAGTACAACAGCACTCACTACACACCCACCAGGGCCAACATTAGAGGACCCCACCCACACCTCCCAAAGGATGAGGAGATCCAATCACACCCACTTGGGGAAGGTCCAGATCTCAAACAACTTGGAGACCTCCTAAATGGCTAAACAAGCACTTCTCACACACTCCTAATCCCTCTCCCAGATGGCAGTCCAAGAAAGGGAGACCATTTCTACTAAAGCATCTACAGGGAATGTTCCTGAGAGAGGAAAGCTGGATGTGATGATTGATCTTGGTCGGGAACCACATCTGGGGTCACCTGAAACAGCATCTGCTGTTTGCCTGCTTGCCCTCACCCTCTCTCCTGTTGCTCAAGCATTCCTTAGGGTATTGGAACCTACTTCTTCAGGATTCCAATGTAGACTGAAGACCAGCAGCTCTCTGGAATCCTCTGGGACTCCAGCACCAGAGTGGGGCTGCTGAGACATCCAGACTCATGAACTGAACACATGAATTCTTGACCTCTCCATGAGGAGACAGTCATTGTTGGACTACCTAGAGCACAGCCTGTAAGCCACTCTAATCTGGTGCGTGCATGCATGTGTGCCAACATCGACCCAAAGGCAGCCAGGGAGAGCACGGGGAGGAACTACTCACCACAGCAGTAAGATGACCTGAGGTCACAGTCAGTTCCCTACCTTCGCAGCAGGGGGCCAACTGAGTTCATTGCAACTCAGAGAACCATACACTAAAAATGGTGTCTCTCAATATCAACTATGCCTCAATTTAAGAAGGAAAAAGGATAAGAAGTTAACTTCATTCATGGGAATGACTGAGTTAGAAAACAGGTGACGATGTGGAGTGGAGGACTCAGAAACACAGAAGATATCCTGTGAGTTATGGAGGAAACAGGTCAGAGACTCGTCACAGGACTATTAGTCCACTCTCAGTGTTATGCTAGAGGAAAGACTATTCTCACAAGGTTCAGATGCAGGTGTCTCTAGAAGCTTAGTTCATAACAGCCAAGTGCTAGAAGTAACCCCAAGCATGCCTACTGCTGACTGGACAGACAGCTCATGTCCACACATAGAAAGCTACTCAGTACATGCAGCAACAGCTACTGATAAGACAATCAATACACAGCTGAAGAGAAGACACACAGGTCCCTCCCTCTGGAGAGCCACTGAGCTCAACAGGAGCAGGCAGCAAGCTGACCTGTGCTAATGGTGGCAGCTGGGATTCATCCTGTGAGGACAGGCAGTGGAGAGGCTGTGGGCTGTGTGAAATCTTGTGTCTTGACTGATGAGTGGTTAGACAGATACTTGCTTCTCAAAATAAATTGTACTCTGAAATGAGGACATGTTGCTGTATGTAATGTATGACCCTCAAAAAAACTGTTGTATATACATGTCTATATTTAAAGGAAGACTCAGCCCAGCACTCATCTCAATAGTAGAATACTCACCTACACACAGGAGGCCTTAGGTTCCATCACTGGCGTAAGAAAAGAAAAAGAAAAAAGTAGCCATTCAGAGCATGATGACTCAAACCTTTAATCCCAGCATTGACAAGGCAGAAAGAGTGCATATCTATAAATTCAAGGCCAGCCTGGTCTAGCAAGTTCTGGGCCAGCCAGAGCTACAAAGTAAGACTCTACCTCAAAATAAATATTTAAAAGGTGTCTAGTTGGTGTGGTAGCACCTATCTACAAGCCCATCAGTCAGGAAACTAAAACAGAAAAAATTCTAAGTGTTAAGATCGCCTGAACTATAAAATAAAGCAAGACTTTGCCTAACCCCCTCAAACTTCCAGGGACCATGCCACCTGTCCACAAGTCCACAGTGACTGTCCTAGTTTGATTTCTGTTGCTATACTAAAATAATAACAAAAACCAACTTAGGGGAAGAAAGAGTTTGATTGGCTTACATATCCCAGATCACACTTCACCTGAGGGCAGTCAGGGCCAGAGCTCAAAGCAGGAACCTGAGACAAGATAGACCCTGGAAAGCAATGCTTGCGGTTTGTCCCCTACGCACTGGCCAGCCTGCTTCTTCACACAACCGCAGGCAGCTGCTCACAGTGGAGTGGGCTCTCCCGTATCAATCGGGGCTGCCGCTTCCCAGGTTACTCTGGTTTGTGCTAAGTGGACAAATACTAGCCAGTACAGTAACTGAAGAGAAGACGACAGAAAGGGGTGCCTCACCACGACCCAGACTTCTGCAGAGGCCCACTCACTCCGCCTGGAAGCCATCACTTCCACTCTCAGACTCACCCAGGCAGAACTAACCTAACTATTACATGCTTCTGACATTAGAAAAGGATGGTATGATCTGAACTGTTTCCTCATGAAATCAAGTCTTAAGTTTTAGTGCCTGAATTATGTAAAAACACAACATTACTGAAAGCAGTTTCTTCTCTGAGTGTATTAGATATAAATTCAAAAGTATTTCAATTAAAAGGAAATGTCAGGGCTATAAAGATAGCTTAAGAGTTAAGAGTATTGGCCGGTCTTCCAGAGGGGAACCAGTTCCAGGATAACTCCAGTTCCCAAGAATCAAAGCCCCTGAGGTGCTTCTCAGAAATGCCCTCCCAAACCATGTGCTTTACAACTATACACATGGAGCACAGTCATACAGACAGACAAAACACTCATACACACAGAACAAAACCAAGTAAATCTTAACAAGAAAATGTCACCAACAACAACCTCTAAGCTATATCTGTTGAGAAAAACACCAAGGTACACATAGGTTTATTTGGTACCAATGGTAACAAGAAGACAGAGAACACAGCACATCAGATACCATGGGGCACACCTGCAATCCCAGCATCTCCAAGTGAAGACAGGAGAATTCAAAGCCAACCTACACTACAGAACAAGACCCTCTCTCAAAAGCAAACCTAAACTAAAACTAACAGGAGTCAATGCTTACATGTCTGCACATGTTTGTGTGCACATGTGCACAGGCACATATGTATATACTAACAGGAGTCAATGCTTACATGTCTACACATGTTTGTGTGCACATGTGCACAGGCACATATGTATACACTAACAGGAGTCGATGATTACATGTCTGCACATGTTTGTGTGCACATGTGCACAGGCACATATGTATATACTAACAGGAGTCAATGCTTACATGTCTACACATGTTTGTGTGCACATGTGCATAGGCACATATGTATACACTAACAGGAGTCGATGATTACATGTCTGCACAGGCTTGTTTTTTATTTTTTTTTTACACAGAAACAGTAAGAATGGCTTAGAGATTACCAAAAAAAAACATGGAAACCTATCCTGGGGGCAGGAAGGAGAATAAGGGCAGAGGTGCTTCTCAGAAACGCCCTCCCAAACCATGTGCTTTACAAATTTAATACATGAAATGAAAACAAACAACACATAGACATTTGAAACCAAGCCAGGCTAACACGGGCACACCAGATGAGCGAGTGAGACATTGGCACTCACAAGAAAGGAAACCTGAGAAGTGTCTTTACAAGACAAACTCTAAGGCAAAGATCCTCAAAGCCTTGCCTACTCTGCTCTGTTGCTAGAGCTTCAGAGCTTCACTCACATCTGCTAAGTTAAACCAGGCAAGTAAATACACTATCAGACCCTTGCAAGGCTTCCTGTAAGAGATGGGAACAATTTCAAAAGCCCTGTGGCTGAGGCTGCCAGGTCAAAAACCTAAGTAGGTAATGTTGAGCTGTATGCCCTGCCCCAGCACTATTACACTTAGGTGCTGCAGGCTCCTAGACACTCACTCCTCTGCGAGTGCAAGCACACACACAGGCACACACACAATCATCGCAAGCAAGCGTGAGCAATGTAGAAATCACATAACAGCCACAATTGGAACCAGAGAGCCTGAGGAGAAATCAAACCTGGAGTATCAAAGACACATACTTCTGCTCCGATGGAACGAAGAGACAGAATCCCAGGAAGCCTACTGATCCATGTGAGTAACTCCTCTCCACACAACAGACTCCTTCAACTCCTCAAAACACTCAATACCGTCCTTGTACAAACAAGATAGCATCAGTCCCAAGGCTGCTTTAACTGAGTCCTAAGCAGGTAGACCAAGCTTGGCCCTGAGGCACCTGCTTTCCAGAGGCAGCAGGGGGCTGAGGAGGAGAATGATGGAATGATGAGAAAGAGGAGGAGGAGGAGGAGGAGGAGGAGGAGGAGGAGGAGGAGGAGGAGGAGAAAGAGGAGGAGGAGGAGTTATTGTTGGTATTGTTGTTGTTGTTGTTGTTATTGAACCCAAATATGGTTCCAGCTGCAAACACCTTTCCTGACCCTTCAATAGTTCACAGCACCAAGAAGACAGAATAGCAACTTTACTGAAATATACTCACAAAAATACAACTCACTCACATCTTAAGGGCACAGTCTGATGGCCTAGGAAAATATGTGCAGTGACCAACACTGTTGTGATGCGAACACTTGTTCCCATACACTCCAGTGTCCCCAGGGCCACCCTGCCACCTCTCTGCTCTAAGAAAGCACTTCCACTACAGTTCACTTTAAGTTTTGTATTGTTTGGGGGGACAGGGTTTATAGTGCTAAGAACTAAAGCCAGCACTGGCACACACTAACCAAGGAGCTACCATGACTGAGCTGTGTCACCTTTTCCTAGTGTCCCATACGCACAGAACTATAATGCAACACCTGCTTTATCTTGCAGAGTCTTTTTAGGCCACTCACTCATTCCCACGGGAGGGGCACATGGAGTGAGGTAATGAGCTGGTGAGGAAGTTCTCACTTCTCATCATTATTCTCCTGCTCCCACCCTGCTGCAGGTCCCTGCAGGACGTGGGGTCCCCTCACACGGACAGTCTCTTTCGCTGTGGCAGTTAGACAAGATGGTGAAAATGTCTCTCCAAGCACTATGGCCTTCTTTTGTGTAGAGCTGCTTGCCGCCACTGCAGTAAACTATAGGAGCCCTTAGTAAAGTGCTTTGACCTGCACCCACCCCTTGCCAAAACTCTTTTAATTTTGAAGTCAAGATTACTAATCCCCTGAGGTACTTCTGATGTTACCACGTCCTGAGGCCTTTCCTCAGCCCAGTCAGAAGACACAGGAGCAGTTCACGCATCTTCCTGAAGTCTTCACTCAGCCCTGAGGCCAACATGACCCCTTGCACTGCAGCTTTCCAGAGATCTCTCCCTCTAGGAATGTCACCACAGTCTACCTTGAAGGCACAAGGAAGGAGGCAGCCAGCTCACCCTTGGGGGAAAGCTCACTGTACTCCCGCCTCCATTTCAATTAGGAAGATCACACTCTAGTGTACCACACAACAGGGTTGGCTGTGGCAGAAAGGACACCTGCTAAAGACACTGGGACAGGCAGCCCCTCCTTTCTCTGCCAACTCAGAGGTCCTGCCACAAACCAAAGGTCCTTTAGTCTATTTGGGAACCATCAGGCTCTGCTGTGATAAAGGTCATCCTGGTTTCCACATGTGCAGTGTCAAATTTCAGTTACACCAAAAGTGGCACAGTTACAGAAGCCAGCAACCAGTTTTATAAGTACTGTAACTCCTCTGAGGAAAGACAGAGGAGGGCTCACGGTGATCCTGTTCCAAGGAAGCCACTCATGAAGGGCTGCCCCAGGGCCCCTCTTCCTACCAGGTTCACTGCCCCCCACCCCAATCCTGACACACAAATTGCCTGTCCTCACACCAAGAGCTGCAACTTGAGAGGGTTCCTTCCAACTACAACCATGTCCACTAGCATCGATGGCCACCCTGGAGAGCCCAAGGAGTACAGAGCTGAGGCAGCTCCTTCCCGGGAGCAGAGCAGCACCTGCTTAGCTGAGCACCAATGGAACGGTTCTAATGTGGCACAAAAACTGCTTTAAAACCCCTGGGCTCATGCAGTGCTCGAGTGCCACAAGGACCCTAATGTGCTTGTCAATGACCTAGAAGCCATTCTCACATGGCTGGGGGAGTCTGGACAGGAACATGCCTGTCAGAGTGAACCCTCTGGAGCCCTGTAAGACAATTCCACTGAAGTGGCACCAACAGCCCCCCAGAACTACCCTGAACCTGACTTCCTACGCTATCTGACAATCAGTGCCGCTCCCCAAACCAGGCCCTGCTTCTCCACTGAGGCTCACCCTCTCTCGTGCCCTCACTAGTGTCATCTTCCAAGGCCTTTATTTGCACATAGCTCTCGGACTGCCTGCGGTGCCACTCCGGGCTACACAACCCCTCGCCAGCCACCATCATCCAAGGATGCCTGTTTTACTGTGGCTTCTCCATACACATTGTGCCATGCACCCATTTCCATGCCCACTATTTACAGTCTCTAAGCTCAATTTACAACCACGACTGCCAGCAAACTCCTGGGAAACGAATCTGAGTGCCTCCACCCTGGCCTGCCTGCTCCCACAGCAATGCTGCTGGCTTCTCATCTCCCCTGTATAGCATCAGAGCTGAACTATGAAATCCCAGCCAGGCTCTACAACTAACTGTCCAGGGCTCTCTGTGTGCTTCTTTCAGGTCTAAGCCCTGACACCTGCACACTGCTCCACTCTCCCTCCCCAGCACTCGCAGGCTCGTCTGTGGCCTCCCTCCCCGCGCACACAGGCTCGTCTGTGGCCTCCGTGTGCCCTCCCTCCCACTGCCATCTTTCACTGTGCCTCGCTCGTTTTTTAACTACAGCCTGACATCACAACTTTCCCACGAACCTATGTGGTCCCATCCGAATGATGGCTACAGCCATCAACCTCCACATCAGCACAGTGGATGCCATCTTGCTCAGTCAGACACTTGCCCATCTACCCAGAGCCACTGCCTGTTCTCTGTCCAGTCACTTGAGTACAACTTACTGAGAAGATACAACTGAGCCCTTGTGTCACACAAAGACAGGCTTGCATGCTGAGTATGGTCACAAGCACAAAGTATCTCCAAAAGAAAACCACGTACTTCCTAATTTGGGGCAATGCACAGTGTGGGTCAGAGCTCTCCATGAGCTGTCCATGAGCTTGTCTGTCTGTAGTCCTGCCTGAGAGGCCCATCATTCCTACCTTGCTCCTTTCTGCCACATGCCACGTGTACTCCCGTGCTCACAGTGACCTAGACTTCACAGGTTCTGCAGATCCCTCTTACCACTAACCTGAGCTTCTCAGTGCCCCCTGTCTTGGTGTTGCCTGCTGTCTACCTAGCAGGCAGTTCTAAAGTTCTTGCCAAAAGTACCATGAGACCTGCTAGTAGAAGAGGGAGAACCTGAAGGAAGGAACATAGGGAGCAGGGAGTGGGATCCAGGAAGGAGTGAGTCCTAGGTGAAGAGGACCCAAGTCTAAAGAAGGATCCAGGTGGAGAACAGGGGTGGGGAGGGCCTCACTGGAAATGTTCAGATTGGGGGAGAAAGCACCAAAACAAGGGAGTCACGGGCATCCAAAATAAAAGGCTTCTCTGGAGACTAGAGAAGAGCTTCATGAAGGAGGAACTACCATAGAAACACCAGAAACGACCACCACTCTTCAACACAGCCAGTGTCCTCTCCACACATCCTCACAGCCTCCACAGGGGCCACTCAGACTAGCAGGAGGAGGAAGCACGGAGGCAGGCCTTGAAGAGGTTCTTCCTCTTCCTTGGAGGGTCCATGCTCTGTATGTCCATGACAAGGTAAGGCAGGACTCGCCCTGAGCATGATATCCTGCTCGGCTGATCTGTGGCCCCTTTCACACTTGCAAAAGCTCCTGGTAAATGAGATTGTCCACACCTCAGACTAACGCTGATGCTAAGGGTCCCTCTGTAGGTGCCTCTGCCAGCCTACCCTTTCTAGAATACTCTTGCTAAGTAAGAACTCTTTCACCTACTGACCTGAAACCAGGACAGACATTGGCCCTGCAAAGCACAGGACTGAGACCCAGCTCTTGGTAGCCAGGGGCCACCAGCCAAGCTCTGCTACCTGAGTCAGTGGCTATGCCACACATCTGACTACCTGGGCCTTCTTCACTGTCTGGTCCAGTCTACACAGAAACACACACACACACACACACACACACACACACACACACACTAGTGATCACCACAGCCATGGGGACAGACAGTCCTTCAGTCCTCAGTACCCTCATGAGGAGACTGGTTGGCTCCCCACTCCATGCCCTCATACCTGATCACCTCAGAAATCACCTATCAGAAAGGTGGGACCAACTGTGTATACCGGCCTACTCTCCTGGTGCTAGTTCCTAGTCTGTGATCCTTCTCTGTCCCGCCTTTCCCATCCAGCAGTACTTCAGCAGAGTTCTGGGCAGAGGAGACCAGGGATACCCAGGGATCCCATCTACGGGAAGTCTGTACTCATGGGACAACTTCTACCCTAACCACCTGCCACTCCTCTCCTGGACAATCTTTTGTCAGAGGCCAGCCCCCAGCATCCTCGTTTCCACATGATCAACACGTCCAGGGAAAGAACAAGGCCTTGCCTGCCGCCCTATTCTTTCCACATTAGGCTTACACAGCCCTCCCTATGTCCTTCCTGAGGCCTCCCTCCACACGCCAATGCCATGAGCTCTCCCTCTACCCAACTGTGTTTGCTACACAGCATCACAAAGTCTAAGCACAAGGGGCAGCACAGGCTCACCAGAGAGGATGGAGGGCAGATGCTGCTCGTACTACACAACAGACATAGCAGTCACATTGGACAGACCGATCAGGTTGGCTTCCCCATTTGTTTGGTTTGGTGATGTAGTTTTGTTTGCTGAGATAGTCTCACCATGTAATTCTGACCGGCCCAGAACTCAGAGTCGCTTCTATCTGCCACTGCCTCAGCCGTGCTCTCTCAGATGCTTGCATATGCTTTTAGAAATGGTAATTTGCCCATGTGACCCATGTTCTGTCTCTACTCAGGAACACTGCCCCCCACAAAATTCTCCTTAGTCAGATGTGGTGATGCACATCTTTAACTCTGGCACTCCAAGGCAGAGGCAGACACCCTGCTCAAGGCCAACCCAGTCTACACAGAGAGTATTGGGCCAGTCAGGACTACATAATGAGATCCTGTCTCAAAAACAAAACAGGACAAAACAAAACAAAAAACTAAGGAAACACCCTTTGCCCCCATTCCTACAGTGACATGCTCTCCCACATTCCTTAGAAGGTTTAGGGCAAGCAAGTACCTCCTACCACACTCTGGCACCAGGCTACCCTGTGTGTCCCCCATGGGCTCTCCTGTATACCTACCTTCCTCCCCACCAGACCAGAGCTGGACTCCAGCCTGATTTTCTTGTCCTCTCCCCAACACCAAATGAAGGGCCATCCCCATGGTTTAAAAGTCACTCATCTTTTAGAAGTCCTTACCCTGAAATGATTCACCTTGTATCTGTGGGATACTCAAAACCTGCACTCCCTGTAAATGGCCTTCTCAGAAGACCACCTTCACTGCTGGACAGCAGCAACTGGACACATAAGAGACAATTTGACAATGCCCAAGGCTACACAGCTGCCTCTCTGCCATACTTACCCACCATGCAGCAAGGCCCTGGGTGATGGGCAGGGCACTCCTCTACAGAGAACAACACGGATGACAGAAAAACCTGCAGAGCCCACACACAGGAGACACCACACAGCCATGGAGACTGTGGCCAGTGAGACACCAACAACAGAAAAGCTCTTGCTCTTCTGGTCGTAAAGCAGACCAGAAGATTCAATCCTCAACGGCCACTGGTAACAAGACTCTACAATATCAAGATGAAGTACACATGCCGAGGACCACACTGAAGGCAGTTCCCATGCGCACAAGGGAAGGGAAAGCAGAGAAGCCGCTACCACAGGCCAGGACAACAGTGACATACATGCTCACCTGGGTGGGATGCCGGCTCAATCCGAGCTCTCCTGCAGACTCTATGTGAAATGACACAAAAGAGAGCAGGCCAGGCAGGGCACAATGTGAGATCCTAGAGCACACACCCTGTCCCCTGTGTGGCGTCCCATGCTAATTAATAGTCTCCTAAACACAAGCCATCAACCCTCAGCCAAGCCGCATGGCATCCTACACTCCCTGAATCACCCCTGGGACATCTCAGCCACATGGGTGCTGTGCCAGATGCTGAGGGTGTGCCACTCTGTTTTCTGTGAGCAGACACCATGACCAAGGCAACTCTCAAAAAGGACAGCATTTAATTGGGGCTGGCTTACAGGTCCAGAGGTTCAGTCCATTACCATCATGGCAGAAAGTATGGCAGCCTGCAGGCAGGCATGGCTCTAGAGAAGAAGCTTAGTGTTCTATATCTTGTTCCAAAGGTGACCAGGAAGACTGTCTCCCAGGCAACTACGAAGAGAGTCTCAAAGCCCAGCCCCACAGTAACACACTTCCTCCAACAAAGCCACACCTACTTCAACAAGGCCACACCCCTTAAGAGTGCCACTCCCCGGGCCATGCATATTCAAACCACCAAAGTGTATAAGTGTGTGGATGCTCCCACTCAGCAGACAAGACCACTACAAGACCAGCACTGAGGCAACAGGAGGCTCCAGTGGTGTATACTAGCTAAAACAGTGCAGCCACCTGGAACAGTACTTCACAGGGACTCTGCTCAGCTGGGTCTCCAACCCAGAATGACAAACTGACCCAGTGACAGTGGAGGAAGCACCAAGCTCTGCCAAGAGAAAAGGTCCTAACTATCAAGCACAAAGCTGACAGGAAAGCCAGACTAATTTGGGGGGTCAGGCTGCACTGAAGAGTCTAAATTTCATACCAAAGGCAGCAGAGAACTAACTCACAGAGCTTCCTCAGCAGACCAGGTACTTGGCAGAGGAAACACATCTTGTGCTCAAAGAGTTGCCCTACAGTGGAGAAAGAGACACCTGTAACTACACAGTGTCACCATGGCTGGAAGTACACCTCCCTGTGCTGAGGCCATTGTAAACACATGGAAGACCCAGAGCAGAAGGGAATGAAACTGCAACAGCTCCAGCGCCAGGTCTCCTCAAGAGAACCACAGTAAAATGACTGCGCAGCTCCTCGTCTCCCCGGAAGGGCTGTTTGTGAAGTCTTTTTACCTCAACAATTCTATTCACAGAAACAGCCCTGAGTAGGGAGGCCACCCTATTTATGCCAACACCAGGACATTGGTTTTGTCCTTTTCAGCCCACTGCCAGGCAATGAAGATGCCTTGCACAGGCTCAACAAAGACTCGAAAGCTGTGCCCAAGCCCTCTTTTGACTTTGCGTTTCAGTCAGGAGGAGCTCATGCTGCAGCCATGAACTCTTGATCCTTCCACACCAGCCTTTAAGTAAGTAGCTGGGATTACAGACCATGCCACTAGGTCTGGTCCTAGTGGATTTCTGTCACCTAAGAATGGTGTTCATACATCTCCCAGTACATGTGTGTCATGCACAACTGTTGCACACACAATTCTTCACATGCACGTATCACCTGGGCTCAATGCTTCATCTGTCCATACAGTCATGGTCACATGTCGTCATGAGTGTAACCCTTCTTTCTCAGGGTGGCCTTCCCAGCCTGGGAGCCAGGTCTGGGACGAGAAAGACATGGGACAATGATGCCAGGATTCTGGGAAAGCCAGGCTGAACAATGGGACTTTCAGGACAGTAACTCAGAGCCACAGAGCTGAGTCTGGCCCACAAGGCATTCCAAGGACGGAAGAGGTCATTTCTCTCAACTCTAAAGCAGGCCCTCAATCAGCCCCCGACAGTGATGGCAACAGACCATACACAGGACCCAAAGGGTAAAACGAGAACCAATTAAAGTCTAGCAAGGCCTCCAAGCCAGGAGAAGAAACACCCAGAACCAGGCAATGTAACCAGCCTAATAAGAAATTCCCTACAGCTCCTCACAGGAGCAGAACTTCACTGAGTCACCCTAAAGTTCCATACACATTCTACGATCCAAGTTCCCTCAGTGACAAACTAAATTCTTCCCTAAGTGGCACCAAAGTGGCTCCACCCACTTGCCAGGAAGTGTCAGGGAAAACTTCGCATGCCCTGTGTGGAACGCAGCTAACCAAGTGTCACTAGGATGGAGAGGACACTCGTTAGTAAACTGCACTCCAGACTACAGAGCGCTGCTGCCCAAACACACACTCCTCCACCTCTAGCACAAGGGATCGGAAGCTGAAGCTAAACCTCCCTTGGCCCTCAGACCTCCCTTCCTTCCCCACTGTACAGGTCCAATACCCCAACAGTCTCTGCACTTAGAAACAGCCAATTACCAGATTTTCCCAGCTGGAATTAGAGAAAGAGAATTAAGATGCTTCTGGGACAAGACCTCGGGACCAGGGAAGCCCCTGCCCACTGCCTGCTGCTCCTGAAGCTGCACGACCACAATAACTTACCTCACAGACACTATTAGCCAGGGAGCCGCAGCTACAACAGGAGCGGCAAGATGGGACAGAACTCAAAGAACTCAAGTCAAAGGAGCCTTGTGAAGCAGAGCCCACCAGCACCCTCACAGAATGAATGACAGAAGCCAAGGCCAGAGAACAGTGTGCCACTGCACCAAACAGGCTCCCTGACCCCCTAAGCACAGTGAGTACTTCCCCTGTGCAGATGCAGATGTCCCCCCTGTGTTCCCTATAGAAGCCCACGCCCTGCACAGATGTGTAAAGCACAAAAACAGACTCTGATGTGAACTGCAAGCAGGTCAAGTCTCCTTACAGCGTGGCCTTTGGGTCCCTGGCAGGGCATCTTCCTGCTTACTCAGCACCTTCACACAGGAAATGTCCCTACTATGAGACTTCCAAGGCCTGGAGACAGGCTGCTCGCAGACTGAAAGTTTGAGCATCAGCACACCGTGCGGAGCCTAAGGCAACAGACACAACTGGCAGCTGGGCCTGAGCCCACCCACACCAGTCACAGGGACAGACAGGCAGCACTGGTCCCCATACAAAAAAAGAACCCCAGCGCAGTGTCTGTACTGTCTCCATCTCCTACCCCCCAGGGTGGGTTCTTCATCCCTGCCTGCTTGGAAGGCCTTCCTCCCAAGCCACCCCCAGGCTTAAGGGAATCCACAGCCCATTCCAGGAGCAGGCCAGTACTTCCAGGTCAGGACATGCCTGGGAGGAGGCCTCCATAGTCTTCCCGCCATGACCATAAGGGTTACCAAATACTGGGCTCCGGATTATGTTCACTACCCAACGTTCCCACTCAGACATACGTCAAACCCTGCACATTCCACCCAGAGGGCATCCATCAGTATGGCCCACTCATCAGACTCACTGACAAGACCACCTAACCAGTCCCCAGAACCGAGGCCATAAGCAAGTCCCACTAGTGCTCACCTCACACCACCACTAGGATCCTGCCAATCCCATGTCCTGCCTCTGCCCGGCCCCCACAACAAACAATTCAGTATTCCACAGCTCACAGACCCAAAAGGGACCACAAATCAAAGTTTGATTCTGTCACTACCTTGACTAAACCTTCAACAGCTGGTTCCCAGGTGAGAAAAAAATCTCAATTCCTAGACAGAACCAACACAGCCTCACCTCCTACTACCCTTCTCCCCACACCCCTGATCTTTCCCAGTCGTTTGTTTCCTGCACAGACTGTATGGCCGGCCCATCTCTTCCCAGAAAGGTCCTCCCTGCCCTGCAGTGCCTCTCAGCCCAGGCACACAGCTATCACAGCCATCACAGCCATCACAGCCAGAAATATATTTTGAAATTCCTCTGTCAGGTGCCTGGCCCCACACAAGGGCCCTGCCAGAAGAGCAGGGTCTGCAGCTGGAGACCGAGGTAGGCGCCTCAGCACCCTGCTCAGCATGCTCATGGTTAGCATGTAGTTTTAGGTGCAGTTCTGTGAGTAAGCCATAGTAAGTGAGGTCAGCCAGTGCCAGCCCCATCCACACTAATGAGACCCACACCAGCTGAGTCACAGACATCATCAAACCACAACTACATAGACCCTATACGGACAGTATTACTGATTCCCATATTTTGGCAATACTTATCTAAGTGTAAATTGGCCTAGCCCCTGCAAAGCAATTTCTATCAAGGTCTAGAAAATGCCTCAACTATCAGAAGGGTGGGCCATTACAGCAGGTCAGGAAACCCAGCATGGGGTCTGCAGAGGCTGAGGTGCTGGCAGTGCAGCGAAGCCTCAAAAGCCAAAGAGGGCTGTGAGAGCACAGAAAAGCCCAGGGAGAGGACTGCTACACTCCGCAGGGTGGGAAGGTTCTAACTTTATGAAATCAAATAAATCATAAGAAGAGGCAGAAATGGTCAGCCCTGACAGGAATGTCTGGGCAAGGAAGGAGCAACACAAAAGACTTACTTTCTTCCCACTAACTTCACAACTTCCTATAGTAAATACAAAGTTACAATCAGAAAAGGCAGGCTGGAAAATACTAATGCCCCGCAACACTGGGGGAGGGGAAAACAGCCAGATGTGGGGTGATACATATGGATAATCACAGCACTCAGGAGGCAGAGGCAAGGGAACTGCAAGCTCAAGGCATTCTGGGTTACATGGAGACCCTGTCAAACAAGCCAGCCAGAACAACTTTCCGTCAAACACCTTCAAATAACCACTGCAAAGGGAGTAGTATTCTGCACCATTTCACAAGGTTCAGCTGAGCACCAAGTGGCCTCATCCTATGACTTGGGAGCTCGTCCACAAGGCTTACCAGTGGACTACAGAAGCAGCCATCAAGTCAGGACTCCCTATGAAAGACTCAAAGTCTCTCAAAAACTAATCTGGAGGGCTGGTTGCACAAGTGTGAGGATCTGAGTTTCAGTCCCAGTACCCACATAAACTGCCAGTGCAGCACATAAACAACCCCAGCACTAGATAGATTGGCTGGTGGATCTCAAAGGTTTGTTGGCCAACCAGTCCATCCTACTTGCTGAGTTCCAGCCAGCCAGACCCTTCTACAAACAGGTAGTCGGCACATGAGGAACACCTCCCAAGAATCACCGCTGGCCTCTCTACCAAGGTGTAAGACATACATATGCACACACATGCACACACACGACACAGTGGGGGGGGGGGCTAATTTAAAAGCAAGGGGCTGGGGAAACAGTTCAGGCAGTAAAATACTTGCTGTGCACACAGAAAGACCTAGGTTTAACCCAAAGCACACTCTAGGACAAGTCAGGCACGGCAGCTTCACTAGAGCTTCGCTGGTGAGGCAGAGAAAGGAGGACCCCTGAGCTTTGCAGGCCAGCAAGTTTAGAGCTTTACCAAGCTCCTAGGTTCAGTGAGCAACCTTGTCTTTAAGGGGGTGGGGAGACACCATATACTATGCACACACATGCAAACACAAACTGGTATACACAGGGAAAAAAACGATAATTGAGCCCCTGCACCCGTGTATTTTACACAGGAAGTAAAAAAGTAGGCTCTTTCCCTTCTCTGCCACTTTGTGAAAGGTCACCAGCCAAAGACCCTTCAACCCTGCTGGCACCTTCTCAAAAGTGCTGTCAGATCAAGAGATGCCTCTGCCCTGTGGCTGCTCTGGGCCACATTCCCCAACTTTGACCCTGCAGGATGCGCTGGGCAGTAGCCCTGGACAGGGTGGGTGGGCTCAGCTCTTTTTGCTCCTGAGCATCAACTAAGACCTCAGACCCTCAAATCAAATGCCTTCATATCCACAGAGCAGCCTCACTACTAAGGTCTCATTCTAAAGCCAGATATTCGGTGTGTCACAAGAATCATTAGTCCCTCAGAGCAGTGACTCCAAAACCTAAGGTCATCAGCACCTCCCACCTGGACGTCATGGGTGCACTCCCAGCAAAAGTCTGGGGGCCACAGAAACCAGTGCCTCCCTCAAGTACCACTCTACCACACACTGAGGATAGGACCTTAAAAAAATGGTCTCTCGGGCTGGAGAGATGGCTCAGCGGCTAAGAGCACTGACTGCTCTTCCAGAGGTCCTGAGTTCAAATCCCAGCAACCACATGGTGGCTCAAACCATCTATAATGAGGTCTGATGCCCTCTTCTGGTGTGTCTGAATACAGCTACAGTGGACTTACATATAATAAATAAATAAATCTTGAAAAAAAAATGGTCTCTCAAAACCTCGGGAAGGAGCCACAGAGATGGTTCAGTAAGTGAAGGCTGTGCTACACTGTACAAGCCCAGAATCCTGAGTGTGATCCGCAAAACCCACAGAAAGGTGGCAAGGACAAATAGGACTCTACACACTATTGTCTGTACCCACACACACACGTACACACATGATAATAATATTTTTAAATTCCAGGGACTAAGCCACTACCTAAAGACTAACATGGACTGACCCTGGACTCTGACCTCATAGGTAGCAATGAATAGCCTAGTAAGAGCACCAGTGGAAGGGGAAGCCCTTGGCCCTGCTAAGACTGAACCCCCAGCAAACATGATTGTTGGGGGGAGGGCGGTAATGGGGGGGGAGGATGGGGAGGGGAACACCCATAGAGGAGGGGATGGGGAGGGGCTAGGGGGATGTTGGCCCAGAAACCGGGAAGGGGAATAACAACTGAAATGTAAATAAGAAATACTCAAGTTAATAAAAATGAAAAAAGAAAAAAGATTTTTAAAGCTTCAGGAAGGACAAGGTTCTCCCTAGCTTCACAGACTCTCAGAATGGCAAAAGGGCCCAAGATTCCAGCAACCCCTCCCTCCCTCCCTAAGTTCCTACCAGAACATGACCATGGAGCAAGCTGCAGGTCTGCATGCAGCTCACTGGCCCCATACAGCAGCAACAGGTGCTTGGGCAAGCATGGTAACAAAAGAACAGGAAAAGGGTAGATCCTAACTGTGCAATCTTAGCTCTTAAAGATTTTCAAAGGGCTGGAGAGATGGCTCAGAGGTTAAGAACACTGACTGCTCTTCCAGAAGTCCTGGGTTCAATTCCCAGCAACCATATAATGGCTCACAACCATCTGTGATGGGATCTTCTGGTGTGTGTGAAGACAGCTACAGTATACTCACATACACTAAATAAATCTGAAAAAAAAAATTTCTCCAAGCTTTTTGTCCTTGGTGCAAATATTCAAAAGAATATAAAAACCAAAACTTTCACAGCCCTACCATAAAATACAAAACTCCTAATTCTTAGACATAACCTTGCAGTGCCTGATCTGCCTTGCAAAACAACACTGCCAAGCAAGATGCTCTAAGAGAATTGGCCCCACTGCACTCAAACCAGCACCCAAGTAACTCTGGCCTCAGCACAGGCACAAAGCTGCACAGCACCCAGCCTGCCTATGCAAAAGCCCCCTCTTCTGTCGTCCTAGCTTAATCTAGCAGTTTATGGATAGCCACGGCCTGACTAAAAGACTGTGGCAACAGCCCTGAACATCAGCTGGGTCCCAGGCCAGGCCAGCAGAGGCCATGGGAAAGCAAAGTTGTTTCTTCAGACTGCACAAACCGCTTCTGACCTGATGGAGCTTCTACAAAACTTTACATCTTTGCTTCAAGATTTGCAAAAAAAAAAAAAGCTATTATGATTTAATCAACCCGGATATAACCTGCTATTTATAAAAGCTGTTTCCAAATTTATATTGTAGGTGGAAGAAAGTGCACATTTACACAGAGGCAGACTTTGAACATCCTGAACACCCTGACTTAAGTACCACCTACCAAGCCACTCACTCCATTCAGGGCAGGGGCTGAGTGAGGTAGGCACTCAGTGGCAACTCTGGGGCAATTGTGAGGAGGTTTCCCAGCGACCTATGTACCCTACCTCTTCCTAGCAGCCCTAGTATACAGGGCTCTCTCTGCACAGAAGTGCAGTGCATGTATGTGGACACCAATGAGCCAAATCTGACAGACATCACACTAGCACCCAGGAAGCTGGAGCTGAAGGACCTCAGGCAAGGCCTAAATGGGCTACAGAATGAGAGTCCCAGACAGACAACCTAATGAGAGAGACCCTGCCTCAGGAAAACCAAAACAGAGCTGAGCTGAGATGATGTGTTCTCCCTAAGCTCAGAGCCTTTGCTTGAACACACAGCAGTGTGGATGAGACCACCATTCTGAAATGTTCACAGGCGCCTCTACTACTACCAAAATACAGTGCTGAACAGCTCCAAAAACACCTGCAAACTCCAGCCATCATCTCGTCACCACACTGCCCAAAGATGATAATGACAGGCCAGCTGTGAACCTCATGGGGAAGGAGACCCACCCCTAGTCTTCCAAAGTGCACCACTACCCGAGTTATGATTACCAGAATGTTTCTCCTCTTCCTCCCCCTCCTCCTCCTCCTCCACTAGCAGCAGCAAAACTACCTTACAACCTTTGGCCTAAAGCCAGGCCCTGGTGAGGTCCTCCCACAGGTAGGTAGCATGTGGCTCTGTGAGTGGTGGCCACCCCAGCATGGGCCCATTGTTCCTTCCACTGAGAGCAAGACAACCTGCCCCAAACCTATTGTCCACCTGGGTAAGAATTTTCACTGGAATAAAACTAATCTTCAGACTGATGTTTCTACAGCAACACCACCCCTAAAGCAGGGAAAGGATCAGGGATCTAGGAATAAAGAGCAGCTGTGCCCATCCATGTCTCATTCTGACAGGATTTCCTCTTCACAGTCAGTCACTTTACAGTCAAACTGAGGCTCCATAAGCAATGAACTTTTCCCAGGCAAACAGCAACTGTGACCTTAAGTAAGAAAAGCTAAAGTTCTAAGAATGTCCCTTTGGTTGCTGCTAACAAAGTTGGTGTCTAGAACCCCAGCCCATGGAGTCCATGGGCAGCTCTCGGTCTAAGCCTGAGAATCTGCCCAAATGTAGTGACCCACTAATCCACAACCCACACATGTGGGAACCAGCACCTGACACCTGTGCTCACTCCAGAGCCACAGCATCCAGGACAACAGAAGCAATGTTTTCTCTTAGACAGAGAACCTATGATTTAGCCAAGTTTTAGGGCAACACAGAGTAAATTCAATATGAAGGTAGAATGAGCACACAAAAGAAAATGCTAATTGCCATGGGGTGGGGTGGGGGGACAGGCAGGACAACATCCTCCACCCAGATCTTTCAAAGCCACAAAAGCACACACTAATTCTGAGGTCCTCTCACCTGCCCTTCAGCAACTGTAGTCAGTCACACTGTGGACTCCTCCTGACATGTGCACCTGCCATCCAGCCCTCTCTAAAGCTGTGGATCAAACTTAGACTCTGGCACCAGCAAACCAGCAGCAAATCACAGGCACAGTAGCAGCCCTGTGCCTTTACACACCTGTCCTGACAGGGAAGATCAGGGCTCCGCTTGCTAAAGAAAACAAGTTCAACATGATATTAGACGTTCCTATGAACTGTCAAAGTCCTCAAGACCTGTGTTCCTCCCCTCCCCCAGCATGACCTCTATCGAGAGGGCACTGGGAGGGACTCAGCCCCTTTCACACTCCCCTCCTCTGCCAATGGTATGCTAGTCCACTTGACACCTATGTGTAGCCTTGAAACCTGCCTCCCCTCTCTCAGCCTTACCCTGCAAAGGCTGCTATTGGCTAAACAAAGTTCTATTAGAAACTGTTTTCTCCTTTTCTGAATATATCTCATTATGAAATGTATCAGTAGAGGAGGAACACCAGTTAGAGAAAGTCCTGATTGCTCAGATACAGGGAAGACCTAGTATGTTTGCGTCCTCTAACCATGTCTCCCTGTCCTGTTTTAAAAAGAAGTTGGCTTTCCAGCACTGGTGGTAGTAGTTTTAAGCACCAAACATTAGCTTAGCTTTGGGTGTTTTTAAAGTAAGGTTCTCCCTCAATCAGCGTTCCTTATCAAAACAGCCACAGGAGCCAGACGGTTAGGAAGGTGGGTATGGATGGGCCTTCTCCTTAGAAAGCATGTGCCCACTCTGAAGCAGAGCGCTGGGTGTCTGCCACCCAGAAGGCAACAGACTCTGCCCTACTCTTGGACACAAGCATGGGGCTGATGCAGACGTAGAGAAGTGCGAATGATGGACCTATTTACTTTTTCCCCAAGGAGTTACCTTCTGCTCAAACACCAACCCTGAACCTGACCTGAAAAAGGAGGCAGTTGTGATGGAGACGGCAGCCAATGCCCTTTGCAAATGGCATTGTCATTTCTCCCGGGGAGATGGACTTTACTTGTACGGCACTCAAAGGCAATGGAACCAGGGAAAGTCAAGACGCTATGGAAGGATGTCATGGCACCTGACTACGACAGCTTTCCTGATAAAAGGACAACATGGGCACATCCTTGCACTGGGGAGTCTATTCGAATAATAGACTACAAGCACAGAATGAATCTTAAACTATAACATCAGCCATATTTTCCACCCAAAGGTCAGAGTGAAGATAATGAACAAGACCTTTCAATCACACACACGCACGCACACACACGCACGCACACACACACACACACACACCCTGCCCCAGATGTGTGGCAAGAGACATCTGCAGCTCCTAGGCCTTATGTCACACCCAGCGCCTCCTCAGAGCATGGCAGCCCCTGCAACCTCACTAACTATTCTGGGTCCTGTATCCCCATAGATAGGGCAAGTATCTCTGAACCTTTTCGGAGCCTTCCTGGTCCTCACTGACCTCAGCAAAACTGAATTCTAAAGATGCTTTAGCTCTTTCAACGTGACCCAAACCACTTTTCAGAAAGCAGGGGGACACAGTAGCAGCATGTTTTCTAATTCTCTACTACTGCCACCGCGGTGGGCGGGCGGCGCTGCTACTACTGCTTGCACATGTCACTGTGTAACACGGGAGGAGCGGAGCGCTCAGTGCTCGCTCCGGCCCAGGGTTCAGTGGGAACACTTCTGCAGAGGACTCTCAAACAAAAGCAGTCTACAAGCGGGGAAAGGAGTCACTCATCAAACCCAAGGGCCCTGAGGAATTCGAGGACAACAGAGTCAGAGCCTACATGGAATCTGCAAGCTCTGAGACAGCTTCTGAGCCCCAGCATCCACATCTCCATGATCTCCTGCATCCGCAGACCCCTGCGCAGTGAGTGTCCTGCTGACCTCCAGGGATGGCAAAACAAAAACACTCAGGGTCCTCTTTCAGGCACCGATGACCACTAAACCCCTGCTCCCTGCATGGAGTCCCTAACCAGCTTCCCTGACAACAGGGAAGCCCACGCCTTCCACACAGACTTCACCATCCTGCCCCTGAGTTAGTTCGCCCTCTCTTGACCTCACCTGAGGAAGGAGAAAGAAGGGCCCCTCGACCACACAGTGGTAGCCCATAGCACCCCAACGGGACACCAGAGTTCCCTGAGGGCTCTGGAGCTCCAGGACTGGGAAGCCCTCAAAACTGTCAGGTCACCTGGGCAGAGGCCGCCCCTCGGCTTCGCGTGCCACCCTGCCAGGACACAGCCCCAGAATGCAGCCCAGAACTTCCTGGAACGCCAGGGCCGCCTGGTGCACCCGCCCTCGCCTCCCGCCGCGCGCTGCCACTCACCTGGGGGCAGCTGGAAGTTCTGGATGTTGGTCGGGTTCTGCGGCGGCTGCGGCAGGCGCGGGGCCAACACGGTGGGCGTCAGCGTGGCCCGGATAGCGCCGGTGGTGGCCGCCGGCGTCCGAGGCAGGCTGGGGGTCGCTGCGGCCGCGCCCTTCGCCAGCCCCGCGGGGGTCCCGGGAGCAGGCCCCGGCAGCGCGCCCGGCATGGCGGGCCCGAGCAGCACACCGCCCGCCGCGCCCCCGCCCGCGACCCCCGCCGCCGCCGCCGCCGCCGCCGCCGGCCCCGGCCCGGGCCCCGGTCCGGGCTTGGGCGCCTCGGCCTTAGCCCCCTGCGCGCCCGCGCCCGGCTGGCCCAACCCCGCGGCGCCCCCGGAGGCCGCGGCGGGGGCAGGAGCGGCCCCGTTCTGCGCGGCGGCGGCGGCGGCGGCGGCGGCGGCAGCGGGTGACACGGGGGGCGCGGGCGCGGCGGGGTGCCCGGGCGGCCGGGCTGGCGCGACGGGCGCTGGAGGCGCGGGAGGCGGGGGCGCGGCGGGCGCGGGCGCGGCGGGCGGCGAGGGCGCGGCGGGCGCGGGGGCCGCCTGGATGACAGAGCCGGCGGCGGGCGGCGGCGCGGGCCCGTTGTTGACCGGGCTGACAGCAGGTGCGGCGTGCGGCGCGGTGGGCGGCGCGGCGCTCCCATTCAAAGTTTGCGCGGCGCCGGGGCCGGGCGGGCCAGGCGGGCCGGGCTTGGAGGCGCCGGGGCCGGCGGGCGGGACGGCGGCGGCGGGATCCGGCCCCGCGGCGGCGGCAGCGGTGGCGGCGGCGGCGGCGACGGGGCAGGGCCCCGCGCTGGCCTCGGGCGGCGGCCTCAGCTTGGCGGGCGCCGGCGCGGGCCCTGCGGGGACAAGCAAGCGGCGCGGTGAGCTGGAGCCCGGGCGCCGCGGGCCCCCACCCGCCGGCCGCGCTCTACCTGCGGGGGGCGGCTCCGGCGCCGCTGCGGGCGCGCCCTCGGCGGAGGCGGCCGGCCCTGCGCCCGCGGCTCCGGCCGGGCTGCCGCTCACAACATGGTTCCCGAGCGCGCCGGCGGCCGCGGCCCGCAGCTCGGGCGTGCGCGGCGCGAGGTGGTGGTGGTGGGCCGCGCTGGCCGCCAGCTGCGACTCGAGCGAGCCCACCAGATCGCTCACCACTTTCTCGTCCACCTCGCTGTTGAAGAAGACCTCGTCCAGCAGATCCGAGCCCGCCGCCATCTTTCCTCCTCGCCGCCGCCGCCGCCGCCGCTCGGCCGAGCGCGCCTGGGCAGGAGGAGGTTCCAGCGGGGCGCGGGGCGGGCGGGGGGCGGTGCGCGGGGCGGGCGGGGGCGCGGCGCGCAGGGAGGGGGGAGGGGCGGCCTAGTGCGCAGGCGCTCCGACACGCACCGCCCCCGCCCGCGCCTCTGTGGCCTCTGATTGGCTGCGGCCGGCTCTTAAAAGACGCGGCCAATGGCTGCGAGCGCCAGAGGCCGGGGAGCAGGCGAGGTGTTGGGTGCTGGTCGGCTGTTAGAGCGCTGGTGGGAATGGCAGCCGGGCGGGGAGAGCGGCGGCGCTCGGTGCCGGGTGGGTCGCTGCAGCCGGCTGCGGGGTTCGCCCTTTGTCTGCACCCTTCCAAAATGGCTGCGGCCAGGGCGGGCGGCGACAGCTGCGCGGGCGCTCCCGGGGCCCCGGCGGTCAGTGAGGAGCAGGAGTCCTGGCAAGAAAACGCTTTCGGGGCGGAGAGGTGCGCAGAGGACGCCACGGACGCCACGGGTCAGCTCCTCTGACTTACAGCGGTTAGTAAGAGGGCCGTGCACACCGAAGCTGGACATCCGGAAGCTGATTTGTTCTTTATTTACTTTTCTCGTGGGGGAGGGGGTAGTAAATCCTCTAAACTGATGCTTGCAAGCACTTTGTGGGAACGTTTTCGTTACCATTTCGCCCCTTTCTTCCTGGGTGTTTTCTTAACCAAAAGGCCGTCTTATTGAACGTTGCTATGATTTCGTCTTTCCATTTTTTGAAAAGGCCCCAAAAACAAATTCCAGATGGCAAAGCTCCTTGTTGGGACCTCACTGCAACTGACCCTCCCAGAATCATCGTCACTTCTGAAGAGACTTGCCACAGTCCGCACAGATCCAGCACTGGGGAATGAGGAATGTGACATTGTAATTTTTTTTTCTTTCGTGCCTTGAAAGAGGCGTTTCCTACCAGCCCGTACTACCTATACACACCATCCCAGCACTTGGAAAGTGAAGGCAGATTAATAAGGAGTTCAACCTTGGTTATATATTTAGTTGGAGGCCAGCTTGGGGTCTCATGAGACACTTATATCAAAAAGGTGAGGTGAGGACTCTTCCTCTCTAAAGCAGGCTGCTCTCTAACTCTCAGCCTGTGTGCTGATCCTGTCCCAGCCTTTTAAACTAAGTGAGTTATAACTGCTATACAACAAACCCCACCCTACCCCAGCTGTTCTCTAAGCAATAGTCTATCTAAGGAACTGTACACGTTGAAACCCCCACCCCCACCCACCCCCAAAAAAACAAAACAAAACAAAACACAGTGCCCTCACTTGCAAAGTGTGCTAGGGAACCCTTAGACAACAGAAATTTTGTTCTTGAACATCAGCCTCCAGGTTTGGAAAGCCAGTAAAAAGGAGGAGACAATGAGAAAGCAGGTAGGGTGCTACAAGCCAGTGTAGGATTGACACCAGGAACAGAAATTCACAGTTGTGAATAAAACCCAAGCGTCTTCTTCTGACACAGGAGAACACACTTGGGGCCAAGAGCATCCTAAGCAAGTAGGGCACCACTTAGTGACAACCCTCCAAACCCAAATCGGAATTTTTCACTCTTGATGGTTTGAAGATTTTAAAATGGACCAAACACTCAGCGGGTTCTTAGTCATCCACTTGATGCTGGTTAATGGGAACCACCAGTTAGGTGTACAACAGCCTGTACCCCAAAACCCTTAGGTGACAGGAAGCAAAACAGTGAACACCTATAGCAAAGCCCAGACTCTGAAGCTCACAGGCCCTCGGGTGACTGTTGATTCCCAGTGCCATACCCCTACCCTGCATGTCCCTTGCTGCCATGGTACTAAGATCTTTCATGAGAACAGGCATTGTCCTCTCCATAGGCTTGCCAGACACATCTCCAGTGTGGTTCCAAGCCTCTAAAAGAGAATGAAGCCTCCTTCCATGCCTAAGCATCTGCTGATGACACAGCCCCTGAGCCACCAAGACTTAAGTTATAGGTGTAGGTTTAGGGTCTGTGCCACCAAACTCTTCACTCCTTGCTGCAGTGCCCAGTATGGGAGCCACAATGCAGGCAGCTGTTTTCAAGTACACTGCCCTTAAGACTGGAGTGAGTGGAGCTGAAAAATCTCCCCTCCTCAAAACCTATATATATGCAAGGGACAGTAGACACTATTAGAGACGTAACCTTTGTCACTCTGGAGACAAATTTCCTTTAAATGTCTCTCCCTCTGATACATTGTCACAGGCCATTACGACTTCCATAGTTTGAAGCTGACAATCCCAGAACTAGCGTTAAAAGAGAAAAGG
Organism: Rattus norvegicus; assembly: GCF_021556685.1. Lineage (NCBI taxonomy): Eukaryota > Metazoa > Chordata > Mammalia > Rodentia > Muridae > Rattus > Rattus norvegicus. The sequence goes on from NC_141536.1 coordinate 167,903,690, forward strand.
AAGAAGAACCACTAAGTATAAAGTAAAAAAACACCTCATTTTGGGGCTGGGGATTTAGCTCAGTGGTAGAGCGCTTACCTAGGAAGCGCAAGGCCCTGGGTTCGGTCCCCAGCTCTGAAAAAAAGAACCAAAAAAAAAAAAAAAAACCACCTCATTTTGATAGAAGCAGAGGACAACTTTTAGGAGTAGGTTCTCGCCACCGTAGGTTCAAGGGGTCAAATTTATCTCAGGCTAACATGGCAACTACTTTAATCTGCTTAGCCATCTCACTGGTCCTCAAGATGTTTGTTTAATAAAAAAAAGAAGAAGAAGAAAAAAAGACACAGCCAAGGGATAAGGTGAAGTGATAGGATATGAGTTGAATCCCAGCACCCACGTGAAAATGCTGGGTGCAGCAGCATGCATCTGTAATCCCAGCTATGGAGAGGTAGGGATCACAGTATTCCTGGGTCTCACTGGCCCAGAAAGTGTAGTGAAACACCCTGTCTCAAGAAATAAGAATGATTGAGGAATACACCTTTATACCTGATGCTGACCTCTAACCTCCAGGCACTCACACATACCAGAGAGAGAGGGAGAGACAGACAGACAGACAGACAGACAGACAGACAGACAGACAGACAGACAGACACTAGATGGTAGCTGGAGGCCTGGAGCTGGTTCCTGCTTTCTAGGTGAATGTGTCAGGCACCCTTATCTCGTGGTGGCTTCAGCCATCTCTGGACTCACCTGGCTATGGTCTCTCTTCTATTTTGTTTTGACACAGTGTCTTGTGTTGCACATGCCAGTCTTGATAGGCTCATTCCATCCTGTCAACCTGTCACATAGCTGATACCTCTGATCTTCGAATGTCACCAGTCCCTGGATTTGGGACCCACAAAATTCCAAGATGATTTCAAAAGGTTTTTAACACATAAGAACTCCAAAGATATCTCCTCCAGAGAAGTTTATTTGTGTTATGAGTGGGTGTGAGTTGAGGGAAGGGCCATTATTCATCCCTCTACACCGCTGTGACCCTGTAAGAAGAGAAAGCCTTAAAGAAGCCAGAAGACACTTGTTGGCCTATCCAGTCTCTCATGCTTGCACAGAAGCCTGAGGCAGCTAGAGTAGGACACAGGCCTAAGCATCTGGACCAGAGTCCTCTTGCTGTCCTGCATTCCCAAGCAAGTAACAGCATTCAAGTATGCCCTAGTCAAGACTCCTTTGCTTGGAACCAGGCTTGGGTGGCCACCAGTCTTAGGACTAAGGCATTGCGTGCTCTCTGCAAGGCCAGAGAGGAACTAAGGTTAGAAGGCTACGTTCATGGCTGGGTCTCACAAGCCAAGTCTCGGACACTAAAGTCCCTGGGCACTGGCAGCACTCTGTTCTCATGCTGAGGTCAGCCATCCTTCTGTCCACATGTCATACACAAATGGACATCATGGGGCTGGTGCCTGCTCCTCCTGCTTTCTCCTTCTGAAACTGACCCCAGTCTCCAGAGCCAGCTGTCTACAAAACTCCAGAATGACTCATGACAACACTCTCTTGGCTGACTCCCACAAAGGACTAACTATAGCTGCGTGACCGGGTTTACAGTTCAGCTCAGAGGAGCTTACTCAGAGTGCATGGGGGAGCCCAGCCTGACAGCATGCCTGCACCTGCCTTCCCGGGCCTGCACCTCCCCTAAGTGCTTCAGCATCAGCCTCACTTCACAGAGAAAGCCAGCCACACCTCCTGCAAGGTGCAGTGTTGGTCTGCTCTATCAGATGGTTTCTAATACAACTTGCCCCCCATTCAGCTCATGTGTCCAGTTTATAAAACCCTAACTCAATCTAGAACAGAGTACAGTGGTGTACATCCCAGCACTTCAGAAGTGGAGGCAGAAATTGTTCGAGACCAGCTACATAGTGATGTGGAGAGCAGCTGGTCCACAAAGAACTCTTGTCTTGAAAGATAAATAAAAAATAAACAACAGAACCCCAGCAAAACTCAGCTCACGCCCCTGAAAACCTAGTGCCATTACACGTTGAATGATCACATTCAAAGCTTAGTGACTGTCATGGCAGTGTTGGGAAGGACCGGGAGCTAGTGAGATGCCTAAGTCACTGAGGATGCACCCTAAAAAGAGCTTCGCCTCGCTGTGACAGAGGGCCTGACAAAAGAGGCTCAGTGAGGAAGAGCTTACTCTGGTGCAGCATGGTGGAGAAGACATGGCGGAGAACAGCCCATGGACTGCGGTGTCCAGAGCCTGAGGATGCTTGTAGCCCACAAGACAAGAAGCGAGGCCTGGCTGCCATACTTGAAGGTCCACCCTCTGAGCATCTACCTAGACTCCACCTCTGACAGGCAGCAGCGACTGGGGACCAAGTGTTCAAATGGTCGGCCACTTAGAATGTGAAACGCAAGTTGAGTGGTGACTTGAATCCCAGCAGAAGCAGGCAGGCAGACAGGGTACACAGAGGACCCAGTTGCATGTAAAATAAAAAATAAAAAGGGGGGGGTGGGGATTTAGCTCAGCGGTAGAGCGCTTGCCTAGCGAGCGCAAGGCCCTGGGTTCGGTCCCCAGCTCCGAAAAAAAGAAAAAAAAAAGAAAAAAAAAAACTCAATATGAAACGAATGAAAGACACAAGACCCATAGTCAGATAATCTTAAACGTAACTGAGGTAAGTTGGAGGAGAGCCGGGGAGATGCCTGAGTGAGCCAGGTGCTTACCCGGCAAGCTTGAGCTAGAGTCCAGATCTGCACAAAGCCAACCAGGCAGGTGTGGCAGCCACCTGTAACCCCAACTCGGGAAGCAGACTAGATTCCCAGATCAAGCAGGCTTCCTCCTAGCCAGAATTGGTGAGCTCAGGGTTCATCAGGACAGCATGCCTCAGTGAATGAAGTGGGAGGCATCCGAGGAAAGCATCAACTTCAGGCCTGCACACCCATGCAAACATTTACACTGTACACAGTAGATACCTAGAGGGACATACCAAATTAAAGAATGAGAAGTCTTATTGTAAAAAAGGTCATTTCTCCCCAGTATCAGCTACAGACCTGGTACAAACATGCAGTTTAACCCTCAATTGTTTTGCTTTTTTTTTTTTAAATCATTGATCACAAAAGTTGACAAGCTGGGCTTCTGTTTCCCATTTGGCAAGACTAGCTCTCCCTTGGGTCACACCTCAAACTCCGGGAGATATAACATTTGCCCAGCTTTCCAGAGCACGACCTCGGGTTCAGGTTCTAGGAAGGAGCCAGCACTTGTCTGGGGAGCCACTAAGGTCAGAGCATGCTCCAGGTCACTTAGGAAGAAAGAAACTCCAAATTGCTGGATGTCAAAGCCAGATGTCACCCCTCTCCAGAAGGTGCAGGGCATCCTAGAAAAGAAAAGGCTTGCGAAGGGGAGATAAAGTCAGGCTTACGAGTGCTGTCTCCATCTCCAGTTGGACTCTGAGCCATATACTGGGGAGATTCCAAACAGCACAGCTCAGAATAAGATATGAACAGCTGTCCCAGTGACAGATGAGGACTTGGGTCTCAGTCCCACAAGTCAGCCATCAGCTGACAAAACACTGTCACAATGTACAGGCCACAACCACGTTTAAAAAGATTAACGTTTTAAAAAATTGAAGCTATACGTGGTGGTTCATACCTTTAATCCCAGCACTCAGAGACAGAGGCAAGTAGATTACTAGGAGTTTGAGGCCAGCCAGGTCTATATAGTGAAACTTTGTTTCAAAAAGACAAAGGAATAAATATATTTTTTTTAATTCTAAAAGTAAACAAACTCATAATCCAGTGCTGGGGAATTGGAGACAGGAAGATCCTTGGGGCTCACGGGCCAGTCAGCCTAGCTTAAGATGTTTTAGATGATGGAGAGACCCTGTCTTAGAAAGACAAAGGCTGGGTTGGAGAGATGGCTCAGTGGTTAAGAGCACTGACTGCTCTTCCAGAGGTCCTGAGTTCAAATCCCAGTAATGTGTTCTGGTGTGCCTGAAGACAGTTACAGTGTACTTATATATAATAAATAAAATAAATCTTTTTTAAAAAAGTGTGTCCTGCCACAGGATGGAGATGCCATATTAAAAAAAAAAAAAAAAGGAAGAAAGAAAGACAGACAAAGGCTGAAAGAAGTCAGTGGGTACAAGTGCATGCTATGTGGGCATGAGACTCTGTGTTTGGATCCCAGCAGCCATGTAAAAAGGTCAGGCATGGGGTTGGGGATTTAGCTCAGTGGTAGAGCGCTTGCCTAGGAAGCGCAAGGCCCTGGGTTCGGTCCCCAGCTCCGAAAAAAAGAACCAAAAAAAAAAAAAAAAAAAAAAAAAAAAAAAGGTCAGGCATGTCCCCATGCACACCTGTGCTGCAGTGCTCTGAGGGACACAGACAAGATGGCCTGTGACCTCCCATACTAGATCTGGGTCCAAACAAAGTCCTCCTCTGACCTCTGCACACCTGGGCATGTAAGTGTGCATATCATAAACACATGCGTGTCTCCATGCATGCAAAGAAATTGTCCTGAAGTTGCCCTCTGGCCTGCATGTGTATTTACACACACACACACACACACACACACACACACACACACACACGTGAACATGCTCCTCTGCACACATTTTTTTAATATTATTTAAAAGCTAGACAGTACCTGAGGAACACCTGGAGTTGTCCTCTGTCATACCCCTTCACAAATATGAACACAATTAAAATCGAAGTATAAAAGGACTGCTAAACCAATATCTGGCATAAAAAAAAAGTAGGCTTTCAACTAATGAAAGGTTTTTTTCACAACATAAGTAGAAACTATTGTAAGTTTATATTCTGGAACTGAGATAAAACTCAATGATTAGACCATGTATTGATAGAACTCATCTAATCTGAAAAGGAGAGATAAGCAGTTGGGGCAGTATGACCATGTCTATGTGTGCATTGCTGTGTGACAGTGTTTATGTATGCATTACTGAGTGATTATGTGCACATTGCAGTGTCACAGTGTCTATGTGTGCATTGCTGTGTGGCAGTGTCTGTGTGCATTACTGTGTAACAATGTCTATGTGTGACAGTGTCTATGTGTTCGTTACTAGAATTACAGAGAAAACAGGAGAAGGAGATAGCCCTGAAGGGAATCATGGCTGGAATTCTGTCTAATGAGAGATATACACTTACATTTTTATAAAGTTCTCCGAACTCCCACAAGAATAAACTCACAGGAAACTAGAGGTAAGTGTAATATGCTGAACTGTGTACCTGATCTACATACCAAGTGCCAGGCCACTGAAGACTGCACAATGAGACCTACCTCAAAAGAACAAAACTAAAGTGTTAGAAAGATACCTGTTGGCCAATTTAGATATATCAGACCTTGGAAGAGTGAGAGTAAAGTTGCCCCTGGTGGCACTGACCTGGAATCCCAGTTTAATCCAGCTCAGGCAGGGAGTCTATAGGTTTAAGCCTGACCAACTTAGTAAGACTCTATCAAAATAAAAGACAAGTGTGGGGCTGTGAACAAAGCTCAGTGTGAAGCACTCACCCCACGTGTTCCATCCCCAATACGGGGGGCGGGGAGGGGGAGAATGAGGCTAAGTCACCACCAGCAGACCCCCCAAATACTCCAGGAAACTGTTTAGACACAAATGATTAAGTCTCAGAAATGCTGAATATTAGAATAAGCAAAAATGACACTTTTTCTCCTCACTTTTTTGAAACGCACTTGCCTTTTTAAAGCAAAATCAGCAGCAGCAAATTATGGCAATTTTGCAGTGATGACATGAACACCTAAAATAAAAAGGGGTCCTTCCATACACCTCTGTCGCCAGCCTGAAGAAACCCACCCACTTTCGAACTTCCCTTTGAGTAAAGCTAGATCCTGGACTGTCAGTGCAGAAAAGGAAGTCAGGGCCATGTAGCTTCTGATGAAGCAAAGTTATCGGGTGTAGGTTTCATTAAGTATTTAGACCCAGAGACACGTAGGAAAAAGGACTGTACACACCAAACATATGGCTGCAGGCTTCTACAGTTGCATTCCTCTCTGTGTGTGTGTATGTGTGTGTGTGTGTGTGTGTGTGTGTGTGTGTGTGTGTGTGTTACACATGCCACAGTGCACATGTGAAGGTCAGAGGACATCTTGTGATCCTTCCCACCTAGTGGGTTCCCAAGACAGAACACATTCGGAGAGAGAGAGAAGGCAAAATGTAATGAAGAATGTTTTAAAATCTGTTTTCAGAGCTGGAGAGGTAGCTCAGCCGTAAAGAACACATCCTGGGCTTGCAGAGGACTAGAGTTCAGCTCCCAGCACCTAAGTTGGGTGGGTGGTTCACAACCTTCTATAACTCCAGCTCCAGGGGCTTCTGGCCTACCTGGTTACCTGCACACGCATCCACATATGGAAGTAAAGTGGAATATTTCTTTTTTTTTTTCTTTTTCTTTTTTTCGGAGCTGGGGACCGAACCCAGGGCCTTGGGCTTGCTAGGCAAGCGCTCTACCACTGAGCTAAATCCCCAACCCCGGAATATTTCTTGAAAGGCAATATCATGAGACGTGCTGCTTAGACTTAGGGACTAGGGGAGCGTTAGCCGTTAAGCTGCGGGTCACACACACTTCTCACCCAGTGGAAACACGGTCTGCTGTTTTTGTCATGGTTAAGATGTCTCTAGGACAGGCACTATCGCTGCAGTTTGTAAGATCTCTCTCTCTCTCTCTCCCCGTGTGTGTGTGTGTGTGTGTGTGTGTGTGTGTGTGTGTGTGTGTGTGTGTTCGCTTATGTGTGCTTCTGCTCGAGCGTGTGCATGTGCGTAGGTTGGGGGGGCTCTTTTTCTGTAGCATCTGTGTGAGGTCAGGACAATCTCAGGGTCTGTCTTCCCTATTCACAGTTTTTGTTGTTTGCTGCTCTGTGTGAGGTTCCATGGATTCTCCTGTCTCCACCTCAGCACGGGAACACTGGGATCGTACACATTCTCAGCGTGGGAGCACAGAGATTGCAGATGCACACATTACCAAGTCTGACTTCACTGGGTTCTGGAGTTTTAAACCCAGGTCCTCTTGCCTACGTGTTTCATCTACTTAACCACCTTATAGGCCCTTTTATGCCTGTCGGATTCCAATAAACCCACGTCTAGTCCAGCAACTGGACATATACCCAACAGACATGCATTTTTCACACCCTGATAGCCACACACTGGGAACAGCCCAGGTCTCTGCCAGCAGTAAAGACAGTGGAGAAACTGTCTGCTCAGCCTGTGGTGAGGGGTTTCCTTCTCCTAAAGATCATTTGTGTGTACAGTTTTGACTGTGTAAGTACAGTTCTCAGTGTGTTTGTGAGTACAGTTCTCAGTGTGTTTGTGAGTACAGTTTTGAGTTTGTGAGTGAAGTTTTGAGTTTATGAGTGCAGTTTTGAATGTGTGAGTGAAGTTTTCAGTGTGTTTGTGTATACACTTTTCAGTGTGTTACTGTTGGATGAAAGTCACTGTAGGCTGCAGCTCTTCTGTGCAAACTGGAAAAGTCAAGAGCTGGAAAGTCAAGAATAAATTCATTTTGTAGGAAGCAGAAACCTGAGCCCTGAGATGAAACTGGCCTTTGGCCTCCAGAAAACAGAAGGCTATGACCCAACCCGAAGCTTCAGGATTTGTGGCCCACAAACTACTCTCCTCAGTGGTACAAATGTGTGTCAGTGGACAAAGTACCCACTACAAAAGTGCAAGATCCTGACCTTGAACCCCTAACACCCATTTAAAAGCCAGTGATGGATACAGAGTAGAGTCAGGCAAATACCAGGGGTTCACTGCAAGCCAGGCTCAATGACAAAGCCTATCTCAAACATGAGGCAGAAGGTCGGAGAGATGCTTCAGTGGTTCAGATCACTGGCTGCTCTGTCAGATGACCCACGTTCAGTTACTGCACCCATGTCAGATGACTCACAACTACCTGTAACTCCATCTCCAGAGGATCTGACATTCGTCTGGCCTCTTTAGGCATCTGCACATACAATGAGACACACACATACATAATGAAACATAAAAAAACCCTTAAAATATAGTATATACACAATAGAATGCTCTTCAGCATTATGAAAAAAAGAAATTCTGTGAGTGTAACAACATAGGTGAGTCTGAAGTGTGTCACGCTAGCTGACAATATACCAAACACAAAAGGACAAAAACCACACAGTCTCACATAGATATGTAATGTAAAGACAATCAAAAAGGTAAGTGAGGACCGTGGAGGAATTTCCAGCACCTGGGAGTGAGAAGGGACTGAGAGCAGAACAGCCAGCTAGAGCAGAATCCACCTAGGCAGGAGGTGTGAGTCCTGGTGACCTGTGACCAGGATGGTGACCACAGTGATGACCAAACCACAGGCCAGACATGGTGGTCTGTCCCTGTGGTCCCAGCACTGAAGTACAGAAATCCATTAATTCTAGAGCTTACATGAGAGCAAAGAACCAGAATAGCCCCACACAGTCTTAAAAATGCAGAGGAGTAAAAACTCAGGGTCCTAGAAAGAAAGATCCTCCTCTGTAGCCAGTGGGCCACTAATGGGAGGAAACTGTTCTAGGCTGGACACACTGTGCAGAGACTGCAACCCACCCTACTTTACAATTCTAACAAGATTCTTGCAAACCAGATCCTGGAAAAGCAAAAACATAAACATTCTAAAAGAAAACTCAAAAAGAAAACCCTTGTGCTTTGAATTAGGCATAACCAACCCAGAAGGAAATCAGTAAACAGGACAGAGTCGAAAACTCTGAGGCATATGGGAAGTCAGTACAGAGGAAATACAGGCTAAGTATTGCTAAAACCATTCTACCTGTCAAAGAACTTGATTTATAGTAGTACATTTAAACAACTCTTACTAAATCCAACCAGCAGATTTTTTTAGAACAGTGGCCAAAGATTGAAACCAGTACTTCACAAAAGATGAGTCAAGCACATGAAAAGATACTGCACACCTTTGGTCTGCAAGGAAACCAAATTAAGACCACAGTACAACAGCACTCACTACACACCCACCAGGGCCAACATTAGAGGACCCCACCCACACCTCCCAAAGGATGAGGAGATCCAATCACACCCACTTGGGGAAGGTCCAGATCTCAAACAACTTGGAGACCTCCTAAATGGCTAAACAAGCACTTCTCACACACTCCTAATCCCTCTCCCAGATGGCAGTCCAAGAAAGGGAGACCATTTCTACTAAAGCATCTACAGGGAATGTTCCTGAGAGAGGAAAGCTGGATGTGATGATTGATCTTGGTCGGGAACCACATCTGGGGTCACCTGAAACAGCATCTGCTGTTTGCCTGCTTGCCCTCACCCTCTCTCCTGTTGCTCAAGCATTCCTTAGGGTATTGGAACCTACTTCTTCAGGATTCCAATGTAGACTGAAGACCAGCAGCTCTCTGGAATCCTCTGGGACTCCAGCACCAGAGTGGGGCTGCTGAGACATCCAGACTCATGAACTGAACTATGGGATTCACAGCCTTTCCGTCATGAGGCAACCATCATTGGATAACCCTGACCACGGAAAGGCAGTATAATAAATCATATATATGTGAATATATATATATATATATTATACCTACACACATATTCAATCAATTCTGTTCCCTTAGAGAAACCTAAGGAAATTCATATGTATCCCTCTGTGTGTGTGTGTGTGTGTGTGTGTGTGTGTGTGTGTGTGTGTGTGTATTTAATTCTGGGGGTTCTTCACCCCTTTATGCCCAGATAGTGATGGCATTTCTACAGACTCTTGACCATTTGGTTTAGCTCCCCAATAAATGGCACAGAGATCTAATCAATTTATTAACAAGCTGCAGGCACTATGCTGGCCAGATATCCATCTGTTATAATGGGGCTGTGATGGCTGCTTCCTCTTCCCAGCCCCATGGCATTGTCTGCCATCTCTGTCTTGCCCTGGCTGTTCTACTCCAACAGTTCTCCCCCAGTGAAGAACCCTCTGGTTCCTTCTCTTTCTTCTCTCCTCTGTTTGCTTGGGACCCCCTGACTTCGATCAGAAGTCCCCCCCCCCATTCTCTTCTGCCCAGCGATAGGCTGAATCAGCTCTTTCTTAGCCAATTAGAGGTGATAGAAAAGAATTTTTACACATCACTGAGACAGGAGACACTCCAGATATCATGACAATGCCAACGTCCTGGGCACCGCAATCAGCATCTGAATACACAGTGCAGGAAAACATCCCCCAACCGAACCCCAGGGATGGCAAGCATAAGAGACGATCATCTGGTTAATTAACCTCACTCAATCATTGTGACCTCCTAAGAACATGCAATTATTATTTGACGATTAAAAATACAATAATAGAATTTTAGATGCTCAACACGGCCCGGGTTTTGTCCTTCCCTTGTATGGGAGCAGGGGATCAAATACCAGACCTTACCGGGTCTAATGGCCCTACCGCTGAGGCTAACTGCCACCATGAGGGTGATAAACTCTCTGTACATTTATCACAGTTTTATATTGTGGAGGGCTGCGTATGTGTGGGATGTGAGCCTGGCTGAATGTGCACCTGTGGGCGTTAGCGAGTTGAGGTCCAATGTTGACAACAGGTGCCTATCCTCGATCGTTGTCTACATTTGTTTTTATTTCTCTTAGATACACTTTATAGTACGTATACAGGTGTTTTGCCTGCATCTATATCTGGGTACCACGTGCATGCCTGGTGGCCATAGAGGTAAGGAGAGAGCACTGACTCCCTGGAGCCAGAGTTATACACGGTTGTGAGCTAACACCTATGTACTAGGAATCAACCTGGGCCGTCTGCAAGAACAAGTGCTCCTAACCACTGAGCCATCTCTCCACCCCTCCACTTTTGTTTGTTTGTTTCTGAGAAAGTGATTCTCACTAAACCTGATGGCACCTCTTTGAGCGGGGAAGGCTGGCCAGCCAGTGAGCTTAAGTGGTCTAACTTTTTTCTCCACCCCACACTAGGATTACAGACACTAGCCACTTTGCCAGGCAGACCCCCCTGCTCCTCCAGATTCGACCCCCCATCCTCATCCCTAGTTTTGTAACAGACCCTCTGCTCACTTTCTACTGCCATTCCCAGGGGACTAAGCAGATCCTGATTCCCTCCCTCCTGAGGACCCCCTCAGTGTCCCCCTGATCCCATCCCTATTCCTAAATGTCAGCAAACATACAAGCACATTTTACATGGAATCCCCATTGGCAACACCTCTAAGGATCCCAGAAGAATTTCCTACCAAGCAACACACAGCCATCACACTCTCCTAAGACAAAGTGGTCAACAGAAACCAAGAAACAGGGACTGGAGAGATGGCTCAGCGGTTAAGAGCACTGACTGCTCTTCCAGAGGTCCTGAGTTCAATTCCCAGCAACCACATGGTGGCTCACATCCATCTGTAATGGGATCTGATGCCCTCTTCTGGTGTGTCTAAAAACAGCTACGGTGTACTGTAATAAAATAAATAAAATAAAATATTTTAAAAAAAGAAAAAGAAACCAAGAAACAGACAAACAACAACAACAAAAACACCCAACAAAGACTAGATGTCAGTAACCAGAATTACATTCATCCCAACACCAGATGCCCAGCTGCCAGCAAAAAAACTTAATCTACAATTACGAGGACACCATGTCTCTGCAGACCCTGAGTACTCTAACATAGCTGAAACACGAGAAAAAGACCTTAAAATAGCCTTTATGACTATGACAGAGGTCCTTAAAGAGAGAATAAATCCTTTAAAGAAATCTATGAGAACAAAACCTGTGGAAGGAAATGAATTAAAACTGTTTAAGACCCAGAAGTGGAAATAGAATCAATAAAGAAAACCCTAACTGAGAGAAATCTGAAAATGAAAATATATCCAACCTAAAGAAGAAAGTGCCTATCACAAAGCTCAGGAACCATACAGAATACCAAATAACTGGATGGGGTAAGGGGGAAGAAAGCCCCCTTGGCACATAATAATCAAAACACTAAACACATAGAAGAAATAAAATATTAAGTGCTTAAAGGTAAATAGAACAAGTAGTTTATAAAAGTAGGACCCAGGCAGAAGTTTTTAAAACTCTTAAGAGACCACAGATGCCAGGCCTGACTACTATACCCAGCAAAACTTTCCATCACAACGAATGGCGAAAATAAGAAAAGCCAAATTTAAGCAATATCTGCCCACAAATCTAGCCCTATAGAAGGTTGTAGAAAGAACAACAACCACACCCAAGAAAACACAAAAAAATAAACGGGGAAATCAAGAGGGGAAACCATACACACCATACACACACACACACACACACACACACACACACACACACCAATGAGGATCAACAAACACTGCTCACTGATATCTCTAAATATCAATGGTCTTTCCACAATTAAAAAACGAAAGTGAAGGGGCTGGGGATTTAGCTCAGTGGTAGAGCGCTTACCTAGGAAGCGCAAGGCCCTGGGTTCGGTCCCCAGCTCCGAAAAAAAGAACCAAAAAAAAAAAAAAAAAAAAAAAAACGAAAGTGAAAAGCTAACCTATGGATGTGAAAATAGGAGCCATTCTGCTGCATCCAAGAAACACACCTTAACATCAAGGGTAGACATCACTTCAGGGTAAAGGAGTTGGAAGGATATTCCAAGCAAATGTACCCAAGAAGCAAGCAGATGTAGCCATTTTAATATCTGATGAAATACACTTTAAACCAAAACTAATCAGAAAAGACAGGGAAGGATACTATATACTCATTAAAGGAAAAATCCACCGAAAGGACATTTCTATTCTTTTGTTTGGTTGTTGGCTGGTTTTGTTGAGACAGGCTTTTTTCTGTATAGCCCCTGACTGTCCTGAAACTCATTCTGTAGACCAAGGTATCCTTGAACTCACAGAGGTCTGCCTGCCTCTGACTCATGAGTCTTGGGATTAAAGGTATATGCCACCACCCATCTTGTATTTTAATTCTTTTTTTTTTTTTTTGGTTCTTTTTTTTTGGAGCTGGGGACCGAACCCAGGGCCTTGCACTTCCTAGGCAAGCACTCTACCACTGAGCTAAATCCCCAACCCCCTTGTATTTTAATTCTTAACATCTATGCATCAAACACAAAGGCAGCCAAGTTCAAAAAACAAAACAAACAAAATACCCCACTACTCCAGCTTAAATCACATATTGACCCTTACACATTAATAGTGGGAGACTTCAATGTCCCACTCTCACCAGTAGACAGATCATCCAGACGAAAGCTAAACAGAAATGCTGAAGCTAGCAAACGTTATAAACCAAATGAACCTAATGAATATTTATAGAACATTTCACCCAAACACAAAAGATGATCCCAGTTCTTCTTAGGACCTCATGGAACTTTCTCCAAAGCTGACCACATACTGGATAGAAAGCAAGTCTCAATAGATAGTAGGAAATTGAAATACCCTCCTGCACCCTATCTGACCCCTACACGTTAAGGCTGGATATCAACAACAGAAACGATAGAGAACTTGCAAACTCACAGACTCTGAACAACTCATTACTTAATGAAAAATGGATCAAGAAAGAAATTAGAAACTTCTTAGAATTGAATGAAAACGGATACACAACACCATGCCCCAAACTTATGGGGTACAATGAAGAGGCAAGTTCAAGTAAGCAAGTAAACAGGGCTAAGTACCTACATTTAAAAAAAGTGGAAGCTAGGCATGGCAGCACATACCTTTAGTCCCAGCACTGAGGAGCCAGAGGCAGGCAGATCTCTGTGAATTCAAGGCCAGCCCAATCTAAAAGCGAGTTTCAGCATAGCCTGGGCTACATAGTGAGATGCTATCTCAAAAAGAAAGAGAGAGAGAGAGAGAGAGAGAGAGAGAGAGAGAGAGAGAGAGAGAAGAGAAGAGAAGAGAAGAGAAGAGAAGAGAAAATCATTGAGCGGGGATTGCAGATTAAAAGATGCAGACTACTGGGGCTGGGGATTTAGCTCAGTGGTAGAGCGCTTACCTAGGAAGCGCAAGGCCCTGGGTTCGGTCCCCAGCTCCGAAAAAAAGAACCAAAAAAAAAAAGATGCAGACTACCAAGGCACTGCTCCTTTCTCCAGTTCTACACTTGATCTTAGCCAAAAGGCCGAGAAGCGATCCTTTCTCCAGTTCTGATCTGATCCTGTGCCAGGGTCTAATCAGGCCTGTGTCTTCCTGCCCCCTGGGTATACCAGAGGCCTCATCTAAACAGCCTTCCTGCAGTAGCTCTCTTCTAGGTGGCCAGATGGGAATCCCAGACCCATGTTATTTTCTAGGACACAGGAGCCAAGTTTATTGGTGCTAGGGCCACCAAAGTTGGTGTGGCTAGATCAGGGACTGTCATTGGAACAGTATTTGGTAGCTTGATGAGATTGGCTATGCTAGGAACCCATCTCTCAAGCAGCAGCTCTTCTCCTATGCCAGTCTGGGTTTTGTCCTATATGAGGCCATGGAGCTCTTGTTTGACAGTTGTCTTCCTCATTGTCCTCCCCATGGAGGCTCTATAGGGTCACCCATGCTATCTAGGCTGCTGTGACTCCATGCCAGTCCTGGTGATGCAATGCTCTGAGCTTTATCATCAAACAACATTTCTCAGAAGGAAGGAAGGAAGAAAGGAAGGAAAGAAGGAAAGAAGGAAGGAAAAGAAAGGAAAAAAGAAAAATTGGACAGATCTCATACCTAATAACACATCTGAAAGATCTAAAACAAGAAATCATACCACAAAGGAGTAGATAACAAGAAATAATCAAACTCAGGGCTGAAATCAATAAAATAGAAACAACAACAAAAAATACCTATAAAGAATCAATGAAACTGAGTTAGTTCTTTGAGAAAAATCAGTAAGATTGACAAGCCCATATCCAAATTAACTAAAAGGCAGAGGGAGAATATCAAAACTAGAAATGATGAGAGAGATGTGGTATCAGATATGGAGGAACCCAGAGAATCTCAAGGATGTACTTTAAAAAAAAAAAAACCGTACTCCACCAAATTGAAAAATCTAAAAGAAATGATTAATTTTCTCAACACCATTTACCACATAAAATCAAAGTCAGGGGGTTGGGGATTTAGCTCAGCGGTAGAGCGCTTGCCTAGCAAGCGCAAGGCCCTGGGTTCAGTCCCCAGCTCCGAAAAAAAGAAAAAAGAAAAAAGAAAAAGAAAAAAAAATCAAAGTCAGATAAACAATTTAAGCATACCTATAACCCCTAATGAATATATGTAGCAATTAAAATCTCCCAACAACAACAACAACAACAAAAGCTCAAGGCCAGATGGCTTTAGCAAAGCAAAGAAATTCTACCTGACTTTCAAAGAAGAGTTAATGCCAATACTCCTCAAATTATTCCACAAAATAGAAACAGAAGGAACATTGCCCAATTCATTTTATGAGGCCACAGTTACCCGGATACCCAAACCACACAAAGACTGTACCATAAAGGGAATTATCATAAGGGACCGATTTCCCTCATGAACATAGATATGAAAATTCTCAATAAAACATTTACAAACCAAATCTAAGAACACACCAAAAAGATTATCCATTATGACCAAGTAGGCTTCATTGCAGAGATGTGGGGAATGGTTCAAAATACAAACATACATGAATATAATCCGCCATAGAAACACACTGAAGGACGAAAAACACACGATCATCTCATTAGGAGCAAAAAAGGCCTTTGACAAAATTCAACACCCTTTCATGATAAAAGTTCTAGAGAGATTTGGGAAACAACAGACATAGCTCATGATAAAGGCAGCTTCAGCAAGCCTATAGCCAACATTAACTTAAATGGAGAAAAACTCAAACCAATTCTACCAAAATCAGGAACAACGAAGGGGTGTCCACACTCTCCACACCTATGCTATTCAGTATTTGAAGTCTTAGCTAGAGCAGTAAGACAACTGAAGGAGATCAAGTGGCTACACATTGGAAAGGAAGACAAAGTATCTTTATTTGCAGGTGATATGATAGCATATGTAGGTGACCCTAAAAACTCTACTGGGAAACTCCTACAACTAACAAACACTTTTAGCAAAGTAACTGGATACAAAATTAACTCCCAAAATTCAATAGCTTTCCTAGATACAAATGACAAAGAAACTGAGGTGAAAAGCCAGGGATTAACACCTTTCACAATAGCATCGAATAATATAAAATGTCTCAGGATAACCCTAACCAAGCAAGTGAAAGACATGTAGGATGAAAACTTTAAGACATTGAAGAAGACATCAGAAGATGGAGAGATCTCCCATGCTCATGAACCGGTAGGATTAATATAGTAAAAATGGCCACACTACCAAAAGCAATCAACAGATTCAATTTAATCCCCATCAAAATTCCAACACAATTTTTCACAGATCTTGAAAGGCAATCTTCAGTCCATATGGAAAAAATCCAAGATAGCTAAAACAATCCCAAATGATAAAAGAACTGCAGGAAATATTGCCATCCCTGATTTCAAGTGGTACTACAGAGCAATAGCGATAAAGGTGTATGGTGTTGGCATAAAGCCAGACAAGTTGGTCAAGGAAATCCAACTGAAGACCCAGACATAAGTCCACACACTTATGGACACCTGACTTTTTTTATAAAGAGGATAGAAATATATGGTGGAAAACTGAAAGCATCTCCGAAAAATGGTGCTGGTCTAACTGGATGTCTGCATGTAGAAGAATGCAAATAGATCCATATTTTTCACCCTGCACAACTCAACTCCAAATGGATCAAAGACCTCAACATAAAGCCAGGTAGATTGAACCTGATAGAAAAGAAAGTAGGGAATACCTTTGAACTCATTGGCACAAGAGATGACTTTCTAAACAGAGCACTGTTAGCACAGGTGATTAGACCAAAAATTTCTCATGAAACTAAAAATCTTCTGCATAACAAAAGACACTGCCATTTGTACACTGTGGTAGGCTATAAAATGGGGAAAGTTTTTTTTTATCAATTACTCACCTGATAGAAAGGTAATATCCACAATATATAAGTACGCAGAAAACTGGATATCAAGTAAACAAATAATACAATTTTTAAAATGGGGTACATATCTAAACAGAGAATTCTCAAAAGAGGTACAATTTTTAAAATGGGGTACATATATAAACAGAGAATTCTCAAAAGAGGAAATTCAAATGGCTGAGAAACACTTACAGAAATGTTCAACATCCTTAGCCAACAAGAAAATGCAAATCAACACTCTGAGATTTCATCTTCCAAGGGTTGGGGATTTAGCTCAGTAGTAGAGCGCTTGCCTAGCAAGCGCAAGGCCCTGGGTTCGGTCCCCAGCTCCGGAAAAAAAGAAAAAGAAAAAGAAAAAAAGAAAAAAAAATATTTCATTTTCCAGCCATCAGAATGGCTAAGATCAATAAAACAAATGACAGACCACACTGGTGAGGATGTGGAGTAAAGAGAACACTCCTCCATTGCTGGTGGGAGTGCAAACTTGTACTGCCACTATAGAAATCAGTGTAGTGGTTCCTCTTGAAGATGGGAATCGATCTATCTCATGATCCAGCTATACCATGCTTGGGCATATACCCAAACGACACTTCATCCTACCACAAGGACACTTTCTTAACCATGTTCTTTGCTGCTCCATTCTTAATAGCCAACATTGGAAACAGCCTAGATGTCCCTCAATAGAAAAATAAAGAAAATGTAGTACAGTTACACAATAGAGTATTACTCAGTCATTAAAATTAAAGAAAAAAAAAGAAATCATGAAATTTTCAGATAAATAGGTGAAACAAAAAAAGAAATCATCCTGAGTGAGGTCTCAGACACAGAAAGAGAAATATGGTATATATTCACTTATAAGTGAATGTTAGCTATTAAGTCAATGATAATCAAACTCTTAGAAACACAGAGGTTAGGTAGAGAGTAATGGACTAGGCTGGGACAGACAGATCGCTCTAGGAAAGAGAGATGGAATAGTTACAGCTGGATGGGAGGAATGGAAGCTGGGATAGGAGGAGCAAGCGGAGAAGGGGAGGAGCAAGTGAGGAGGGGAAGGAGCACGTGGGGAAGGAGAGGAGCAAGTGGAGAAGGGTTGGGGCAAGTGGAGAAGGGGAGGAGCAAGTGGAGAAGGGGAGGAGCAAGTGGAGAAGGAGAGGGGCAAGTGGAGAGGGGAGGGGCAAGTGGGGAAGGGGAGGAGCAAGTGGGGAAGGGGAGGAGCAAGTGGGGAAGGGGAGGAGCAAGTGGGAAAGGGGAGGAACAAGTGGGGAAGGGGAGGGGCAAGTGGGGAAGGGGAGGGGCAAGTGGGAAAGGGGAGAAAAGGGGGATGCCGAAGGGATTACATTCTACCATTACATATGGTAATATGGTAGAAGCTTACACACACACACACACACACACACACACACACACACACACACGACGATCCAATTAAGTTGTTGGCCAAAGGGGCCCCATGAATCCCCAGACAACCCAGGCTATTGCCAAGATTATATATTGCTCTCTTACAAACTGCCAATAAGGTTCCATTGCTGAAGACAACATCTACACAACTCATTGAACGTGGAGAAGTTGAACTAGTGCCTACACAGCCTTCACCACCATGTCCTAGTGTCAAGAAGCATGCAAGAAGGTTAATTTTTCCTGCTACCAAAAGAAGGTCAACACCGACTTAGCCATACCTTTGATCAGCAATGGCGTTTTGCTTGAAAGATAACGTGCTAGTGGCACAAAGCCTGTGGGAGTAACCAACCAATAACTGATTTGACTTACAGCCACTCCATAAGATGGAACCCACACCCAACATGGCGTGGGGTGACCAAGAACCCAAGTCTCGGGATCTGGGGTAAAACCAAATGCTACTGTCCTAAAACAAAAACAAAGACACATAGCGATACAATGACTCGTGCTGAACCCTGATGCACTCACAGGTCCGTACCCTTCTCAGCCACCCTCAGAGAAGCTTCCTCCTGCGCCAGGTGGGAACCAATACAGAGACCCGAAGCCACACATTATGCAGAAAATGAGACAGCTTGGAACACTGTCTTAGTCAGGGTTTGTATTCCTGCACAAAACATCATGACCAGGAAGCAAGTTGAGGAGGAAGGGGTTTATTCAGCTTACATTTCCACATTGCTGTTCATCATGAAAGGAAGTCAGGACAGGAACTCACACAGGGCAGGGACCTGGAGGCAGACGCTGATGCAGAGGCCATGGAGGGGTGCTGTTTTCTGGTTTGCTTCTCCCGGGTTGCTCAGCCTGCTTTCTTATATAACCTAGGACCACCAGCCCAGGGATGGCACTGCCACCTTGATCACTAGTTGAGAAAATGCCTTACATCTGGATCTCATGGAGGAATTTCCTCAAGGGAGGCTTCTTTCTCTGTAATAACCCCAGCCTGTATCAAGTTGACACATAAACCAGCCAGTACAAACACTCACTCCTAAGTGGGGTGTCTCCATCAAATTCCTTCCCTCGAGGCTCAGGGAACCCCGTGGAAGAGGAGTCAGAAAGAGAGCGGAAGAGATGGAGGACACCAGGAAAATATGGTCTTCTAAATCAACGTGACTAAAGGGCATCCATGGGGACAGAGGCCACATGCACAGGTCCACACCATGTATATTACGACTTCCTGTTTGGTGTGTTTATGGGATTCCTGAGTGTGCACATAAGTGGGTCTCTGTTTCTTGTGCCTTCTCTTGGGCTGTTCCTTCTTGTCCAATTCTGACATGTTTGTTTTTGTTTCATCTGTTTATTACATTTTATTATTATTATTCCTTAGAAGCCTCGTTTGTCTTCTAATGAGAAACAGAAAGATATTGGAACCAGATGGGAGGGAGGTGGAGAGGTATTGGGAGTAGTGGAGGGGGGAAATACCATAATCAGGATATATTATGTGGGGGAAAAATCTATTTTCAGTAAAAGAAAAAAATAGAAAATAATAGAAATAGAAAATAAACACTGGGGTTGGGGATTTAGCTCAGTGGTAGAGCGCTTGCCTAGGAAGCACAAGGCCCTGGGTTCGATCCCCAGCTCCGAAAAAAAGAACCAAAAAAAAAAAAATAAGCACTGAATGTTGAAGTAAAATAAACCAATCACCAAGTCACACACACTGTGCGATTTAAAGATCTGAGGTCACCAGATCCATAGAAACATAAAACAGCATTGTGATCCACAGGGACCAAGAGGAGAAGAATACATACATACATACATACATACATGCAGCATACATGCATGCATACATACATGCATGCATACAAACATATACATGCATACATACATGCATATATACATTCATACATGCATACGTACACATACATACACACACATACATACATACACACATACATACATATTAAAGTCTCCAAGTCCTAACTCTGTTATCCATGAACAGGGGCTTGTTTGGAGATACTGTCTGTATACATATTCTTGCAAATTTTACTCTGTTTGCTTTGTTTGACACAAGGTCTCAAGTAGCCAAAGGTGCTCTCAAACTCACAGCAATCCTCCTGCCTCTGCCTTTCTGGGACTAGAATTATAAGCATTAGCCGTCACACCTCATTTGTCAATTTTGAGATCGCTCATGTTCAGTCCAAGCAGTCTGCCGGTGGTGATCCCGGTCACTGAGTCTCTAGTTTGCTTCCTGTAAAAGCCTCCAGTGCAAAGAAGGTCAATGTACCCAAAACCTGAGTAAAAGCTGCTCCTATAAGGAATGTGGCACGTATCAGAAGCATCGGCTTCATGAAATGACCCAAGGAATATGGATGCAGAGTGGTTGTGGTAGGCCTGGAAACAAAGCTAATAAAAAAAAAAAAAAAAAAAAGCCCAAAACTACAGAGAAGATCATGTCCAGACCAACTGCAAGACCCAGAGATGCTGGCTTCAGAGATGTGGTGCTTGAAGTGTGGGAAACAGAGAAAAACGGTCTGAGTGATTCAGTTCTAAAACTTTCGTGTCGTCTGAGGGGAAAATGATGAAGCAGGAGGAAAATTACTTGTTAGAAAATAGGGGGGGTTGGGGATTTAGCTCAGTGGTAGAGCGCTTGCCTGGGTTCGGTCCTCAGATCCAAAAAAAAAAAAAAAAAGGATTATTGTTAGTTATTTTAAAGGAGTTTTGTAGTGGACTGGAGAGATGGCTCAGCGGTTAAGAGCACTGACTCTTCCAGAGGTCCTGAATTTGATTCCCAGCAACCACATGGTGGCTCAAATCATCTGTAATGGGATCTGATGCCCTCTTCTGGTGTGCTGGTGTGTCTGAAGACAGCTACAGTGTACTCATACACATAAAATAGATCTTTTTTTTTTTTTTTTGGTTCTTTTTTTTGGAGCTGGGGACCGAACCCAAAAATAGATCTTTTTTTAAAAAGTTTAAACACACACACACACACACACACACACACACACAGAGAGAGAGAGAGAGAGAGAGAGAGAGAGAGAGAATGAATATCAGCTGTCCTTATAAGAAAAGGGATAAGATTAACAGGGACTTCAAGGAGTGTCCCTACCTGAGTGGTTGGTGGTTGGTGCTGGGGGACTCAAGGAATAGCTTCATGTTGAAATTTTACTAATAAGCATGCAGGTCATATAGGCACATAAACATGTAAGTAAACATTAACTATTGGTTGGCATTTCTTGAGCACCTCTTCAAATTCTCATGGCCACACCCTGCATTCCCCTGACAGCTGCACAGGACAACTGAAAGCAGACTGCTGATGGTTTCTCACAGCTGCAGCCTCTAGTCCTGCTGCCATCGTTTCCTACCCTGATTCCCAAACCCACCCGACACGAGACCAAAGTGTAACTCAGGTGCCGCATAAGATGGGAGGTGTTGGCCAATGGGAGCTGGAAGCCAAGGAATGACACGTCAGTCTGGACTCTTTGGATAAGATTCCCTGTATGATTTGAACAAACCATTCCATCCTCCAGCTGGTGGGCAACTCAGCATTCACCTATGCTCTCCCATCTTCCCTGTCCGTTCCATTATTCCTCAGCTAACACACTCACAGAAAAGCTCCTGACTTGTATCTCTGGGAGCCGTGACTAATAGATACTCAATAAACAATGATGATGATGACCACATAACAGAAGGTGAGGGCATCCGGGAATGAGCCGGGTCTACAGTATATCAAAATAAAGGCATAAAGGTGGTATGATATGATAGGGTTTGTATTAGTTGGTGTTCTCTAGAAGAACAGGACAATAGAATGAACATCTCACAGAGATTTATCAAGCTGGCTTCCACACACGACCTGCATAGTCCAACAATGGCTATCTGCATGCTGGAGAGACTGAGGATCTCCTCAGTCCACAAGGCTGGGTGTCTCAGAGGTCCCAGGCAGGTGCTAAAGACCTACAGCTGGTCTTTGTGGGAAGGCTGAAGAAGCTGGGCTCTAACTTCAGAATAGAAGCAGGAACAGGAACCCTTTGGGAGGCGGTTTCCTCCTTACTTAATCCTTCCAGAAATTACCTTCCCATATTGTTCTTACTTCCTTTCTGGTGGCTGTGATTAAACACTCTGACCAAAGGCACCTTAGGGAGGAAAGGGGTTATATGGTTTATTTACACTTTGAGATCCCACTTGAGGAAAGCCAGGACAAGAACTCAAACTCAAGCAGGAGGCATTCTGCTTGCTGGCAAACTTTCTAATTTAGCCCAGGACTGTCTGACTGAGGAATGGTGCCACCCAAGGTGGGCTGGTCCCTCCTGCATCAATAATCAAGCCAGTGCCTCTCAGGCAAGCCCTCAGGCCACTCTGCTCTAGAGAATTCTTCTGTTGAAGCTTCCTTTCCCAGATAACTGGAAGCTATGTGAGAATGTAAGGAAATGTACTGAGTTCTCTTATTTTCCAAGTCAGGGCTTCTCTGTGTAGCCCTGACTGTTCTGGAACGTACTAGAGAGACCATGGTGGCATGGAACTCACAGAGACCTACCTCCCTGCTTCTGCCTCCTAAGTGCTGGAATTGAAGGTATGGCTAACACTTCCTGGCCAGACGTCTCTTGGGTGTGCTTGCTTGAGTAAGCATGGCCACACACCTTTCTGCAGAAATAAAACTTGTCTTACCAAATACTTTGGTTTGTGTGGTCATTTTCTTGAGACCCCAGAACCATTTCTTAGAGCTGTGTCAAGTTAACAGTAAAAGGTAAACTAGGGCATCTACCCTCCAAAAGCTATGTCTTTTAGTCGACTTTTTAGTCTTTTAGTCATAACTCAAGCAAGATAACAATCACCGGGTTCCATCACCGGGTTCTTCAGAATAAACAGGAGACCCAGCAGCAGAAGGGGTGCAATCTGAGTGAGGCATCCTTAGATCGTTTCTTTATTGTGTAGATGCTACCGGATACATAAGGGGTGTGTGTGTGTGTGTGTGTGTGTGTGTGTGTGTGTTGTGACATATATTCCCAGACATTAGGCTAACCCATGATACTGAGACATGTCACATATATGGATACATGAGGTTACTGCTTATATCATATCCACAAGCTATTTACATATTTAGTTTTTATACAAAGGATGTGTGCTAGTGGCAAAATGTGCAGTATAGTAAATTATAAACCAATGTTTATTATCATTATCAAAGACTAGGTACTGTACCAAATTACATGTGTTTTTAATAGCCAACGTGAAAGGTCTAAACCACCAGAAACTTGAAGGATGGCACTGTCCTGTGATGGTTATGATATCACTGGGCTGCAGGGATTTTTCATCAACCCTATAGTCTTATGGTACCTCCACTGTCCATGCAGCCCAACCTTGACCGAAGCTTTTTTGTGTCCCTGACACTAGGCATAATGAGGAAGTGGTTTGCATGTTTATGGAGGCAATGTTCCATGAGCCTTCAGCTGCAGGGGAGGAGCTTAGCCTTGCCATGCAGTCAATTCTCAGAGGCTGTGCTTACAGGGTGAGAACTACCGACTGGATGAATCATGATCCCAGAGTAGATGTGAGAGGACATCATGAGGACAGGATGAAGCAGGAAAATAAGTGAAAATAAATTGGTAGTTTCATCCACTCAACTCTGGGCAGCTCCCTAAGTATTCGAACAATGAAGGATCTTGAGGTGGCTCAGTGAGGCCCGAAGGACAAAGGACTCAGCCTGTGGGGCCAGAAAACATGACCATGCTGGTCACCTTGGCTTCCAGAATACTCAGGGTATCGCTTCTCGGCCTTTTGGCTAAGATCAAGTACAGAATACTCAGGGTATCTGAGGCAAGTTCAGGTTCAATGAGGACAGGAGAGCTGAGTACGAAACATAAAAGGTGAATGGTGGAGAGACGTCTCCTTGGTTAAGAGCACTTGGCTCTTGTAGAGGACCTGGGCTCAATACCTAACACCCACATGGTGGCTTACAACTGCCTGTAACTCCAGTTGCAGTAGATCAATCCCTTCTTCTGGCCTCCATAGGCACCCGGCACATACGGTTGCACAGACATACATCCAGGCAGAATACCCATATACATAAAATAAAAACTTCATTAAAAATACAAAATAGAGGGGCTGGGGATTTAGCTCAGTGGTAGAGCGCTTACCTAGGAAGCTCAAGGCCCTGGGTTCGGTCCCCAGCTCCGAAAAAAAGAACCAAAAAAAAAAAAAATACAAAATAGAAAAGAAGTCAAAGGACCAGGGGGTGGGGGGGGGTAATGTCTCGGCAGGTAAAAGGGCTCGTCATGCAAGCCGGATGCCCTAAGTCTCAATTCCAGGAATCCATGAAAGTCAGATGCTGTGGCTCATGTCTGTAATCCAAGTGCTGCTGTGGAAAAATGGAAAGCAGAAACAAAAGAATCCCTTAGAATCTTGTCAGCAAGACTTGAATACATATCTCAGCAGTAAACAAGAGAGCCCCCACCTCAAACATGGTGGAAGCCAAAGACTTACACCTGAGGTTGTCCTCTGACTTCCATGTGTGCCATGGTATGGATATATTCTGAAGCAGGAACACACACACATGTGCACACACATGTATACATGTGCAAACACACGTGCACACACACACGTGCACACACAAACACATACTATTTCATTAAAGAATCCATGAGGGTCTGGGCATGCACTCAGTTGCGTACTAGCCAAGTATCACGTAAACTCAGCTTGGTGGCACACGCCTGTACTCCCAGAATTTAGGACACAGAGGCAGAAGTTCAAAGTCACCTTCAGCATGTAGTCAAGCAACTACTGACTGAGACATCCCATCAGCCCTTAAGTAAAATCTTCTTGATGAGCTACCTAATGTCCAGAGCTTTGATGTTCGGTGGGCAGAGAGGGGCCCAGACAGGACTTCTATGCCAGTGAATGGGGTAGGCAAAAGGGGAAGGACCCCAGTGAGGAGGGCCATCCCTGAAACACCACGTGAAGAAACAGAGACAGGAGCCCCTGTCCCCGAGACTACGACAGCCCATGGCTGTGTGACTAAGAAGAATCCAAGGGAACAAATCTTTGTAAGAATCTCCCACTCCGGGGGTTGGGGATTTAGCTCAGTGGTAGAGCTCTTGCCTAGCAAATGCAAGGCCCTGGGTTCGGTCCCCAGCTCCGGAAAAAAAGAAAAAAGAAAAAAAAAAAAGAATCTCCCACCCCCTCACCTGTAGTGAGAATTCTGGTTTCTTTTTTTTTTTTTTTTTTTTTTTTTGTGCTGAGGACCAAACTCAGGGCCTTGCGCTTGCTAGGCAAGCGCTCTACCACTGAGCTAAATCCCCCAACCCCAGAATTCTGGTTTCTTAAGAATGTGTTTTCATTTTAATCCCAGATGTGGAATATGGGGCTGCTTCAGATTGTGCACAGCAGCTGACTATGATTCGCCCAGTGCTCTAACAGGACTGCAATTTTGCCAGCTACAGATGTTTGGAATTCTGGGAACTCCTCAGAAAGTATGTGATGCTAGGGCCCTGAGAGGTTGTATCGGTTGCTGATTGGTTATAGTTTGTTAAGTAGTTGTGCACAAAGAAGAAACAAGAAAGAAGAATTTAGATATCCTGATAGTGAAGATCAAACTTGACCCAGGAACTTGACTACCCTAATCGTAAGGAAGTAGTCTTTTTGTTCTCCTATCTAGTGTTTAGAGGTTGAAAGGATGGAGAAGGGTATAATAACAAAGAACCCACAAAGTAGCAAAAGTCTGATTACTCCCACCCACACCCAGAGGGGCAGAGGCCAGGTCAATGTAACTTGATGTAAACAAAAGTGAGGTTGGAGCCTTCCCTCGGATGGGTCCACGTGATTCTGGATACACATAGAAAGCCAGACACTGGGATTTCCTCGTCTGGAGAGAAGAAAAGGTAATGAAGACAGTTCAGGGTCCTTATTCTTGTATTATTCCCCTCTGTACCAGTCATAAATAAGAAGCCTGCATCCTGGGAGCTGCAGGGCTGTCTGCCCACAGGAGAGATCTCTCAGCAAGCATCAGGGCCAGGTTAGGACAGGGTACCATGTTCCAGGGAAATCCAAGGAGGAGGAGAGACAGGGCAGCCAGCAAGGAGAGGAAAAGCATGCTTGGGCACCCTCTCCCTCCCCAGAGATGGGCTTAAGGGGCTTAGCATCCTGGAGGTCACTGGTAACCTTGACAGCTATATCTGTCTTAGTAGAAGCCTGCTTTGAACAGTGGAGGTGTGTGGGCAGTCACAGAGGAGAGCCGTGTGTCCTCTGGAGGAGCACTTCTGTAAAGGAATGAGAGAAATGAGGCAAATTAGCCAGGGAGCAATGGGAAAACGTTTGAGTCCCAAAACTGAAGGGTGACTGTGGAGAAGGGAAGCTGGAAGAGCTGGGAGGGGACACATTCATGGTAGGAAGAGAGAAAAAGGGCTTAGCCTCGGACAGGCGCCAGGCAATCCAAGAAACGGTGCCACCACATACCTAGGTGTAACTTAACTGAAGCTCACCAGAACCAAATGGTAGCCTGGGACAAAACCAAAGGCAATGTCACTTCACAGCCTGTGAAAGAGAGTGCAGCTTTCTTCCAGTCACCAACTTCTCCCAGCTTCTGAGATACACAGGTCACCCCACGTGCCAGTCAAGGAGGGCTTCCTGGAAGAAGAGAGACTGCCCTTCCAGACAGGACCATGAGCTAAGCAAAAGCCCCCAGTGGAAGGACTGGGGACTAGACAGACCAGTTTAGGTTGTGGGCAGTCCTAGGCTGGGTCTACAGGTTGCCTGTGCGAACAGAGCTAGATATATTCAGTGCCTCTCCTCAGCTCTACAGGCAAAGTCTCTGCATATGCAGGAAGAAAAGGGTATCAGTGACCACCTGCCGGTGCTAAGCTGAAGGAGACCTGCTTGCTGGGGCACCTTGCTCCTCCTTGTGAAGTGTTTGCCAACAGGTGCTCTGGGGCCAGTTCTGGGGCCTGTGGATCGAATTCGGTATAGTATGCAGAGTCCTTAGCTCGTCTGTTAAGCTTTGTTCGGGGCCCCATCCAGCCTGAGACTAAGTATAAACCTTCTGAGGTCCATTATCTCACATCTGCTGGCCACCCTTGTTCCGGCTTAGAGGTCCCAGAGCCTCACGCAGCTTTGAATATTCCTTGGATTGGTCTCTCCCAGGCATCTGGGTTCCCAAAGAACCCTGTGAAGAAGCCCTTTCGCCCCTGGTTCCTTCCTCAGGAAACCCTTTTCAGGTATCCCGATGAAGGACACCCCCCACCCCATTCTGCTTCCACCACTTTCCTGCTGGCTGCATAATCCCTTCAAGTAATACAATCCTCGGAGAGCCAGATGCTTGTGTATGTCTTTGACACTATCATGATCCCCCTCAGCTGTGCGAACCCCTGGGTGAGCGTCCACAGTAGGCGATTTCAACCGCCAACTAGACTAGATTTGGAATGACTAGAAAATATACCTCTAGGTGTGTGCTGTGAGGGCATTTCCAGAGAGGCTTGACTGAGTAGGGGAACCCCATCGTGCGTGTGGTTGGCACCATCCCATGGACTGGGCTCGCACACTAAACAAAGAGGAGACTATGAATTGAGTGACAACATTTTCTTTCTCTGCTTCTCAGGTACCTTTGCCTCAGGTTCCTGCCACCATGACTTCCCCACCAGGATGGGGGAAGTCAGAGCACCCACGCACGGAAAAAATTCCTCCTGAAGTAGCTTAAGTGATGGCACAGAGCTCCTTCGCATTTCCGCGCCTGTCTGCTTCCTTCCGTGGGGACTTCACATTCGTAATCCCATTTTTTTAACCCTGTCCCTGTAATCCCATCTTTATCTGGTTAATATGTTAGTTTGCAACTCCGCTATCACATCCGGGCCACCCTAGTCAGGATCAGGCCAAGGTGTGCTCCTGCTCTTTGCTCTCATACCAGTCACTTAGGTGACCATCTGCTTCCTCCATCTTTTTCCCAAACTCCTCTCAACTAGACCCAACCCCCTCCCCAGGGCAGTCCCAGCTTGCTCTCCCCGACTCTGTGCCCCTGAGGAAAAGAGAGAAAGCGTGGGCTGGATTCTGCTGCTGTCTGGCTCCTGGGCCAGGAGTGGGGATGGGGAAGGGGAGGAGCGAGGGGAGGGTCAGGATGCTCCACGCTCTTGCTGAGCCCTGCCTTCCCAGAGTCAGGCTCAGGTCTGCTTCTGACCCTGATTCAGCTTCCGAGAAGACAAAGAAAACACTTTGGCGATTTAGCTCAGTGGTAGAGCGCTTGCCTAGCAAGCGCAAGGCCCTGGGTTTGGTCCCCAGCTCCGAAAAAAAGAAAAGAAAAGAAAAAAAAAAAAAAAAGGAAAAAAAAAAAAAAGAAAACACTTTGGCGCTGAATTGACCAGAGTTGTAGAGTTCCATGTTAAAGAGCCTCTGAGGTGGGCTGGAGAGATGGCTCAGTGGTTAAGAGCACCGACTGCTCTTCCAGAGGTCCTGAGTTCAATTCCCAGCAACCACATGGTGGCTCACAACCATCCGTAATGGGATCTGATGTCCCCTTCTGGTGTGTCTGAAGACAGCTACAGTGTACTCATATACAAAATAAATAAATAAATCTTTAAAAAAAAAAAAAAAAAAAAAAAGAGCCTCTGAGGTGTTGGAGGTATCCGTGGTTGCTGAGGACACAACCCGCCCTGAGAAGACAAGGAAGGGCCGGCTTCCCCAGGGCAGGCCATTCAGATCAGGGAAGCTCCTGTTAAGGTGCAATGGAGCGGGTCTTTACAGATTTCACTGAAAAACGCCAAGCACCCTCAGTCCTATGACCAAACTAGACCTCAGACCCAGGTGCCAGAAAACAGCTCAGGAATGAGAAGTAGCAGCCCCAGATTGGGCAAGAAGAACCAGCCAGGGAGACACCATCGTCTCCCGCTCCATAGGGCTTCAGGCTCAGGTGTTGTTTCTGACACCAATAAGAAGTATACCTTATTGAGTTTCTCTTCTTCTCCAAGTTCCCAACTTACAAAGACTAAGACACAAGAAAGAAGGCAAGACACCTGCAGAGGACAGGATCCCCTACGCTGAAAACCCCAGGGAAGTGGACCTGATGCAGCAGGACTATCATCCCAGCTAATCAGGAGACTAACGCAGGAGGATTTCAAGTTCAAGGCCAGCCCAGGCAACT
This sequence comes from Rattus norvegicus, assembly GCF_021556685.1. Classification (NCBI taxonomy): domain Eukaryota; kingdom Metazoa; phylum Chordata; class Mammalia; order Rodentia; family Muridae; genus Rattus; species Rattus norvegicus. Next base: position 167,933,081 of record NC_141536.1, read on the forward strand.
TAGTGACTTGGGTCTCAAAAGCAAAACATATATATATATATATTTTTTTTTTTAAAGAACCAGAAATATAACTCAGTAAGATAGCACTTGCTTAGCATGCTTGAAACTCTGCTGTTATTGCAAAAGGAGGTGGAGGGTAGTGTCTCAGTCAGGGTTCCTATTGTTCTGAAGAGACACCACGAACATGGCAATGCTTCTATAGGAAAACATTTAGTGGGGATGGGCTTACAGTTCCGGAGGCTTAGTCATGATGAGAAGCATGACAGCACGAAGGCAGACATGGTGCTGGAGGAGCTGAGAGCTCTACATCTTGATCTACAGGGAGCAGGAGGAGACTATGAGACATAGTAGGCTTAGCTTGAGCATGTGAGATCTCAAAGTCCACCTCCACAGTGACACACTTCCTCCAACAAGGCCACACCTCCTAACAGTGCTACTCCTATGGGCCAAACATTCATGCACATGAGTCTATGGGGGCCATACTGTTCAAACCACCACAGGCAGGCAGGCAGAAAGGAAGGAAGGAAGGGAGGCAGGGAGGGAGGGAGGGAGGCAGGCAGAGAGGAAGGGAGGGAGGGAGGAAGGAAGGGAGGGAGGGAAGGAGGCAGAGAGGAAGGGAGGGAAGGAGGGAGGGAGAGAATGAAAATATGATGAGAGGTGAGAATCTTAAGGAATCCACTAAAATAATCTATTAATATGGGCATAGTGGTACATACCTTTAATCCCAGCACTTGGGAAGCAGAGGCAAGAGATCTCCGTGAGTTCAAGGCCTGCCTGGTCTACAGAGTGAGTTCCAGGACAGAGTTATAAAGTGATACCCTGCCTCAAACAAACTAACAAAAGTTCATAGGAATGATAAATGAGTTTGACAAGTTTGCAAGGTATAAAATCAATATACAAAAAAATCAGTTTTACTTCTATATAGTCCTGATGAACAAATTAAAAGCAAAATTAAGATAATGTTATATGGTATACTATAGAAATGGCTCTGGAGTTAAGAATGACTGGCTGTTCACCCAGGGGACCTGGGTTCAATTCCCAGCATCCTCATAACAACTAACGGATACCTGTAAGTCCAGATCCATGGCTTCTGTCACACTCTTCTGGCCTCCATGGGGATCGCATGCATGCATGTGGTGCACATGAACTCAGGTAGGTACACAAACATAAGCATAAAACAAAGTTAAATTTTTTTCTTTTTAGTCCTTTATATTAAAAAAATACATACTTATCTTAGTTAGGGTTTCTATTGCTGTGATGAGACACCATGACCAAAAAAAACAGGTTGGGGAGGAGAGGGTTTATTGAACCCTTCCATATCACTGTTCATCATCAAAGGAAGTCAGGACAGGAACTCAAACAAGGCAGGAACCTGGAGGCAGGAGCTGACGCAGAGGCCATGGAGGGGTGCTGCTTACTGGCTTGCTCCCCCTGGCTTGTTCAGCCTGCTTTCTTATAGAACCCAGGACCACCAACCTAGGAATGGCTCTGCCCACAATGGGCTGCTGCTCTCAACCCCCATCAATCCCCAATTTAAAAAATGTTTTACAACTGGATCTTATGGGACATTTTCACAACTGAGGCTCTCATTTCAGATGACTCTAGCTTGTATGTCAAGTCGACATGAGACTAGCCAGCACAACACTGCTGCTGAGAATGTGGCCTGGAATTGCTACTTGGGAAACAGGCTGATGGTTCTTTAATAGGTTGGTCAGTTGGTAACTGACCATGTCAAGTGCACCCCAGTGTGCCCCAAGAGAAATGAAAACTGTCCACACAAAAGTTTGAATACTGAGTTTTTAGCAGCATTGTCTGTCCTGCCTAGCTAAGAAATGACCACCAGTCAGTGAATGAGTAAGTAAAACACAGAAGCTAGGAGTGACACCTGTCACTCTAGCACTTGAAAGGACTGAGGCAGGAGAATTGTCATGAGTTTGAGACCACTCTGGGCTACATGGTTAATTTCAGGACACCTTGGGATACAAAACAAGACCCTGTCATAAAATAAGACAAACCAGCAAACACACACACACAATTTCAACACCACCAAAAACCTAGAGGCTTGAGAGATGGCCCAGTAGTTAAGCGTACTTGCTGCTCTTTCACAGGATTTCAGTGTGGTTCCCAGCACCCACATCAGATGGGTCACAACCAACTGTAAGTGTAGCTCTAGGGTATCTAGATGCCCTCTTCTGGTCTTTGTGGGTACCCATACCATGTTGTATACATACTTAAGTACCAATTAAAAACAATTTTTGGTGGAGGGGAGGCAGTTAAAACAGGGTCTCACTGTGTAATCCAGGCTAGCTTTGAGCTCATAGAGATCCACCTACATCTGCCTCTCAAGTGCTGGTATTAAAGGTGTGTGCCACCATGCCTGTACTAAAAGTAAATCTTTTTTTTAAATATACATTTTATTTATCTATTCATTTAACATATGTGAGCACACTACAGCTGTCTTCAGACACACCAGAAGAGGACATCGGATCCCCATTACAGGTGGTTGTGAGCCACCATGTGGTTGCTGGGATTTGAACTCAGGACCTCTGGAAGAGCAGACAGTACTCTTAACCACTGAGCCATCTCTCCAGCCCCTAAAAGTAAATCTTAAAACAACAAAAAAATAAGACATGGCATATAACTATGATAGATTATTGTCCAGCCACGTGAAGGAATGGATTGCTGACACACATCTTAACAAAGAGTCACCTGGAAACCTTTATGCTTTAAGAAGCAGCCTGGGACAAAACCCGCATCTTATGTGGTTCCTTTCACACAAAATGTCTAGAGGAGTTGCTCCATGAAGACCTGAGAGTAGACAAGTGGGAGTGGCCTGGTGTGGGAGTGGCCCGGTGTGGGAGGGGTCTGGTGTGGGAGGGGCCTGAAGAGAGACATTGAGGGTGGGTGCTGGGTTCCTTGATTGGGTGTGCAAACCATTCTAAACCATAATGGTTGTCAACATGTGACCTGGTCCTGGAAATTGAACCTGGGTTCTCTGGAAGAGGAGCCAGCACTCTTAACCACTGAGCCATCTCTCCAGCCCCCTTAAGTTGCTTTTTAAAAAATTATATTTATTGTTGGACAGTGGTGGTGCACCCCTTAAATCCCAGCACTTGGGATTCTCTGTAAGTGTCACAGAGTAACTCAGGGAGGGAGTACTCATAGTCCTCCCAGGAGGATGTGCCTAAACATGCCCTTGGTGGCGGACACAGATGCCGTGCTTGCCCTGCTGTGAGGGGTCCCCAGAGACCAGCTGTGCGTAGCTGGAGCGGTACGCAGTTTCCCTGCCCACATGGCCTCTCTGACTGGCAGCCTGCGCTTCTTCTCACAGGGAGAGATGCTTCAGACCTCTTTGGGTTCCAGTCACTATCTCCATGTCCCTCCTTCCTCCTCTAAAAGATGTGATTCCCAAGAAACCTCCGGTGGCTTCAGTGCGCTGCTTTCGGGGAAAGCAGGAACTCGGGGGATGGAATGAGATGGGCTCTGCACCAGATAGGTGGCCCACGACTGTATCAGGGAGGCAGTGGGTTGCGGGTGGTGGTCATACCTCGAAGCCGAGGCCGGAAGTTGACAGCTCTCCTGAGAATGGCCTAAGAGCTGTTCCGGGGGAGGGGTTGGTGCGAGGGGCTGTTCCAGGGAGTAGAGTCAACCAACTCAGGACTGTGTGGAGGGAAGGGTAATGGCTTTGGAGGGCTGTTAACTCATTTGCAGCCGGATACCGAGGAACTGAGAGCAATTGGCTAACAACTTGAAAGTTGAGGACAAGAGCAGCCAGTTACCTCCCAACTGCAAACCTCTTTTTTTTCCCCCCTCAGAAAGAACAGAGAAAGTTCAAGTTCAGATTTCATGGACAGAGTGACTTCAAAGATGGCTGAGCACTCAATCAGCACAGCTGTTAGGCCAAAGTCAGACCACCCAACAGGGGAGTAGGGGGCCCAGATAGGTGGACATCCCAAGGAGTTTATAGTTTGACCCCTCAGACACCCCTGAAGCCCATGAACCACAGAAGCAGGCCCCTCTCCCTGTCTAGCCCGCTCCAGGTGGGGGTGACTAACTATGGACAACCTTTTCTCTAGGTGGGAGTCGCTGGATGTACTCTCTTTCTGTAGTCAGACCTGTCCAGACACAGTCTGGCAGGTGAGATGCTGGGCTGGTGGTGAAGACTGTGGGATTGGACTCTGAGGGTGCGTGGGCTCCTCGGGGGCCACAGGTCTCCCTCACAAGTTCTTCCTGTGGATGGAGAAGTGTGGCTTCCCTAGTCTGGTACAGTGACCAAAGCTCGACCGGGAGGACTGCGGTGCTAACAGCTGGGTTACAGTGGGGCATGGAGAACAGAGATAGGAGGGGAAGTCTATCAAACAGGAGCTACGCTGTGGCTCCAGACACTGAGCTGTCCACAGCTACTAGAGATGCCTGCTGCGTAAGGGTTATCTCTCTTCACAGAAAGACAAATGACCAGAGGTAGTATAGTGACGGAGTTCTCTCAAGTGGCTGTGAGTCCTTGGGTTCCAGGATCTTGCTACCCACTTCCCACACGGGCACGTAAAAGAGAAACCCTGAGGATTGTCTAGCAAGAGTAAGGAGTCAGCTCTGAAAGAGGCTTCAAGTCCTGTCTCCGCCAGGGGAGAAGCCTTCATCTGCCTCGCTCACCTGAGCCTGGCAAAATGTGGTCGGGGAGAGTGGGTGCTTAGTGCTGAGATGCTCAGATGAGCAGGAGGCCCTGTGCCTGAATGGAAGGAAGGATAGGTCACTAAGGTGTCACAACCCTGTCCTCCGCCAAAACCAGATCCATCTCACATGCAGCTCATGATGGGGATATGCATTGTACCAGGGTTGCTTTCAGGAATACGGACTGGGAGGGGGTTACCTACGGGAGCAGGAATGACTCCATGCTTTGGCAAATAGTCAGCAGTTTCTCACAATGTGAAGTATAGATTACCGCGTGATCCGGAATCCGTAGTCCTGAGAACAATTAAAACAGCTAGACAATGTCTGTGGGGTATATTCTTCTAGCTGGGCTGCCTTGTCTGGCCTCAACAGAAGAGGATGCACCTAGGCTCCACAGAGACTTGATGTGCCAGGGTTGGGGGGATACCCAGGGGGCTCCCACCCACTCAGAGGAGAAGGGGAAGCGATACTGGGGAAAAAGATTGTGGGAGGGGTGCACTGGGGTGGAGGCAGTAAGCAGGATGTAAAGAGAATCAATTAGAAAAGAAAACAGCCAGGCAGAGACACAGGTGTTCACGGCAGAACTGTAACACCTGAACAGTGGCAATAACCTAAATGTCTGTCAGGTGGTGGCAAGTCAAGCAACGTCATAAAACAGAACATTACCTGTCATCGGGGGGGGGGGGGGCACCGATCCGTGCTGTCACAGGGGAGCCTGGAAATCACATAAGCCTATGCCAAGTGAAGGGGGGAGGGGTGTGCATGATTCCACTCACACGGAACTTCATTCAACGTCCACACTAGGCAAGTCAACAGAAGCAAAAACACCTAAGCTGTTTGGTACGAGGAGAAGTGGGGATGGAGCAAAACTACTGAGTATGGGGTTTCTACTCGGGGTAACAGTTATACAACTCTGAACATAAACATCACTGAACCGTATACCCAAGTACTAGCATAGCAAGTAAGTACTCTCTCAGTAAAGCTGTTGGTAGGTCAGAAATTATTCAGGTCCAGCCTAGTGTGGAGAAAGAAATGTCACCGCTGTTGATGACCGTCCCTTGAGTGTTCTGACCCTGCAGGACTTCCAAGGCAAGAGGTTTAGTACGTAGGGAACATATTCCCCGTGGCTACCTTTCCTGTCTAGTGCCTGGTACCTGCTGAAACAGCACAGAAGCCCTGGGCTGGGAAACCAGTCTCCTCTGGTGACAGCCCTCTTCTCAGACCTTGCCTGCTCCTTACCAGGCTTCCCAGACACAGACAGTGCCCTACTCTGTAGACCTCCATTGCTGGCGCATGACAATTCTGTCACAAGGAGCACTAATTCACCCTTTGCTCTTGGGGTGGGGACAGAAGGAAAGGACTATGCCTGTTAAGTCAGACCTGCTTATGAGTAAAAATAGAATCTTCCGCTTCCCTGTGTGCCAGCCTTGGGCTGAGTGACAGAGCCTCGGAACAGGGGACAAGTGCTCTGGGTCAGCTGAGGACCAGCTCGGGGGAAGCTGGACATCTCTCATCTACATGACCTTGTTCCTTGGGTAGTGGTTTTACCCAGCAGGTGCTCCTTCCCCAACAAGCAGGTGCCAAGAGTGCCCAGGCTGGCTAGAATGCTCCCAGGTAGGCTTCTGGGTTGTCATGGCAACTACCTAGGAGGGAGGCATCTTGCATCTCCTGTGGAGCCAAACTAGGATGAAATGCCAGAGAAAACACTTGGAGAATCTGCTGCCTCTTTCTCACTGTCTTGCTCCAGCCTCAGGGAGCCTGCCTCTGGACATCAGGAGAGCCTGTGTTCAGGCAAAGCCATGTCTGGCCTCTGTCATCTAATTACACAGATCCACAAGTCAGAATGCCCAGAGGCGGAGAACCAAGGGTCAGAGGTCAGAAGATATGGATCAGAATTCTGCCTTACCTACCAATCCCTGGCTGTGTGACTCTGGCAAAGTCACCCAGCTCAGGAGGAAACTGTGCGTGATATCTCACCTCAGAGGGCTGGCAGGTAGACCATGTGGCCAGGTGTGCTGAGATGGCGTATATGGGGTTGTTTAGATTTGGCTCTTGTGTGCTGGTAGGCACTTAGTAAGCGCTTGGGAGATTAGCTCTGAGTGAGCTTTTATTTCTATCCAAGAACAACAGAGGCCCAAGGAATTTGCCCCTCACCCTAAGCTGTTCCTAAGGTCTCAGAGAGGCTTGCCTCCAAGTAGCGGTCCATTTTGGTCCACGCAGTGCTCTCTCTAAGCACTTTGTGTTTCTGCCTCTCCAACATTTAGAGATTCTGCACCTAGGGTTGCCTGTAACCCCATCAGGTCAGACCGGCGGCCTGGCCCCAAACGGCTGCACCTGTGAGAGTAGCCGAGCCTTAGTGATTGTGTCAAGAGTTTCACTTGCTTCTCTCTGCCTCCCTGTAGTATGGTTTCATCGCTGCACTGCTTCAAACCTGGAAAACCTGGGAGCCGGGGAGGTGGGGTGGGAAGAGGGGAAAAGCAACAAAGAGGACAAGAAGCCACCTGGGATGGAGGGGAGGAGGTAGGCAAGAGTAGGGACAGAAAAATGATGAGCTAAGCAAAAAGGCAACTGCCAAGCCTGGTGACCTTAGCTCAGTCCTCAGAACCGACATGGCAGAAGGAGAGAGCCAAAGCCCACAATGTCCTTTGATTATCACACATGTGCAGTGGCCCCCAACACAAATTCACATGCACACATACAATCAATATGTGTAATCTTTTTTTTTTAAAGGGTAGGGTCAGGAAGAGCGTCAGGAAGGCTGGGGGGTGTTGCTTAGCTAGCAGAGTGCTTGCCTAGTGTGGGCCAAGCCTGTGTTTAATGTGGTGGCAGATGCCTGTGATCCCCAGACCTCGGGATGCAGAGGCGGGAGGATCGAGAGTTTCAAAGTCATCTGAGCTACTGAGTTTACAGCCAGCCTTGGCTACTTGAGAGGCCCCGTCTCACAGAAGGATGCAGGACTGGAAAGGGGGCTGAGTACAAAGAGGGGGCGTGTCAAACACTTGAACTTTGACCTACTTGTGCACACTCTGGGATAGCAGGTCTGTTGAACAGTGGGAACTAGAGTTCATCTGGAACCAGGGTCAGCAGGTAAGACCTCAGGAGGATTGTTGCTTATGCAGATCCTCCTCCTCACAGTGCAGTCGCACATGGCACATGCGGCACCTAGGAGGCAGGCACCCTGGGCTGCTCACCCTCTTCTCTCTGCGTCCCACCTAGTCCACCTGTGCCTCCTTGTTCCATCCCCACCAGTTGTGATCACAGAACATTCATTGTGGTGATGAGATTCTGAACGTGGGGAGGGGCCGGGTCAAGACTGACATATCTCTATACATCAGACCAGGGTCTAAATTCCCCTTTACCTGTGGACCACCAGCCTAGCAATGGTATTCTCTAATTCTTGTTTTGTATACTTTGAAATAAGTATACCTGTGAGATCCGGTGAGCTGGCCACTCTTTCTCAGGTGTGCTTCTGAGTTACAGAATGATTTTCTGTGGCACCACACAATCACCTGCTACCGAATTACTGGCTAGTGTAACCCCAGCTTGCCAGCACTGAAGTGTGGGATGGGGGTTCACCTTCCTGCCTTCTAACTGCCCTGGAAGTTTTTGCACCCTACTCCCATGCAGCTTATGGTTACAGTGCAGATTTCTGCAGCTACATCAGGTTCTACACACATCTAACCTAGCCACTCTCAAAGCCTCCTGCGAGGATTATCTTCTGCGACTTCTAGTGTTCCAGTAAGATGGGCAGAGTAGCTAAATCACCATTTGGGAAAAGGAGAAACTAAGCTAGGGAATCTGACATGGTCGGAGTTTTTCAGAAGCCCTGGTTTCTCTCTATAGAACTCCCCATTCACTGGCTCCACAGTTATCAAATGGGTGAGCTCAGCAGGCTCTCAAGACCTGCACACTTTGGAAGAGCTACATTGTAGCAGTACTAGGCAGCTGTGCTAGCCAGGAAACACTTCTCCAGTGGATACATGGGTCAAATTTCAATCTCGCACAGCTATTCCCTTTCTTGGGACTGTGCAAGGACCCTCCATTCCTGGTGCTGGGCAGGACATCAGGAATCAATGGCAGAGCCTGTATTCCTAGACCTGGGCAGTGTATGTATTTTTAGCCTCTGCACTCTGGCCATCTAGACTGTGTCTAGTGTCCTCAGGGAACCACCCAGTTGCAGATGCAGGAGTCTGGCAGGCACTTTGAGGTAGCTGGGAGCCAAACCCCCTTCCTCCATCTCAAGTTCTAGAACTCAGGAAGAATCAGCCTATGTTAACTGAAGAATGCACACACTTCCAACCCAGAGGCTTGTGACTCTGTGACCTTGAAAGGTAGGGGCTACACAGAGGGATCCCCAGCCAGGTCACTGAAGTGCCTACAGGCCCACCCATCCACTCACCCCATCAAGTACAACCTGGATGTCTGAGTGAGCACGGTCATGCTGTAGTGACAGCCCAGATGCCCCACAGACCAGGAGAACTCCCCAACAGGGCTGCCTCAGTTTTCCTGAGCACAATTTTCCTGAGTCAAGATGCAGCTGTGGAAAGTGTGGCTGAATTATGGTTGATCAGACTTGTCTGCCTTCTTTGCTGCTTGGTGATGGAGGCTGCTGGTGTTGCTCCGTGGGTCTCACAAAGGTGGCGGGGGATAGGGTGGGTCGGTGTGGAACAGGATGCATACATAGCATTTGAGGTCCAGAATAACATTTTAAAGAACTCTCCAGGCTCATCAGCAATTCACCCACATACTATGCTTGTTTCTGCCTCTGTAAACCCGGGAAAGTTGTCTCACTATGGGTATCTAGTGGTGGCTCATTCTCAAAATTTTAGCATGTCGGAAGGCTGAGGTAGGAGGTTAGAGACCAGTCTGGGTTACATAGTCAGTTCCAGGCCAGCTAAGGCTAAGAGTAAGACCCCTGTCACAACTAAAACTAAAACTAAAAACAAAAACAAACAAACGAAAAACCAAAAAAACCAACCAAACAAAAACTAGGCTCAGCAAGATGGCTCAGTGGGTAAATGCTGATGCTAAGTGTGACCCCCTGAGTTCCCATTTCCAGGACCCCTATGCTTCCAGGAAGCAGAGAACTCCTAGTTGTCCTCTAACCTCTACACATGTTGTGACATATGCACACATGCATACACACACAAACATGCGCACCAAATAAGAAAATATTAAAATTTAAAAATGTTCACAACTATTCCCAGCATCCTCTGGCGGTAAGTTGATGTCACCACAGTAAGAAGTACTTTTCATGTCTCACATTTAAGAGAAACTGTTTCACCAAACAGTACTTACTTTCACTCTATGGGATGTTCCCTTATCTCCTCTTTCATTCTATTTCACGTTTATGAAATGCTGATCGCCACCTACCAAATTTCTCATAGTAACTAATATTGGGCCCTAATCTGACGGCGGAGACTAACTGTAAATAAACAAGCGCCATACATACAAAGCCACTAATCATGCATGACGCGGAGCCAGCACCGCAAGAACAGGAAGAGATTTAAGGGGGAGAATCTTCCAATTTCATAGCTGCGCAGTCTGAGGACGCGTGCAGGCAGGCGGGAGCCACCCAAGACAGTCAGGGCTTATTTTAAGGACATCAGCGCTGCTGGCTTGGGAGGAGAGCAGGGCTGCCCTGGGCTGCCCCAGTACTTTCTATTTCGGGGCTGCCCCGCCGGGAGCGCTACAGAACTGAGCAGTACTCGCCTGCCAGTTCCAAGGCTCCCAGGCGCGAGCCGCACTGAAGACGCACCTGGCCCAGCGCTGGCTAACAGTCGGGGTCCAGCTCCTGCAAACAAGAAAGGAAGACTGACATCTCCAGCCTATTAACACCTGAGCCCGAAGGGTGCCTCCGGCACGCGCGGCGGGAGGAGCCTGGCGCTCCTCCAGGACCAGCCCCAGCCCCGCCCCCGAGTTTGCAAACAGTGGCCTCACGCCTGCCTCGCGCACGCGCGCTCCGCCCCGCCCGCTTAGTCTCACGCCCCTAGGCCCTGCGCGGAGCCCGCCGGGAACCGGCTGGGAAGACCCACAGAAGCAGGTCCTGGCTGTCAGCTCCTAGCTGCGCAGCCGCGGGCCCGCCCACCGCCGGCGGCGCGGCCATATTTAAAGGGAGCCGGCAGCGAGGAGCCAATGGGCTACGAGCGTACGGGGGCGGCGCGCGGTGGCGGGAGGCCCCGGATGTGGCTGCGGCGGCGCTCCTCCCCCGCTCCCCTCAGACTCCGGCTAAGCGCCTCGTTCCGCTCCCTCTCCCGCTCGCTCGTGGCCCGCAGGCCCCTAGGCGCGGCAGAAGGCGCCTCGGCGGCGGCGGCGCGGAGCTGCGCAGGAGTGGGCGGCCAGGCCACCGCGCGGCGGCGGAACGGGCGGGGCCCGGCGCTGGTCCCCCGCGCCCTGCGCGCCCCGGCCGCCGCCATGAGCGGCTCGTCCGGCACCCCGTATCTGGGCAGCAAGATCAGCCTCATCTCCAAGGCGCAGATCCGCTACGAGGGCATCCTCTACACCATCGACACCGACAACTCCACCGTGGCGCTCGCTAAAGGTAGCGGCCAGTCGCCGCCGCGCGCCCAACTGCCGCCCCAACAGCTCGCCGCCCCGCGCCTGCCCGCACAATGGTGTTCCCCGCTTCGGCGGGGGCCGTAGAAGGAGCGGACCAGGGTCCTGCCGGTGTCAGGGGGTGGGGCGGCTTTGAAGCCGTAGACCTCCCCACCTGAGAGACGCCCCCGCGGGGCGAGACACGCGCCGAGGCGGGGGGCCGGGGTCCTGCGCGCTCTCTTTGGAACCCTTTGGTAGCCACCGCCCGTCGAGTCCCGGTGCAGCCTCCAGCCGAGCTAGGGCGTCGGTTGAGCTGCGGCTGCCCTGCTCTGAACTTGAACTCTCCCGACCCTTTCCACTTGAGGGGTTGGCTTGTTGAGAGAAGTCCAGAGTCGGTGCGCTAGTCGCAGCAGCGTGAGGGCCCAGAGCTTCTTTGTCTTCTTTCTCCGCGTTAAATGGGGCGCTCGTTTCCTTCGGCTTTCCAGAAGCTTGAGCGCCGCAGCCCTCCCGGGGTGGGTTAGACCCACGAGGGTGCGGATGGAAGAACGGTCGAGGCCAATCTGAAGCCGGCGTGCTGCAGTCCTAAGCCATTCTCCCAAACCCTAGCCATACCTTCTATTTGAAGCGTGCTGCCCCGACCCAGACTGCGGTGCTGCAGGGAAGAGCTCAGGGTTGGGGGGGGGGGGTGTTCCCTTGAACTCTTCATGCTGCACTTGACGAGAGATTCCCCAGTTGGAGAAACACCCAGAGTAGGCCCCTGTCCACAATCCGAGTTTCTGCTTAAAGCCTGCTACCAGATTCACCTCAGCCCAGGAGTGTTGCCAAAGAGAGCCGTGCTAGCTAGATCCATCCTGTAGAGGGTCCTTTGGGTCCAGGATTTCCTTACGAACATAGAAGCTAATGTTGGAGGTCTGAGTTTGGGGACCTGTTCCCTTTGTTTCTGCAATAACCATGGCCTGTTGTTTGTACCAGGGCTAGGGAGACTTTTCGTGTTTGCCTCAAAGTCTCCTCAGCTGCAGCTTGTGATGAGGGCCCAGGGTTCCATCTGTAAATTCAGATTTGAGAAAAGAGGTTCTGCAGCGCCGTCCTCGTCTGCGAAGAGCTCTGTCCGTCCACGGGTTTTTGCAGATTATCAGGGAGCCTTGTGAGGCTTGGAATTCTAGTGAAATTCTCATGTCATCTTCCTGAACTACTGTCCCTTGTGATCTTTGCCACGTGGTGCTTTATAGGTGTTGTCAGCTGGAAATTGAGAGATTAAGTAGCTGCTAATTGTTGAGAGTGCTGTGTCAGGGTGCTGTGGTCAGAAGCTCGAGCAAACGGACTTGGCAAGGACAACAACTTACCTGTCTTTTTCTCAACCCTAAGTGAGGTCCTTTGGTACTGAAGACCGTCCCACAGACAGGCCTGCTCCCCCAAGAGAGGAAATTTATGAGTACATCATTTTCCGGGGAAGTGATATCAAAGATATCACTGTGTGCGAACCTCCAAAAGCTCAGCATGCTCTCCCTCAGGACCCTGCTATTGTTCAGGTGAGTGAGTGTTGACTTCTGAGTGGGTGTGCCTTCACGGGAGAGGCAGGCTTCCACGTGAAAGGCCGTGTCAGCTGTTTGTCTGGAGCCTTCAGCTTGAGGAATTGCCCTCCAGTGAACTGTGGCCTGCTTTTCCTCTAGACAGTTTCTGTTCCTAAAGGGGTTAATTCATGCAGCAGCGTACACTTGACAAGGTAATATGTTCATCATGGCCAGGCCACTGGGGGAAGAGACCTGCAGCTTGCTGTGCCTGATGTACAGATGTTGCTGCTGGTGGTCTTGCCTAGTCCTGGTGTGTGCCTGCAGCTTAGCAGTCCAGCTTTGAATGGCATCGGGTGTCTTCGGGGGTAATGGGGTTGGTTCACTAATAGTTTTCTGCTGTGGTACTGTATTACTGTAGGACACTAAATTTGAAAGTCTTAAACTAAGCCTGACTGCCTGGTAGGTTATACCCCAGGATTACAAGGGGGAAGGACAGCTAAATTATTATCTTTTGTAAGTTTAGACCTTTGTTGGCCTCTCCAGTTTAGACTGCCCCGGTTCCCAAGATGAAGCTATATTTAGAAAGGTAGGAGCAGGCAGGGTGCAGGGTTGGCATTTGGGAGAACCCAAGTCAGATTTCTGAAAAGCTTTGGTGGATAGGTATTCAAGATCTCAAAACTCAGAAAGTAACAACCAGACTAGAGAGGCTGCAAGGAGTCAGGAGGGTGTGGACAGGCAGCCCTCATGAACACTCATCTTGGAGGCAGGTTTGTGGGCAGAGAGAGGAAGGACACACTGGTGATGTGTAAATAGTTCTAGCCTCACAGCTGTTCCTCTTCAAGGGAGCCTTTCTCCACCTAAAAGTGGCATTTCGTCATGTAAAAAAGTCAGATTGCGGTTGGGGATTTAGCTCAGTGGTAGAGCGCTTGCCTAGCAAGCACAAGGCCCTGGGTTCGGTCCCCAGCTCCGAAAAAAAGAAAAAAAAAAAGTCAGATTGCTGTTGGCAGAGGCGGGAGGTGTAAGGCTTTTAAATCTGTGAAGAAGTTCATGCAGCTGTAGTGAAATGTTTGGGGGAAAGGCATGTTTGGCAACAATGGAAACTGCCCAGAACTACTTGCCATACCAGGAGTCCAGACTGACAGACCTGGCACCCTTTCCCTGTCTGAGAAAATGCTGTATATGGAGACTTGAGGGTAACAGGATGTTGCAGCACTCTTACTTGTGTGTCTCATTGTTCAGTCCTCCCTGGGCTCTGCCTCCGCCTCGCCCTTCCAGCCGCATGTGCCTTACAGCCCCTTCAGAGGGATGCCACCGTATGGCCAGCTGGCAGCCAGCTCCCTGCTCAGCCAGCAGTATGCTGCTTCCTTAGGTCTAGGTGAGTGACCGTTTTGTGTGCGCGACTACTCTTACCATGATCACCGTACAGTGGAGTCATGCACCCTGAGAGCCAGGCAGGCTTCATGTCCTACAGCTGCTGGACTCTTGTATGCTAACTGCTCCTGATAAATTACGTCAGCGCAGCTTGAGCTCATAGTGTTGAGTAACTGTTTCCAAGACTGAGAGGCAGCATGTTGAGTTTTGCACCAGATGACATAAATCAGAGTGCTCCTGAAACAAGTTCTGGTGCAGCTGTAGTTTTACAGATGAGATCTGTCTGAGAGCCTATTAACACCCTGTGTCCTATTGTAGCCTAGATTGGTATGTTGCAAGAGCCCAGCTCAAACATGGTTTCTACTGACAGGTTTTACTACTCCCAGAGATCAGCCCTGTCTTTGACCTTGAAGCTGTGTTCAAAACATTGAGAGTTGGGCACTGTCAGTGCTGGGAGTCAGAGATAGGCAAGACCCCTGAGACTGGCTAGCCTACAAATTGAGCCTAATCAGTGAGTTCTGGGCCAACTGAGAGATCCTGTCTTTAAAAAGGTGGATGACGCCCAAGGAAGCAACACCCAAGGTTGACCTATGGCCTCTACACGAATGTGCACATATGTGTATACATACATGCTTTCCCCATCCCTAAGAACAGAGTTTACATCTTGTCCATTCCCCCTTTCTCAGATTCCAGGTAGCTGAGGTAGGGGATGTTAATTAAGCTCCAGACCAATGCTATGGACCACCTGTTGCGATTGCTGTTCTGATGTGGCAGGTGACTTCCCAGCCTGGCTCTAAATACATCATTTGAGAGGTCACTTGGCTCTTTCCAGGCTTGCTAGGATAAGACAAGTATGTCCTGACTTATTTGTGTGCTTTCTCTTTGCTCTTCTCTCTCTCTCTTCTTCAGAGAAGTTGGTAAGCCCTCCAGCCTCAGCCGCTGCTTCCAGCCCTAGTTCTTCTCCATCTCCACAGCCTGTTTCAGAGCTTGACATGTCCTCAGAGCCACCTCAGCTCACTTGCAAGGGTAACAGCAGTTTGGAGAACTAAGTGCATGCTGTCTTTAGACTGTGAGAGCCAGGGGTGAACAGCCAGGATGGCAGGGGCTGGGACAGAGCATCCGTTAGGCCCAGGGACCCAGGGTACTGCTTGTGCTTGGGTAGTAGAGTCAGCAGAGCACTCAGTTCACTCTGCCTGGGTTTAGGGTTTGGCCTGTTCACGGCTGTTGCACGGGAGGACATAAAGGTTTTTGTTGGGGTTTTCTAGGTCTTAAATGTGTTCTGAATTGCCGCTGTGGATGTTTCCCAACAACTCAGATGAGACATATAGTTGTCTCTTCAGGACATTCCAAGTTGGGGGCTTGCATGGCAGCCCCAGGTGTCTGGCTGCATGAACAGTGCCATCTTGAGAGCCAGCTAGTTAGTGCTGCTGTGCGTGCACTCAGCTGTCTCTGCTGAGGCAACAGCACTTAAGGGCGTCTTCACCTTCCTCGTGTTCGTGGCCTCAGATCTGTTTTATGTGTGGTGCCAGCTCAAGTCTTCCTCATTGCACACCTCAGTTCAGGAGCCCCCAGGGGTTGGGGCGTAGCAAACCATCAGTCTATATATGTGGGCTCCTAAGTCCTGAGGGCTTTTGTATCTGAATTAGGACATACAGTGTCCTTTCTGATTAAGAGCTATGACCGGAAATATTTCTATTGTTCTTAGGACTGGTCACATAAATCTACTCATATGGCAAAATTGCTTCTTAAAAAGCACACAAGGGGCTGGAGAGATGGTTGAATGGTTAAGAGCATTGGATGCTTTTTGAGATGACTTGGGTTTGATTGATTCCCAGCACTCACATGGTCATTCTCAACCATCTATAACTCCAGTCCTAGGTTCTCTGATCTTCTGTCCTCTGAGGATACTGGGCATGCATGTGATACACAGATACCATGCACGCACGCACGCACGCACACATGCACGCACACACACAGAATACTCATACACATATAAGCAGACACACACACACAGATAAATGTTTAAATTTTATTTACATTCCAAATGTTCCTCCTTCCTGGTCCCTGCTTCTAGACAGAGTTCTTCACCCTATTCCCCTTCCCTTTTGCTTCTGAGAGGGTACCTCCCCCGCCCGCCCAACACCCTCCTCTCCCAAGCATCCCTCTTCCCTGAGGCATCAAGTCTCTACAGAATTAGACAATTCTTCCCCCACTGTGGCCAGACAAGGCAGTCTTCTGCTACATATGTGGTGGGTAGGGAGAGGGGGAGGAGGGGAAGGCCGGGCCTGGCCCAGCCATGTGTATGCTCTTTGGTGGGTGGCTTGCCACTAACTAACCTTCATGTTCTCTGGGAGCTCCCAGGGGTCCCAGTTAGTTGATACTGTTGTTCTTCCTATGGTATTGCCATCCCCTTCAGCTCCTTCAATCCCTTTCACCACTCTTCATAGGGATCCCTGACTCAGCCAGGGGTTGGCTGTGAGTGTGTGTATACATAAGTATTTTTAAAAACCACACATATGAGCTACTTCTGTGAGACTGTTTCCGGTTTGTTTCTTTAGGTCATTCTTGCTCAGTGAGATGACAGGCCTGAGAAATGGGTGCAGCTCAGTTTGTGTCAGGAGGACCTTGTGGATACCTGCCTTGCTGGTGTCTCTGACCCTGTCCCTGGAGTTTCTCCACATCAGTGTTTTCATTTTGTTTTGCCTTAATCAAAACTTCTTCTTCATGTCTCAGTCCAGTTCCACACAGCCCTGAAGAATGTAATGTTCCCATGGGTTACAGGACTGGGGGTGGGGAGAGGTCAAGGGGCAGCAGAGAGTACTGGAGGCCCTTCATGTTTTGCCAGTGTCAGAGAATTGTTTTGTGGGGAGTGGGGTATAGTCTCCTGTAGTAGGCAGCTGGCAGCCTGACCTTGCTTATGAAGGGTTTGTTCTTTGAGAAACTTGGTTGAGAACCTTCATTGTAGTCCTAACTCACTTCATTCTGGTTTTCAGAAAGCTGTTGAAGAATTTAACTTCAGGTTTAACTACTGTACTTTCTAGATGATCCCAGGCTGGGTTGGTGGTTCTCCAGCGTTTCTTGAATTCTGAATTTGTTTCAGGACTGTTGACCCCTTCAGGGTTGGTCAGAGCTGGCCTAGAAAACCTGTTGGTAAACCTAGGGGAGTTCCCATTGGTAGCACAGCGACTTTCCTCTCCTCGTAGTTAACTTGGAGTTGTGCTCCTAGAGAATTGGCTTTGGTGCCACACTGTGACTTGGTTTCTTTTGTCACTTTGGACCAGCTTCAAAGGGAATGGGCCAGCCTGGGAGAGTAAACCCTAGGTTCAGATTTTCTAGACCGTATGTTACCTCTGTCCTATCCCCAAGGTGCCAGCCAGAGAGCTGGCTGAGGTGGTTAAGCTCTCTCCGCTCAGCTGCTCTAAACTCTCCTTCTCTCTTCCTCTCAGGAGCTGGGTTCCCGTCTACCCCAGTCGGCAAGAGCCCCATGGTGGAGCAGGCTGTCCAGACTAGTTCTGTTGATAACTTGAATGCTAAGAAGCTGTTGCCCAGCAAGGTCACCTCGGCGACACAGCTCAATGGTCGCCAGGCTCAGCCAAGCAGCAAGCCTGCCAGCGGTACTTGAACACTGATTTCCCTGTAGTTTGCTCTGTGTTCCTAGTGAAGTTTTCACTGAGTTGTGTTTTAAAGCCTTATTCTAGCCCAAACCACATGCTTTTGCAGGCAGGCCTATGGGCAGCCTCAGTCCTTCCCGTGGGCTGCATGTGGTGGCAGTGGCGGCAGCGGTGGTCTGCTTTGGTGGCTGGGTTCTAGCTTCTTCTGCAGGAGCTTTCCCTCACTTCTCCCTTTGCACCTTAGATGTAGTCCAGCCGGCACCTGTGCACGCTCAAGGGCAGGTGAATGATGAGAACAGAAGACCTCCACGGAGGCGGTCAGGTAACGCCCATGGCCACTTGAGTCCATAGCCATGAGCAGTAGTCTGTGCTTTGCTTGCCTGTGCTGGGGACTCGGGACTAAGGTGATGCTTCAGTGAGCTGTGCCTGAGCTGCTTTTGATCAAGCTGGAAATAAATTGGTGACTTCAGCCATGCTGTTTTTCTCCACGTAGGCAATCGGAGAACAAGAAATCGTTCCAGAGGGCAAAATCGCCCAACTAATGTTAAGGAAAACACAATCAAGTTTGAAGGTGACTTTGATTTTGAGAGTGCGAATGCCCAGTTCAACCGAGAGGAGCTTGATAAAGAGTTTAAGAAGAAACTGAATTTTAAAGGTCTGATTCATTTGAAAGTTCTCCCCAAAGAGAGAATCCTTAGAACATGTTAAGACAGAAGGACTCGTGTCACTCGGGAGTTGGGGTCCTGACCAATGTGGAAATTGGAATAAACCGAGAAATAAATGAGATGTGTTGGGTGGGTTTGTGAAACTTGTAACTTGCAGTAAGAGGAAAAGGAATATTTGGTATGAAATATTCTGGTCAGGCCCATTGTCCTCAGCCTAAGAAGGCTGCAGAGTGGCCCCCAGCAGGAGACCACTGGGTAGTGTTTGTTTCTGGACCTTTGTGCTCCATTTATCTTTATAGACGACAAAGCTGAAAAGGGGGATGAGAAGGACCCAGCTGTGATGGCCCAGAGTGAAGAGACTCCTCCTGAGGAGGATCTTCTGGGGCCCAACTGTTACTATGACAAATCCAAGTCCTTCTTTGACAACATCTCTTCTGAACTCAAAACAAGGTAAGGCCCAGGTGCACTTGGAAGAGGTGAGTGTTTCTAGGTCCTGGAAGCAGGTGACAAGATGCACTGGCCCCGAGTCAAGCCTGGAGCTTCTATTCGGAGTGCATGTTCTATGATCTTACATTCTACATGATAAGCAGAAGGCCCAGCCGGGTCTGCCCCTGTCTGCTAGGCTTGCTAGCAGAAGCTTCTGGTATCTGAGCTTGAGCAGGACTTGTGAGGTCAGGTCTTTGCTCTCTGCTTTCCTCCAAGCCTTCCTCCCATGCTCATGTTCTCTGGCTGATCTGCCCACCAGCCTTGAGCACCTTGCTGATTAGGCAATTGGTTGAGCATCCCTTACTCGCAAGTGTTGGAAGTTCTGTGGTATGGTTTGTGTCAGCCATATGAGCACCCCAGACTGTTATGGTAGTCTTCACAGAAGACTAGTGTACAAACAGACCCGGGAGTCTTGTTGGTTGAGTACTGGGCATGCAGCCAACCCAGCCACTGAAGAGCAGGAAGTGAGCTGGGTAGCCTGAGCCGTGCACACCCTTTACCAGGGGAGCAACTGAAGCAAGAAACAAGCAAAGGAAAGGACTTAGACCCAGCTGTGTCATTACCAGGTACAAGAGGTGTGGCCAGTGCTCAGCAGCAGCTGCAGAAGTGGAGGAAGGGACTTTGTAGGTGAAGCCAAGACATGCATGTGGCTGTGCATCAGAATAGTCTGCAGGGTGATGGCTTGGCTATAAGCTAAGTGAGGGCTCAGCCAGTCAGGAGAAGTTGCTGATTTGCACAGTGTCTTGGTGACAGTGGTTGAAGCCGGGCTAGTATGAGACAGCTAGATGGCTCAGGTGGAGGCTTAGATGGGGAGTGGTGACCTTGTGACTGCAGGAGACCTGATCCTCTGATGAGGGTTCACGTTCTCAGGCAGTGGCCCTGCCTCTAACAATGTGGCAGAGGCCATTCTTCCTCTGAATTATCGAAGGACAAAAACTTTAGTTGTTGCCCACTGCAGTCAGATCTTAACGCATCTCTTGGTTAGTTCGAGGCGGACGACATGGGCTGAGGAGAGGAAGCTGAACACCGAGACTTTTGGAGTGTCAGGGAGGTTCCTTCGTGGCCGCAGTTCACGTGGTGGATTCCGAGGAGGCAGAGGAAATGGGACAACACGGCGCAACCCCACTTCCCACCGAGCTGGGACTGGCCGGGTATAAGGCTGCAGTACAAGTGAGTGGGGAACCTCTGGATCCTCGGGTGGGAGGTGGTAGGCGAGCATCCCTAGACGCTGCTTAGAAGCCGGGGAGCAAGCCTGTCTGCTCACAGCTGCGCCATAGCATGGATCATGACCCTTAATACCACAGGCGGATCCTAAGAGCAGGGAGCACCATAACCAGGCCCCTGCTTGGTCTGAATGGGAGGGCCAGGGCTATGGCTTGGTCATTGGTGAGCTGAGGACTTCTGCAGTGTGGTCTCTAAGTGAGAATGGAAGCCCAGCGGCCACTGAGTCAGGAGCTGTTGTTAACTCAGTATTGTGGAACAAATGGCTGGACCATCCCTGTGCAGGGCCATGTGGGATATGGAGGGGCCAGGACTTCTACCTCTATTCCCTCTGGTCACCAGGGGGTGGGGGAATAGACAGCTGCATAGTAGGTACCTCTTGGCCACACTCACTTCCCGTCCTCACAGGGTCCTGAAGCAGCCGTGGTGCTGCCCAGAAGATAAGGACAGAAGGAAAGGCTACAGTCTGCAGAAGTGGACCTTGTTTACCAGTCTGGAACCCTCATACTGCTACTTAGTTTTGGACTTAACCTAACTTGGACTTGGTCTGAGAGTTAGAACCACTTGGTTTTTGGGAAGTACTTGTAGGTGACCCCTGAAGGTGTCTTGACCTACATTTCCTTCTTGGTTGCACACAGCCTAATAGTAAGGTTTTGGTATTTTGCAAAAAGGTTTCTATAGGCAAAGGCTCAATCCTCACTTTGTAACTTTTTTTTTTTTTAATGACAGCTTTGACTCTTAAAATGGAACCAAATTTTATTTGGCACATGCAGTGTCCAAATGTCTCTGCAACCCATCTGGCCCCTGGTGCTGCTGGTCTGGTACCCCAACTGCTAAAAGTGGGAAGTCTCAGGAGCCAGGCAGGGCCAGCACAGGGTGAGCCAGTCATATGGGGTGGGAGGGCCCGGGCAGGGACGGGGTGGGGGGGTGTTTCATGGATCATGTTGTGTAATGAACCAGTGATGTTCATGCTGGGGGCTAAGGGGATGAGTGAAGTGTAGTGGGAAGGGCCTGAGTGTCATGTAGAGCTTGCCTTCCTTCCACAGGCACTGAGGCATAGTGTTCAAACCCAAGGCAAGCTCTTGTGGTGTGCCCGACCTTCCTGTCCTTGTCAGCTTCTGGCTGCACTTAAGTGTTCTCATTCACTTTGAAATGAGCCAGTCTTTTTTTTTTTTTTTTTTTTTTTTTTTCCCTTTTCAAGGTCACTGGCCTTTTTCCTCAATTGTAAATAGTTAGTGTTTATTTTAAAGGTGGTGGAGGGAGGGTGGGGACATAAATTTGTTGCATGAGAGTGTCAGGTTTTCTGTATAAGCATGCATCCTCTGACAGGACATTTTGTTGAAAATAAGCACCTTGATAACCAAAACCCCTTCAAAATAGCAACAAAGCTTTAGTTCTGTATTGATGAAGTCACATAAAAGCCTGGCTTTATTTTTGTAGGACTTCATAGCTGAGAGTAGAACATAGCATTGGGGCTACTGTTGGGGTAATGCAAACTAAATAAACATTCAACTCTTCAAGTGCTGCCTCCGTCAGTCACTGTGTCGTGCCTGTCAGAAACAGGCACTCGTCAGGCCTGGAGCACCTGCAGGCTAGGAGTCAGGTGCTTACAGAGAACAACGTGGTGGGCCAGACAAGTAGTCGAGTTGGGTGGCTCTCGCCAGGCTATGTTGCTGGGATGAACACTCCAGTCTAGTAGAGCAGACACATGGTCATCAGGCTGGTGGAGGAGCCTGTCAGTCTTGGGACCACTGATAAGAATGTATGTGTTAGGTGGTATACATGCCAGTAGCATCCTTAACCAGTAAACTGAACAGGATTTCTTTCTGCAAAGATAACAGCATTAAGTCACACAGATGTGTGCTAGGCATAAGTTTGATCCAAGTCCTTTTTTTTTTTTTTTAAATTATAAAAACTGGTTAAAAAACCCAGGGGCAGAGTAGGGGAAGTCATAAGCTAAAGTAGACGGTAGAAAGATAAACTGGTCTAGAAGCCAAGAGGAAGTGCATTTCTGGCCAAGGAAAAAGGTAGCTTCATGGTTAATGTAGGAAATTTGACGTTGTGAACTGGAGACAGTTCTAAGTCATCGGACGTAAGTCTTTGGAAAAGCACCACTAGTGTTAGCTGTGCTATCTCCAGGCCTCACAGGCTAGGCCTGAGTTACTTACACCACAGTGCAAGGACTCAAACTAGTGCTGGAACAAAGCCCCAGCCCTGAAGGCTTTCGTTATTTCATTTGTACCTGTAAAGACTATCAAACGTCAGAAAGGAAATGTATTTAGAACCCAGGGCCTGCATTCACCATGGGCCCTGAGAGTGGGTTGAAGTGATCCCACCTTAACCACAACTGCACCCAAATGACAGGTTCTCATCACAGAGTTAAAAAACGTAGTAGTTTATTGGACTCCGACAAATGGCCACAAGGCCCACAGCACCCGTTTGCTCGGATGGAGGCTCAAAGCTGCTCTGACCGCTGCCCTCAAGATGCTTTCTTCTGCTTCTTCTTTTCATTTTCTTCTTTCTCCTTCTCGATTTCAGCAACATACTTCTCAATTTCTTCAGGACTTAGAATCTACCCACCCCACAAGAAGCACACCCATGGTCAATCTCTACACAAGTGCAGCACCACGGGGAGGGAGGCTAAAGAGCCCTGTGGAGCCTCACTAGCTAGGCACAAGGCATGACCTAGGAACCAGCAGGGGGTGTCAGACAGGAGCGGGAATGTTTTTAGACAAGGGCCAGAAGCTAATCCATAAGAAATAGCCTGTGAGAAAATAAACTTCAGAGGCAAACATCACAGCCTGGGGAGGAGGTTTTCCAAGGCATTTCAGCCCTGCAGGCTAAGAAAATGACATCAATAAGGCAAAAATCAATGTCCATGCGGATGTGTAACTGACACTGGGTATAGGAGGTAAGGTGTAAGGAGCCCTCTCCACCCACCCAACAGTAGGCTTACCTTGAGGGGCTGATCCCGCCTCATGACAGCAAGTTCAATGTTTTTGCCACCTGACTGGACCACCTTGAAGGCAAAAGAGTGGAGGTGTGTCTGGCCTCACACGGACCTAAATTTTGGCTCATGACTAAACCTACCATAGAAATGGGACATCTATTGTCCCAAATGCTGCTGGGTCAGGCCTACTCAAGCAAGATGGCTATGTAACCTCCAGTCTACAACTACTCTTCAATAGGCAGCAATGGCCACTGGGACTCAAGGCCTGTATTTCCAGCTATTCACTCTGGCTTAACCTACTTGCATCCTATTTCCACAATTTAGCAACACACCTCAGGAAAGACAGTCACCTGAGCAAGCTCAGACTGCGTCTCATGTTCTGCCCTAGGCAAGCCTGTCCACCTGTATACAGAACACACTGCCACCCAGCAGGCCCGCCCTGTCAGGGTGGGGGTGGGGGTTGTCCCGAGTGCACTCACTTCCAGCAGCGCCTTGATCACCAGTTTGATGGTCAGATCGTCTGTTTCAATGGCATCATCTGTGTAGTTCTTCTCCAGAAATTCACGCACCGACTTGGCACCCCGGCCTATGGCATTGGCCTAAAACGTGTGTTAGTAGAGCCGGTCTGAGTGGCTGGCTAGTGGCTGCCTCTTCCTCCCATGGACTGCAGTTAGCTCTCCAGAAGTGGGAGGTGATGGCACAGACCCAGGCCCTACCTTTTTTTTTTTTTTTATGAGGGGGGGGCGGACAGGAGGTGCACACTATCATCACCTGCTATTGCTCTTTGCCAACAATGAAAATCCTATTATAAATCCTATTATAACCCATTCTCCTGATGCAACACCAATCGGGAATGTAGAATGTCCCGATTTCATACACACACACGATGGAACAAGAAGGCAGTGCGTACAGAACTGAGCTCAGAGGTTATGCATTTGCTGATGTCAGCTCTGTACCTCCCAACAGCCCAAAGTTCCCCTGTCCTGAAACAGTCTTACCTTCCAAGCATGGTATGTGCCTGAGGGGTCAGTCTGATAGAGTCTGGGGGTGCCATCGAAGTCGAAACCCACAATTAGGGCAGAGATACCAAATGGCCTGCGCCCATTGCTCTGTGTGTAACGCTGGAAGGAAAAGCAGCAAGCACGGTCAACCACAATATTCATGCCAGGCGGACAAGTGGTTAGTAAAGAAAAAAACACTAAGCTTCCCACAAGCAACCTGCAATTCAGACAGTGAAACTGGAGAACAGTCTTCAATACATCCCTTTCCTCTTAGACACACCCAGGACTGGCAACTGTCGTGTGCCTGCCCTCTTTAGAGGTTTATGTGTGTGTCTGCCTACATGAATGTGCACCATATTTGTGTCTGGTGTCAGGAGGAGGGGTTAGAGATCCTGCAAATGGAGTTAGACTGCCTGTAAACTATTTTGTGAGTGCTGGGAATTGAACCTAGGTCCTTGGAGCAGCTAATGCTCTTAACTGCTAAGCCATTATTTCTCCAGCCCATGCATCACCCATCTTAACTGAGACTAGTGGAAGTCACCACAACACAGGCAGACATGCTCCAGCTATAAGCTGCCTCTAAAGTCCACAAGCATCTTACCACAGAGTTGGGGGCGCCTTTCAGCCCCCTCTCTATTAAAGTAGCAAGACAAACACTTGTATTCCCCTCCAGAGAACAGAGTGGGGACAGCTCCAAGCCAGAAGATGCACCAGAACGGTGCTGTAGGGGCAAGATGAAGTCACATGGCACAAGCCACAAGCACCTACCTGCTTCAGACTGGCAATGTAGCGGGTGATGTACTCCACAGTCACTGGGTCCTCCACGGTCAGCCGGTGGCTCTGGCACTCTACCCTGGCTCTGTTGATGACTATCCTTGCATCGGCAGTGAGACCTGAGACAGAGGCTACAACTGAGTAAAAGGACAACAAGCCACACAGCGTGTGATCATCAGACCCCAAAGCACACCAGCTTCCTTCCGCAAGCTGTCCCAAGAAGCAAGTTCACCAACAGCCTCGAATCCAGTCATGCTGGCACTCAGTTTTGTTTAGGGGAACTGAGACTTCCTAGGCTGGATCTGCTGAAGACAGCAACTGCCATCTCTGTGGTGAGAGTGAGGGCAAGAAGGCTCCCGTGATCCCTCCAGCCACAGGTGCTCTCTGACTGGAGTCAGTGACAGTTGACAGTACGGATATGACAAACAGCAGCAGCCAGGTCCAAGAATCCCCAGGAGAGACCCCAAGCTACAACTGCTTTTCTTGCTCTGTAGTCCAGGCTAGCCCGGAACTCAGAGATTCATAGCCACTTCTTTTAATGGTTCTCCATTTACCCAGTTTACATGCGTCACAACCGCCCATCCCCTCAACCGGTCACCAACGCTCCACTCGCCACCGAGGTCCAACTCATACCTGCAAAGGCCATGCAGACATTATCGTCCAGAGCACAGATTTTCCGGACCGTTCTTTCATCTTGTAGCTTGGCCACCGACTTCTTTTCCACACCAAGAACAACAATGTCCCTTCCTCGAACACCAACCTTAAATGAAAACACTTAAAGTCACCTTTAAAAATTGTATGAGGGTGCTCGTTTCGGCAGCACATATACTAAAACTGGAAAGAATTGTATGAGGACAGCTGCTAATTTCTGACACAGCAGAGTGGAACAGGGTTAGGCACATCCACAGGGCTTGGTGCAGGAGCCCCACAAGAAAGTATGCCCACTCATATCTAGTCTACTGCTCGATACACTGTACCGCAAATGAGGACCCAGATCCACTCCTTGGACTAGGACAAGTTATCAGGACCAGAATGCCAATGTCGTGTCCTCAAAACACCGAGGTGCTCACACCTGTATCCTAGCTGACTAGTCAGTCCCGAGACCCAGAGTGGGAGCCTGAACTGACTAAATGCCTGTTCGCAAGGCACCTAGCACTGGCAGGACCCAGTGTGCTACAAAGCACCAGACTTTCTGCTTGAATATTGTAAACAGGATTAAATAAAGCCAATCTTAGGTCAAGAGGCATAGTTGGCATAGCTCCACAGGAAAAGTATGCCTACCCATATGTGGCCTACCGAGAACATTAAGGAAAAAAAAAAGATAGAGTAAGCGGAAATCAAGAGGATGGATAGAGACAAACAGGAAGCAGAAAGAAGGGACATTTAGTTGGAAGGGTTTTTTTTTTTTGTTTTAAAGGGGGATGGTTGTGGGATATTGACTGAGAAGGTCAGCTGGGTTCTTTTTGGCCTCTGAGCCAGTAGGCTTTCACCCCGCATAGGGTTCCTGAATCTTCACTGGTAAAATCGAATGAGTGAGGTTTTGTTAAAACAACAAAACCCCACAATAAACCCAGGAAACTTCACTGACACTTAACCCTTCAATCAAGAGAGGAATAGAAACAAATGTAGCAATCCCTGAAAGGGCGGTTGGGCAGAGAGCACATCTCGGTGGCAGCTCCCTCTGACTTGGGACAGGATCATTGGAGCCAGTCCTCCAGATATCGGAAACCTTCTACAGGGCCTACCAAGGGCCCAGAGTGATTTCACAAGTTCCTTCTGGATCCAGAGAAGCCAGCTGGGTGCAGCAAGCAGCTGCCAGGTGGGAGCTCAGGAGACAGACACCCTAGATTCCAGACGATTCCTACTGAGCGCATGGAGACCCCTAGTGTCTTCCTCAATCCCTTCCCCAACTTCAAAAGCAGTTTTAAGTATGTTGTGTCCGTACACCTAGTGTAGCTGCCCAGGGAGGCCAAAGGTGCTGGGACCCTTGGAGCGTGGCAGTTTTGATCCTTACAACCTGGGTGCTGTAAACTAAACTCAGGACTCTTTAAGAGCAGACCTGCACTTTTTAACTACTGCATCATCTGTCCAGCCTGCCAATGTTTTTTTGCTTGTTTGTTTTTGAGACAGCCTCACACTGAACCGGAATGAAGCTCACAGATTCTGCTACACTAACTGATCAGCAAGCTCAATGTATCTTCCTGCCTCTGCCTCCAAGGCGCTGGGATGCTGGGATTCCAAGTACGTCTGTCCCTGGGTGCAGTTGCCTTTAAAAAACAAAAATGGGTTCTGGGGTCCTCAGAGCAAGATAAGATTTCTCTATCTTACCGGCCTCACAGGTTTTTGTTTTGTTTTTGAAAGAAGGTTTCTCATTAGCCATATCTCTTAAGGTTGGAGAAATGGCTCAGCGGTTAAGAGTACTGGCTGATGGGGTTGGGGATTTAGCTCAGTGGTACAGCGCTTGCCTAGGAAGCCCAAGGCCCTGGGTTCGGTCCCCAGCTCCGAAAAGGACTGAGGTTCAATTCCCAGCACCCATATGGCAGCTCACAATGTCTATAACTCCTGTTCCAGGGGAACCAACATCTTCACACAGACATACACATGCAGGCAAAAATACCAATGCCCATAAAGTAAAAATAAATCATTTTTAGGGGCTGGGGATTTAGCTCAGTGGTAGAGCGCTTACCTAGGAAGCGCAAAGCCCTGGGTTCGGTCCCCAGCCCAAAAAAAAAAAAAAAAAAAAAAAAAGAGTACTGGCTGCTCTTCCAGAAGACCCCAGGTTCAATTCCCAGCACCCACATGGCGACTCCAGTTCCAGGGAATCTGACGCCCTCACACAGACATATATGTAGACAAAATGCCAAATGCACATAAAAATAACTTTTAAAAAAACACGTTAATAATGCACACATACACACAAGCACAAAGAGGGTCTTTAATTTTAGAAGCCCAAGCTGGTTTTGTACTTGTAAGATTTTCGAGCCTCCTCAACCTTCTAAATGCCAGAAGTATATAGGCCTGCACTTCCAAGCCTGGTCATTCCAGAGTTCTTGGGTTCTTGCAAGCGCTTCAAGACTCGGAACCACGTGTGTTCCCGAAGATCCGGTGACTCCGGAAAAACCAAAACCAAAACCAAAACTGTCTCACTGCTGACTCTTGCAGGTGTGAGGCAGCCCCTTTCCAAATAGCGATAAGGTCTTTGAACAAAACCGGGGGCGCGGTGAAAGGGGCCCACCGGAACCAGAACGCAGCGTCGATGGCGCAGGCGGACCCGGAAGCAGCCTGTCACCATCGCAGGGACCATGAACCGCCCTTTGTTCATCCATAACGCCTAGCTCGCAAATCCAAAAGTCCCTACCGGCGCCGGATACAGCCAGCCTCCCGCTGCCCGCGCGCACCTGCGGCCTCCGCCGTCCGCGCCGCGCACACAGCACCAAGATGGCCCCGGCCCAGCCCCGGGGATGCGCTCGCCTAGACGCTCCGCAGTGGGAAAGACAGGCAAAGTCGCTCGGCTCTCTAGGGAGCGCGGCGCAGGCCCCGCGGCACGGCGCCCTTCCTACGTCGTCACCGTTCAGCTCCCGTCACCTCCCGTCCACCCGCCGCCAGCAGATAGCACGGCCTCCAGGCCCTGGTCTCCGTGCCCCGCTTCCTTTTGCACCCCGCCACGCAGGCCCCCGGCCGGCTCACCGCGGTGGAGCCCTTCTTGACCGCCTCCTGCGCGTACTCCACTTGGAAGAGGTGGCCGTCGGGCGAGAAGACGGTGATGGCGCGGTCGTAGCTCATCACTGCGGACGCGCGAGCTCAAGCCGCCGCCGCTCAAAAGCGCACACTCACCTTCAGCGCCCCGCCCGCCCGGGCCACGCTGCTGGCGTCTGCAGCGTCCGGCGTCAGGGGGACGTGCGGCGCGGCGCGGCGGGGCGGGGCAGGGCGGGCGGAACCACCGAAACCCAGCACAGGGGGCAGCGTAGCGGCAACCTGCTGGAGGCAGAGCGGAGGCCGGTTGTAGGGGGGCTCCGCACGGGATCCGGTCCCGGGAGGCAATCGAATAAGGCGCGGGGACGCGGGGGCCTCGAGCGCGCATTGGCGATAGGCAGGCGGGCGAGCCCACGGCACCGCGCCCCCCGCGCCCCCGCCCCCGCGCTGCGGAGAATGGGCACCTCGGGCCGCGGGGCGCAGCCGGAGAATAAACCCCAATGATCACGGGCTGAGTCCGCACCACCACCATGTCCGTGGCCTTCGCGTCGGCGCGGCCGAGAGGCAAAGGGGAGGTCACTCAGCAGACCATCCAGAAGGTGGGCAAGGCCGAGGGGGTACAGAGTGCGGGTGGGCGCGGGACAGGAACAAAGCCGGGGCACAGCCCGCTGCACGGAGCCCTGACGGCGGCTCCGCGCGCCCCCTGGAAAGCCTGCGCCAACTTTGCCGGAGGCATTGGCAGCGGGGGCCAGGCGGCCGCAGTGGGTGGGGACCCTGAAGCACGTCGCGCGGTGTCCTCCGAGAGCGCCCCAGGCAGCAGACGCGGCAGTGCGAGACGCCGGGGCCCGCGGCCCCTCCAGCGGGGCGGGGGCTCGTCGCGCTCCGCTGACAGTCCTGGTAGCGACGGTCGCGCGCCTTTGCGCGCAGCTTGGCGAGTGGAGAAGGGGGCGCAGGCAGCCTGGAGGCACGCCGCTGCGGCGAGCTGGCGGCTCTCGTGAGGTACTGCGGTGCCCTGCACAAAGGGATGCATCCAAAGTGTGCGTGCCATCCCCAGGGCCTGCACCGCTGTCCGAAGCTTGCTGCCCGCGGCGGACCTGAGGCCAGCGCAGCCCCGCCCACGCTTGGGCCGCTGGGCATCAGCGAGCCTCGCCTCCTGCACCCTGGCTTCAGACACCGCAGGTTTGTCCTGCAGTCTCTCTCATCCTTTAGTTTGGGCCAGTTTCCCATAGAAGGCGTTTGTGTGGGTTTGTGGGACGTCTTTAACAAAAGGAAGTTTCAAGTTTTGACATAGACACTTTAGCTTTTTACTGTTTGCCTTCGCTGTTCTGAGCTTCTTGCGCGCCGGCTTTTAATTCTGGTTCCTTCTACAGAATTCCTGAATTCCCTTGAGCCAGTTAGGTCCCTAAGGGCATTGGCCTTTCTACTCCCTCATGACCCGAGAGGCTTGTGGGGATTTCCTTCACTTGTCGCCTGTTTCCCAGGTCACCCTTGCTGTCTCCTTAGGTATATAGTGGTTATCACAGTTGGCAAGCCCTAGTCAGGGGAGATTATTGGAGCAGAGCAGAAATACAGGTTTTGTACTTCTTGCCACATTTAACTTTTTGCAGAAGTGACTTAGTGAAGGAGGCTGAGACTGCACAGGCTACGTGGGAGAGCTAATAGTAGCCCTTCCGTGTGACTCCATAGGCTGCTGTTCCTTTGGAAGTGGGTCTTCAGTTCAAGGTCCTTGACCCGGTAGGGCTGTGCGATCCACTTCCTGTCTCTGTGAATCCTTTACTGAGAAGGCTCGAGGGGATGTGTACTCTGACCTGTCTTGGTGATGTAATCACATTCTGAAGCAAGTGCTACAAGATGGAAAGTTTAGGGACAACCTGAGCTACATGACAAAGTCCAAGGGCAGCTGAAGCTGCATAGCAAGATCCTGCATGGAAGCCAAGGTCTAGGGATGTGTCTTAGTAGAAAGACTCTTTTTTTTAATTTTTTTATTTTTTTATTTTTTTTTGGAGCTGGGGATCGAACCCAGGACCTTGCGTTTGCTAGGCAAACGCTCTACCACTGAGCTAAATCCCCAACCCCAGTAGTAAGACTCTTGTTTAGCACACAAAGCGTTAAACTATACACACACACACACACACACACACACACACACACACACCCCACACAGGGCTATGTATGTATCTTAGTAAAACTCTTGTCTAGCATGAAAAACCCTAAACTACACGCACGCACGCACACAGGCACGCACACACGCTAACCAGCCCCTGCTAAGACCACTGGGGAGAGCCAGGGATTTGGGAGAAGGCTGGTCAGTGGTCAAAGCAAACAAAGTAACAGCTTGTTTTTGGAGGACAGATCCTGCTCAATCTTCAGAGCACCGCAGAACAACCTCTCCTTAATCTTCTCTTGAGAGACACAAGGCCATTGTAGGACTTTGAGGCATTGTCGGTGGCATACAAGTGAGTTAGCATGTACTGAGGTAGCCTTTGCTGGTCCCTAGTCTTGCATGGTACACCCTGTATACTATAGAATCTATAGCACAGGTTCTGCCTAAGCGGATATATCCGTGCCCCTTAACTCTCTGACTCGCCACAACCCAGGTGATATTAGACAACCGTCTTCATTCGCTCACACTGCTGAGGTGTGAGCAGTGGCTGCCTCCCTTCCCTCCTGAAGTTCCAGAGGAGGCTACCTCATACCTTCTCAACTTCACGTGGCTGCCACAGCCTTTGGTGTCCTTCGGTCTGCAATGAGATCTCTGTTTTCCTCTTCTGGGATCTCCTTGCCTGTTTTTCTACCTCTTCTTATAAGGATAATGATAACGTTTCTTTGCAAATAGACTTCTTTCCAAGTTGAGTGGCTTTCTGCAGAAGCAAGGGTGTAAAGTCAGGGAGTTTGGGCAGGCAATGGGTAGTTCTACATGTGGCCCTGCAGGGAGTGGGGACCCAGAGTGGAAGCCTGGAGAGCTGGCCTGACCTGGAGCAAGTGAGCTTGCGGTGACAGCACTGGCACCGGAGAGGGATGGAGTCAGAACTGTGCTTTTGTGTGGACAGTGTGGGTGCCTGGGATCCTGAGATGTCTGCAGCTGGCAGAGACACCACTGACCAAGGACCAAATCTGTCTTCCTCTGTACTAGCTAAGGGCCATAGTATACCAATGTCCAGCACTATGCTCCTGCCTATAAGAAGGCCCACTGGACGCCCCCTGCTGTTTCATACAACAATTACACAGTGAAAGTCATGTGTCTCTGTTGCTGATTATATTGGCTTTTTTTTTTTATTCTTAAGTACATACATGGATACATGTGACACGGTGTACAGGCAGAGGTCAGAGGATTAGCTTCTTATCCTTTGACCTGGGTTCCAGTCTCCAGGCTTCTAAAGCCAACCCAATTAGAAAGGCCAACTTGGCTGCTTGGAACGTTAGAGCTATCCCCATAATGGTGGATGGCGAGTGGAGCTGAGTCTGAGTCTGCTATTAGAGTGGAAAGGTAATGGCTCTTGGGTAGCTGTTCCCGAGCAACAGTCCTCCCCAGGGGAGCACAAGATCTCTCTTTCCATCCCTGGAATGGAGAAGGAATGATATCCCTTTATTCCTCAGTCTGGAGTCCAAACTGGGAGGGAACAGCCCTCGGGCCTCTTTGCTGTCTTGTCAGGCAAAGGAGCACTCTGCATGGTTCTCAGCCTGAGCCTTGCATTCCTCGGATGGAGAGAATCAGGGACAGGTGTTCTTTGGAAAGAGACGCACAGGCCTGTGCCCTCTGCTCAGTGAGGCCTGGTTGGAAACACTCCTGAGAAGGCATCTCTGGCCAAAGGCCAGATCTGTTCCCCAGTCTAAAGGGGAGAGTCACTTGGAATGGGATTCAGTGTCTGCCACCTCCTTACACCCCAACCTTTGTGTGCCTTTGGAAAGAACACCTCTACTGTTCAGTACGCAGTGTTCTGCCTTAGGCGTGTCCCTAGATTTCTGGGCCAGTGGACTTGCCTACCACTATCTCTGTGCTTGGAGCCCAGGGCCATTTCCAGGAAGTCCCCAAGCTACAGGAGATAAAAAGCACTGTGACCAGCAGGTGCCGTGATGGGTAGACATGAGCCCTAGCAAACAGGGCATGGGACTGAAGCTGGGGAGAAACAGTCAGGCTTTAGAGCCTAGTTTGTGGCGCGTGAGAGAGACAAGCCCGTAGGAGTGGGCAGTGGGGTGTGGGGGGTTAGGGATGCTGTAGAACAGGCGATGGACAGGATCCAATTGTGCTACTTTTCAGATTGTGTCTCGTTGTAAGCATGTATGTACAGGGTCCTCTGTGTAGAGGAATTTTGATCCATGGTTGCACTAGCAAGGGATCACATCCAAACACCTAGGTCTGTATGATCTGACTGGAATGCAGACGCTCTCTTAGTATGCGCCTTCAATCCCTGACAATGAAGGCAAAGTTAACTTACAGAAGGATGCAGCCACCCTCGAAAGCTACCGATTAGTTGAGGGGCAGACAAAGTGACAAATCAGAGGAAGATTTGACAGAGTGAGTCTTGGAAGTTAAAAATCTGTTAGTGAAAACAAAAGCCAGATAAGGCACTGTGTGCCAGCAATACCACTACGGGCAGAAATAGCTTCAAAAGTTGAAAGCTAACCTGGTCTACAAAGGGGTTCTGGGTCAGTCAGAACTTTTGTTTTCACTAACAGATTTTTAACTTCCAAGAGGGTTTGGTTTTTTGGTGTTTTTTTTTTGGGGGGGGGGGCTCCCTGTGGTTTTTATTCCATACATTAGTATACATTAGTATGCCTGTGCATGGCTGCCATGGAGGTGTGGAGGTCTGTTTTGACTTTGTTGGTTGTGTTTTGGTTTTGGGTTTGTTTTTGTTTTTAAGGTTTATTTATTCATTTCATGTATGTGAGTGGGTACACTGTCGCTGTCTTCAGACACACCAGAGGAGGGCATCAGATCTCTTTACAGATGGTTGTGAGCCACCGTGTGGTTGCTGGGATTTGAACTCAGGACCTCTGGAAGAGCAGCCAGCGCTCTTAACCGCTGAGCCATCTCTCCAGCCCTGTTTTGTTTTTGTTTGTTTGTTTGTTTGTTTGATACAAGGTTTCTCTGTGTAGCCCTGGCTGTCCTGGAACTCACTCTGTAGACCCGGCTAGCCTTATACTCACAGAAATCTGCCTTCCTCTGTGTTCAAGTGCTGGGATTAAAAGCATGTGCCTAGGGGTTGGGGGTTTAGCTCAGTGGTAGAGCGCTTGCCTAGCAAGTACAAAGCCCTGGGTTCGGTCCCCAGCTCCAAAGAAAAGAAAAGAAAAAAAAAAAAAGCTGTGCCTACACTGCCCAGAACCTCGTGTTAATTTTAAACACAGGGTTATCTTTCAGTTATATAGTATCTTGTCTTTATTGTTGTGTTTTGAATATAGAGTTGTTGTTTTCTCCATGACCTTGGTTGCTCCAAGTGTTGGCCGTTGAGATCCAATCTGAGGGATCAGATCGGAGTTCTACATGTTAGGCAGATGCTCTACCGCAGGACTGTACACCTAGCCTTTGGGTTTAGTGTCTGACCCAGAGGACAGGCCTCCTCCATGGGCTGATGCTCACTGTCATGGATCAGCCCTATTGAGACTGACGTCCCTGTGTGGCAGACAGATGTGTAGCCCTCTACTTGAGATACTCTCTGCCTTCCAGGTGCATGGTGTTTCCTTGCAGACATTCCTGGAGCTCCCTTCCCCCATCCCTGGTAGCAGAGTGCAGGCAGGGGACAGTCCTGTCCCATTTGCTTTTCTAAGATCCATAACTGCTAGCACTTGTCCTGTTCTTGTGGTCCTTGTAGGCTTCTGCTTCCCGAAGGTGCTTCTGTGAGAGTCTGACGCTCTCGGCATGTGTCCTGTCTTTCCTGCGAGTCTTCAGACTAAGCAAGCCAGCACCCCCATCCGCTGTCTTAAGAAAGCATGGGCTGGAGGTGCTGCTCCAAAGTCAAGAGCATGCACTGCCCTTGCTGAGTTTCCAGGTTCAGTTCCCAGCACCCTCACTGAGCAGCTCCCAATGACCTGTGACTCCTGCTGTAGGGGATCTGACCCTCCTCTTCTGGCTTCTGTGGGTGCCTACACACATCATGCACATACCAGCACACAAGTAAACACATATACACATAGTCATACACACGTAGTTAAAGGAGCAAATCCTAAAAAGTGGTACCAGTTCAGTATTTCCTTATGCTCACAAATGCTAGGCCCTGTGCAAATCGGCACTGTCCCTCTGTATGGCTATCCCTTCACCGGCCTCTCTGCATCTTCCCTTTGGCTGTTGGTGGCTAGAGTTTACACGACAACCTGGACATGTTGTAGGGGGTTTACTTTGTGTCCTTAGAGAGAGCCTTGAGAGTGTGGGGTTGAAGAAGAGGATGCTGGGAGCCTTGCCTGTGGGGGGCGGGGGTGGAGGTAGGGGGTTGGAGTGAGTGACCAGTGACCCTGGAGAAAGTCCTTCCCTGGCCTTTAGATCACTCTTAGGCATCACTAGCAGCTTCTGTGCAGCAGCGCCCCCTGGTGGGCACTCAGTGCAGGATGTGTTGTCATCTCCGCAGGGGAAGGAAAACAGTGGGGAGAGGGGGCGCTTTAACCTACAAAAGAGCGGGACAGGAGAGACTACACTTAAGGCTCTATAGGCTAAGTAAGGTGTGTGAAGTTGGGAGCTGGTCTCAGGGAGAAGGCAGGTCCAGGAACCCGCAATGCAAAGTAGAGGGAAGGGCATCAGGCAGCCTCAAGGAACAGGGCAAATGTGTTTCTGTGAAGGTGGAGGAAGGGCCTGCCTGCCTGTCATGAACACTCAAGTATAGACCCTAGAGCAGGTGTTCCAGGGTTCCTCCCCCAGGGACCCTGGTCACTCCAGGTAGAACATGGCTCAGCGCTGCGCCTGCTGGCTGTCCTCTGCCCACTGGCTTGCCACACTTCTACTCTCCCCTCCCATCTCTCCCTCACTTTCTCAGATGCTCCTCAAGGACCATGGGGTGGCAGAAGGCCCTGTGTGCTGTGCCTGTCCACAGGCTTGGCCCACTTCCCTCACAAGCATTTGCACTGCCCAGTGATCCTGATCTCCAGTCTGTTACCAGTCACTGGAACCAGTACATCCCAGGATAGCCCTGGGGTCTGTGGAGGTCAGACCTCACATGACTGAGTTTGGGAAGGGTGCCTGCACATCCTGGACACCTTGGGAGCTCAGTCTTCCAGCACCGCCATGTGTACCAGCCACCTGGGCAGGTCCAGGCTTGGGGGGTCTATGTTTCTGACCGATTCCCTACAGTGCTACAGCCAATGAGTGTGGGCTATGCCTGCCGGAGTGAGGATCAACTTCCTTCTCCCTGGAACAGTCTCTGGTTCACGCCGCATTTCTGGGAGCCCACGGTCCATCTCCGCCATGTCTGTACCTGCCTGTTCACACATCACCTCCATGAAGCTGTTTTCTGATCCAGGTCCCATATGATGTGTAAGACAGTCTCAAAACAGTGCCGGCCTCTGCAGAGTGTAGCCCGGGCCTCTGCCACCCTTCCTTTCATGTCCTTGGGTCTCAGGGAGATCCAAAGGGACGAGGTTGCAGATTGGTAGTCCTCTTGTTGTTTTGCCTGCTCTTGTGCGCCTACAGTGCCTCCTTCCATACATTCATCTCCTGGGCTTCTCTCACTGGCCCAGGCTGAGCATAGCCCACGGGGATGGACGTAAGCTGCCTCTGCCCTCTTGTGGAGTTGAGGTTTGAGGGTCTGTGGAGCTCTCTAGGTAGGTGCCAGGACCTGGAGTGGGTGCCCTTACCGCATTCCCCAAGGGTCCTGGCATCCTAGATGTGAACCAGCTGCTGTGTGACTGCGTGCACCCTGCTTACCTCTCCCCCCAGATGCTGGATGAGAACCACCACCTGATCCAGTGCATCCTGGACTACCAGAGCAAGGGCAAGACAGCCGAGTGCACCCAGTGAGTAACCAGGCCAGCCAGGGACCCAGCCCACCGCCAGTCTCTGTGACTGCCTTTTCCACGTGCTGGGAAACTTCCTTGGTGCAGAGCAGAGGGAGGTCAGGTGTGGTCTCAAGAGAGCAAGTGGGGTGGGAAACCTTCTCATCGGGGATTGGGGGAAAAAGAGGCAAAGGGGAACATGGAGAGGTGTTTGTACAGCCTCCATCCATGGGGCCAGCAGTAGACCCAACCAGAAGACAGCTTGTGCCTCTGGGTGGGCAGAGTACCTCAGACCTCTCTCACACTTTCACGAGGGGCCTCCTGGGTCCTCACCTCATGCATCTGGTCAGAGAAAAGTGAGACTTTGCCCGGTGCGATGTGTGGGTGAGGAGCCTCAGTCCTCTGGACCCTTCCTGTTTTCTTCCAGGGCTCTTCAAGATGTCTGCTCTATGGGGTCAGCCTCACATCTGGCTCTGTGGAGCAGGGCTCTGTTCCCTGTTGTCCTGCCATGATCACCTATTCTCCCATTGATCCAATAGCACCTCCCTCCTGACTCACACCTCAGGGTCTTCCCAGGGTTCAGTCATTGGAGCAGGAGCCTGCTTAGGTCTTGGCTAGACCTGTTCCCCGCCTATCCCTCACTGGACTGTGGAAAGCAGCCAGCTGCCCGTTCCCAGCCTAGCGTCACTGTTCGCTGTCCTGCCAGGCTGGAGGTTGGGGCTGACTCGGTTAGACTTTGCCTCTACCTTGGGTGTGGCCGCTTGTCCTGCCTTACCTGAATGCTTCTCCCTCCGCAGGTACCAGCAGATCCTGCACCGGAACCTGGTCTACCTGGCCACCATAGCAGATTCCAACCAGAACATGCAGTCTCTGCTTCCCGCGGTAGGTGCCGCAGCCAGTTTCAACCAGTTTCTGTGTGTGTCGCCTCAAGTAGACAGGTGACCCACAGCAGCCCAGAGCTATGAGGCATCAGAAATTGGGGGTTCTGGGAAAACCCCTGTCCCACAGGGAAAGGTCGTGAATGGCTGTGTTAGATGGGAAGAATTGAAACGTAGCCTGCTTAGTTTAGGGAAGTGGCCCCAGAACCAACCCTGGGGAGTGTTAACGGTGAGTGTCATGACCAACGGGAGAGGTCTTTTTGCCTTTGTTGTAAATCGTTTCCTCTTTGTTTCTGTGGTGCTGAGGCTTAAATGCAGAGCCTCATACACTGTAAGCCTTTCCAAATGGCGTGCACAGTCCCAGTGCATATGGGTGTACTGCTGGGATAGAAAAATAAATGTCTTGCTAGGTGTACTCCTTCAATCCTAGCACTTGGGAAGCTGAGGTGGGAGGATTGCTGTCAGTGTGAAGTCAGACTGGGCCGTATATCAAGTACCAAACTAGCTGAGGCTACACCCCATGAATCCTGTCTTTTAAATTAAAAAGAAAAAGGAAGTTAATGGGGGAAATCTCCAGTGCGGTCACGGTCCAGATACCGCTATAAATATTTTATTGTCTGTTTGATTTTCTGTAAATGCATTTTCCCCAAATTAAACTTTAACTGTGATGTCAGATTGTGTGACCGTGGCCAAGTGAGGTTACGTGGCCAAGAGAAGGAGCTACCTACCCCGTGATGACCAAAGCTGACTGCAGGTGCCAGGGTAGACCAGGAAAAGACTCGTCCCTTAGTACGTGGCTCCCTTGGAAAGTGGAGGTGCTACAAGTGGCATTACCTTGGTCAGCTGTGATGTGGCTCCTGCTGGAGACGCCCCATCTCATTTCTTTTCACTACTAGGGCTGACCTGGAGCTATATGCGTGTGAGGCTATGTCCCTGGGTCTCTTTTTACCTCTTAGAAATAAGTTTTAAGTCTCCAGGTCTAATTGTTTTGCCCATACTGAACTTGAACTCTGTAGCCCAGGCAAGCCTTGAACTTGTCATCCTCCTGCCTCCACTTCTCTACTGAGACTGTAGCCCTGCAGCACCAGGCCTGGCTGGGAGCTCCTTTTCTCGGCCAGGTCTAGATAGCGTGTGTGTGCAAACCTTTGCAGCCACTGTTTGGTGAGGAGAAGACCCACCTCCTTCTTCACCATGTGTTTGGCTGAGGGGATGGATGGAGGATGAGAAGGGAAAGCAAGTGAAAGGAGCGGAAGCCAGCTTGTGCACTGACTGGTTCATTGATAAGATGTGGGCACTAAGACCCAACAGCCAGCTGATTTGTGTCTGAACGTCAAGAATGTCTCAGCTCAGCTCAGCACCATGCTGGCCGGTGGCTGTGCAGTTCTCGTGGGTCACTTGAGTCCCTGGGATGGCTCTTGGTGCTTATTCTCTGAGGTAACTCTCTCTCACTCCAACCTCTCTGTTGTCTACAGCCTCCAACCCAGAACATGAACCTCGGGCCCGGAGCACTGAGTCAGAGCGGTTCCAGCCAGGGCCTGCACCCCCAGGGCAGCCTCAGTGACACCGTCAGCACAGGCCTGCCCCCTGCCTCCCTCATGCAGGGCCAGATCGGTAACGGTGAGCAGGTTTGCGGCAGCGATGTCACCAAGCTAGCTGTAGATAGTGGGTTTAGTGGCAGCCTACACCCACCAGGGCTGGGCACAGTGCCTTCCCTCCTGTCGTGCAACCACCTCTCTCCCACTGTCCTGGCTGTAGGTATTCCTCTAAGCCTAAGTGTATGTGGTGGTTGACTAACCATGCAGAGGACATGAGGCTGACTCCAAGTGCCCGGGTCTGTTTGACTCTGTCCTGTGGCGTTTAATGTACGGTCGTGTGCTTCTGCGTGCATCCTTTAAGAACAAAGGTGTGATGGTGCCTCTGCTCGTGCTGCAAAATAAGAACTCCTTATACCAACTGGGGGCTCTCAGGAACAGTGACACGGGGTGTGTGTGTGTGTGTGTGTGTGTTCATTAATCACTCGCCCAATTCCTAAGTATTACTGACCTGGGGCGAGCCTTCCTCCTCAAAGTCATCTGAAGGGAACTCAGACGTCTTTACCTTGAGGTGGAAACCTCCAGTGCCTGATGCTCCCTCTCCTACCCTTCCTGGCAGGTCCAAACCACGTGTCCATGCAGCAGACGGCTCAGAGCACGCTGCCCACAACCTCCATGAGTATGTCAGGCAGTGGCCATGGTACTGGGCCTGGGTACAGCCACTCGGGACCTACGTCGCAGAGTGTCCCCATGCAAGGCCAAGGTGCCATCAGCAACTATGTGTCTCGGACCAACATCAACATGCAGTCCAACCCAGGTACTGTCTGTCCCTGCACCTGGCCCGTACCTGTGGCCAGCTCCCAACCCTGGCAAACACAGGCAACTTGTCTGTGTAGCCCCTAAGGGCAGCCTTCCTGGTGGGTGCTGTGGCTCCTCCCTGGGCATGTCCACAGGGTTGGGTTGGTGGAAAAACAGTGACTCAGCCCTGAGTGGTTGCTCAGAGGCCTCGGCAATTCCAAGGAAAGGGAGCCATTGGCTGTGGGACTTGTAAGAGGAACACTGGTTTCAGGAGAGGGACCTCTGTCAAAGGCTGGAAAGAGAAAAGGTAAATGGAGGTCACGGGTGCTAAGATGGAGGTCACAGATGTGGAGGTCCCAGGTGCTAAGATGGAGGCTACAGATGTGGAGGTCACAGGTGCTAAGATGGAGGTCACAGATGTGGAGGTCACAGGTGCTAAGATGGAGGTCACAGATGTGGAGGTCACAGGTGCTAAGATAGAGGTCACAGATGTGGAGGTCACAGGTGCTAAGATGGAGGCCACAGATGTGGAGGTCACAGGTGCTAAGATGGAGGCCACAGATGTGGAGGTCACAGGTGCTAAGATGGAGGCCACAGATGTGGAGGTCACAGGTGCTAAGATGGAGGTCACAGATGTGGAGGTCCCAGGTGCTAAGATAGAGGTCACAGATGTGGAGGTCACAGGTGCTAAGATGGAGGTCACAGATGTGGAGGTCCCAGGTGCTAAGATAGAGGTCACAGATATGGAGGTCAGGTTCTAAGATGGAGGTCACAGATGTGGAGGTCCCAGGTGCTAAGATGGAGGCCACAGATGTGGAGGTCACAGGTGCTAAGATGGAGGTCACAGATGTGGAGGTCCCAGGTGCTAAGATGGAGGTCACAGATGTGGAGGTCCCAGGTGCTAAGATGGAGGTCACAGATGTGGAGGTCCCAGGTGCTAAGATGGAGGTCACAGGTGCTAAGATGGAGGTCCCAGGTGCTAAGATGGAGGTCACAGATGTGGAGGTCACAGGTGCTAAGATGGAGGCCACAGATGTGGAGGTCACAGGTGCTAAGATAAAGGTCCTAACATGGAGATCCAGGCCTTTCTGCAGAGCAAGGGCTCTGGGTTTACAGTGGATGCTGAGCACAGACATAGCCATGCAGAGTGTCATAGAGTACCTGGGACATGGCAGGCCCCAATCCAGATGTTGCCTTAGCATCAGAGGAAGTTTGCAAAATAAGATTGAGTGTTTCCTTAACATTTCTTGCAGTTATAACATTACAGGTACATTTCACAAGTACAGTGGTACAGGGTTTCCTTGGAGACTGTTCCACCTGGCTTTATTTTCTCTCTCTCTCTCTCTCTCTCTCTCTCTCTCTCTCTCTCCAGTGCTAGGGACTAAACACAGGGCTTCATACATGCAGGCAAGGGCTCTACTAGTGAGCTACACTCCCTCACTAAATGACCAAGGCTGGTCTTGAGCATACTCTGTGGTCCATGGTAGTCTTGAACTTGGGCTCCTCTCTCCGCCATATTTTAAGTGACAGGCATACTCCACTTGGCTTTGTACAGACTTTAAAACGAATGGCTCTTATTTGGGCTCTGTTGGGCGGTGCTGTTCCAGTGACTTCTGAGCAGTGCTGTAGGGTTGCCGCTTAAGAAGTGGCACACTGTGATGCCTTTAGGACAAGCCCTGGGGACAAGGAAGGACAGGATTTCCGTTTCTGTGGCCAGGAGTTGTGTATGGACCTGAGGGCTCCACTCATCTTGCCCATTGGCTCTTCTAAGGTAGCTGAATGTTAGTCCTATCAGCTGGGTTCTGGCCTTGTACCATGAGCTGCATTCTTGTGTATGCAGCTCACACTGTTAGAGGTGCAACTTGGAATCAAAGGTACCGGTTATCGGAGGGAGTCAGGTTCGCAGGGGAAGGAGCTCTATGCTAGAGCTTTCGTGGGTTCATTTTGGGGTCTCTTTCCTTTTACACAGTCTCCATGATGCACCAGCAGGCGGCCACGTCCCACTACAACTCAGCGCAGGGTGGAAGCCAGCATTACCAGGGCCAGGCGCCCATTGCCATGATGGGCCAGGGTGGCCAAGGAGGCAGCATGATGGGGCAGCGGCCCATGGCGCCCTACCGACCCTCTCAGCAAGGTAAGGCCGAGGCCTGCTTCAGCCCTCAGAGAGGGGTCAGTACTGTCTCTCCATGTGGGAATGACATGGCGTGAGCAAGGATACCAGACCTACCGGTGCCGTGGGGACAGAGTGAGCATCAGCTAGCCCGAGGAGCACATACTTGTGTCTGGGGACACAGGTGGTGGTTGTTCTAGTTACAGAGTATTTGGGTTTAAGAGGAGGAGGAGGATTGGTGGTTGAATGGTCCTGGGTATGATCCTCCCGTGGGCAAGGCTTCTTGGCGTGGCTTTGCTGCCGGACCAGGTGTGAGCGTGTCTTACCCGCTGTGTGCTGGTCCTGAGTGTCTGGTCACATCCCTGCAGGCTCTTCCCAGCAGTACCTGGGCCAGGAGGAGTACTACAGTGAACAGTACAGCCACAGCCAGGGTTCTGCAGAGCCCATGAGTCAACAGTACTACCCAGATGGTAAGGCACGCTGCTTGGCAGCTCCTTGTTGATCTGCTCTTCACAGCCAGGGCTCTGTGTCCTGTCCCCTCCGCTTGAGCACACTGGGGCACAGACTGAGGCTGGTCTCTGCGGAGAAGAAGAGTGTCATCATGGGACTGCACCCACCTCCTTGGGTTTTCTCTGCCTCCCTTTCCTGGAAGGCAGTAGCAGTCTGAGCTGGGTGAAGCCAGCCATCGCAGACAGTTGTATATAACATGGTGGGTCCCAACTTCTAGCCTCCTGCCCTCGCTTCTGCAAATTGTCACCTTCAGTTACCTTTAAGCGGATTTGTGGAAATGACATTTAAAGCGATGTTAGTACTGGGTCTGGAATCCCAGGTCTCAGGTAGATAAAGCAGGAAGGTTAAGAATTCGAAGCCAGCCTGGGCTACATTAGGAGACCCTGTCTCAATAAATATCCGTTAATAATACAGATTTTTGAGAAATAAAGACAGAGGTCTCTGGGGAGCTCTGGCCAGGGCCCTGATGCCAGCCATAGCATGAGGTAGGCTGCGTGTCTGGGACTGGGGATAAGAGCAGGGTAGGTGGCAGAGACAAGTCTTGTGCCAAGCCATGATTCCCGGTGTGAAGTGGTGGCACGATCCAAAGGCCTTTTTGTGGGCACAGCACTACTACCCAGAATCCCCCAGGAGCTGTAGAAGGGCAGGAGAGAACAGCTGATGCTGTCAAGAAGGCCTGATTTGCTCTACAGTTTGCAGAAGCGTTGGCATTTTAGAGAAGGGGTGGAGGGGAATGAATGAACGCAGGAGCTTGGAGAGGTAGACTCAGCCAGTTCTGCTTCGTCTCCTGGCCCGAGCTCACTGTTGCAGAGCCCTGTTGTCCCCCAGGACAAAGGCATGGAGACACCTCCATTGACAGTAGGCCACCTGTTTCCTTACAGGCCACAGTGACTACGCCTATCAGCAGTCGTCCTACACAGAGCAGAGCTACGACCGTTCATTTGAGGACCCCACACAGCACTACTATGAGGGGGGTAAGGAACACGGTAGGGTGTGTGCCATGCCCCAGTGTGTGGGCGCACCACGGGCACAGTGGTTCAGACACTACGACTCCTAGAGCTAGCCGTGCTGGCCTCCAGCGAGTCTCAGCCAAGACGTTGACGTAGGTCTGTGAGGTTGGGTTTACAGGGCAGAGTTTGACCATGCTGGGGATTTTGCTGCCGGGAGACAAACGTGGTCATTCTTGCAGCCTGACAGCCCGTGAGCTAGTGGGAGTGCTGCTTCCAGCATGGAGACCTTGGTGGTGTGTGGGAATGGGGAAGAGGGATGGCTGTATGTCGTTGCTGTGAGGCTCTGAGCAGAAAGTCTTGCTTCATAGATAGCATTTGCTCATCTCTGTGGTGTAGATGTGTCCTTCCTGGCTGACAGGCGTCACCGATGGGACGCCACAGAATGTGGAAGTGAGAGGAGATACACAGTCCTGGTGCAAGTTGAGAGTCATGGGCTCAGTAGGACTTAGCATGCATGTATACGCACATGCATGCATACATACATG
Source organism: Rattus norvegicus (assembly GCF_021556685.1). NCBI lineage: Eukaryota > Metazoa > Chordata > Mammalia > Rodentia > Muridae > Rattus > Rattus norvegicus. The sequence continues at coordinate 167,976,806 of NC_141536.1, forward strand.
CAAACATATACTACATGCATAGTACATATATAGTTTTTTAAATGAGTGTGTATAGGCGTGTACACTTGTGCACCCTCACCAGGGCCATCCTTAGAGACTAGAAGAGGGTGTTGGATCCCCTGGAGTTGGAGTTATAGGTGGTTGTGAACTATCCAATGGACTCTGGGAACCTATTTTGAGTCTTTTGGGAGAGTAGCCACTCCATTTTAGCCTCTGAGCCATCTCTCCTGGGTTTTTGTTTTCTGTTTTGTGTTTTTTTTTCCAGACAGTGTTTCTCTGGGTAGCCTTGACTGTCCTAGAACTCACTCTGTAGACCAGGATGGCCTTGAACTCAGAGATCTGCCTGCCTGTGCCTCCCGAGTCCTGGGATTAAAGGCATGTGCCACCACTGCCCCGTGAAATGTTTCTTAATAACTGACCGGTAGTCTCTCTTATAACTCCACAGAGAGGTGAGTGTCTGTGTATGTGACACTGTCCGGTACTGATTTAGCCCACAGGCTACTCTGCCCGCATGGTCTCACTGAGCCCTTCAGACTTGATATTCATCAGCTGCATTCGTTTGTGTTTTATTCCCTCAAAGCCAAACACATAGTAGGTGGAGCACTTCTCTTAAGCCTCTGCAGTAGCCTGTTCATTTAATGTTCCGCCCGTTGGGGCTGCAGTAATAGAATACCAGTTGGGCAGCTTGGAACATCAGGCCTTCACCCCCTCCTAGCCCTGAGGCCTGAGGTCTGAGGTCAAGGTGGCTACAGAGCTATCTTCTGCCGGCTCAAGGCAGGTGTGCTCCAGGCCTCTCCAGCATCTGCTGGCTGCCATCGGTCTGGCTCGCTCTCGGCTTGGAGAGACATGTTCCAGACTGCCTGCATTGTCTTGTGGCCTCTGTGTACCTGCTCAGATTCCCCTGGCTTCGCACAGACCCTCATTCTTGGCATCCACTGAAGATCTTGTTAGGCCTTTCAGGAAACACTGACAGACTGGGTTGTGTGGTTGTGAATCCAGTGACCTTGACAACTGGTGATCAGCTGTGTGGAGTGGAACCTGACTGTTCAGTGCCCAGGACGGTCATTGGCCTTTGTCTGAGTCGCTGCATCATCTGTTCTGTATTATCTGGCTTTTCCTTTGTATTTTATAAAATAGTAAGACCAAAAAATACCATATGACACTTGAGCCACCGCCCACACACTGCCTCTGGAGATGCGGTAAAAGGATTCCTTGGCTACTCGCTTGTCCTGTGGGTGACAGGGAACCTCCTGCACTGCCCTGAAGTGAGACTGTGCTCCTTTCTGCAGGAAACTCCCAGTACAGTCAGCAGCAGGCTGGGTACCAGCAGGGCACAGCACAGCAGCAGACCTACTCCCAGCAGCAGTATCCCAACCAGCAGAGCTACCCTGGACAGCAGCAGGGCTACGGTAAGAGGGATGCCCTCTGGTGTCTGCCATGGGCTGCATACAGTGTGGTGGTACCGTCCGAGCAGATGTTGAGGAGACTTACTTTGGCGTAGCTGCTGATCTCGTGGCTTGAGGAGGTTGGAGGTTGTGTAGAGGACTCCTGTGCACTCGGTACCTGCCTCGTAGTGTTTGAGGTCATCAGTTTTCCCTGTACAGCGGTCACAATTGGAAACCCAACATTGGGGCCTGGAGAGATGGCTCCACTGTTAACAGCACTTAATTCTCTTGCGAAGGACCTGGGTTCGGTTCTCAGCATCCAGGTAGTAGATCCCCGCTGACTGTAACTCCAGTCCCAGGAGAGATCTGACTCCCTCTTCTGGCCCCTGCTTGATGTGAGTGACGTGCGGATATGTGTGCAGAAAGGAAAACAGTGTCAGGCAGTAGATTTCAGGCCACAGCCCTGTGGCATTGAAAGTGCTCTGCCTGGGTTTCACTAGGGGGCTGGACTGTGACTCCGTGGCAGAGTACTGCCATCTGTGGAGATCTGTTTTACACACACACATACACACATACACACACGCATGCATGCATGCACACACACAAATAAAATAACAACTAAACAGCTATGGGCACTTGAGCAATCCTCTCCTGTGCCTTCAACTTAGTCTTCACAGGAAGCCTGGCATTTCTCCTCCACCTGAGAATTTCTCTGTTCCCCAGGTTCTGCTTTACTGGGTCCACTATAACTGACCTCAGCTGGTTCTGGAGCAGCCCTTCACCCACGTCTGCAAGGTGGCAGGCCTGTTGTACTGGGTTGAGGCCCTTGGTGCTCCATATCCATGCGGGCACAGTCCCAAGTCCTCATGGGACTATCATGGATGGCTGGGTTGTGGCACTACTGTAGTACAGGCTTTACCTGCCAAAGGACAGCTACCTGGTGCCCGGATGTTCACGGGCACGGAGAGCTGGTCAAGGTTGGTCTCATGGCCTCTGCTGTCTTCACAGGCCCTGCCCAGGGAGCCCCTTCACAGTACTCAGGCTACCAGCAAGGACAAGGTCAGCAGTATGGAAGCTACAGAACGTCGCAGACGGGACCTTCTGCCCAGCAGCAGCGGCCTTACGGCTATGAGCAGGCAAGCTTTGTGGGTGCTCTGCCGAGTTCAAGTGAGGCCTGGCAAGGGTTTCTCTTACTGTCCTGAGGAACGACAGGTGGGAAAGCTGGAGTGTACAGCCACTGTGGGGCTCTAGTTGCTCTGATGGTCTTAATGACATGGATACCTCCTTTCCCAGAGGCCAGGAGAGAGCATCTCTTGAATTTGTGGATCGGCAAGGGAGGCATGCTAACTTAGTGGTAGACTGAACTGGAGGTGATGGCTACATTTGCCCCTAGAGGAGATACATGAGTGATGTCTCAGGGACAAGCTTCTCCATCCAGCCTGTAGGAGTTCTAGCTGTGCACCTCAAGGTCCACAACCAAGTCAGTTGGCCCATGACCTAGTCAAGCGCAGGCAAGGTGTCGTGTACACTGTTACGTGCCTTCTACTGTCCCTAGCCTCCACCCAAAGACGCAAGTCACTCTCCCACCCTACTTCCCAGTTCCGAGGGTCAGAAGCGGTCTCCCGGCTCTGTCCTGTGTCCCCTGCAGGATGGAATAGCTGGCTCAGACTTAACTCTGTGCTGAGTCTGCCTGCCCTGAGGATTATACTCCGGGCCTGCTCTGCCCTCTCTTCACCCACCTGGGTACGGACACCAGAGACGTGACAGACTGCTCTGCAGAGGCTCTTCACGGGGACACTCCCAGAAGCCCTCCTTAGCTAGCTGTGGGGGAGAAGAAGCTGGGGTTGAGTGCCTGTGTCCGTAAGGACAGCCATCCTCCAGGAGACTCCCTCTCTGTGCAGGGCTCTGTTGGTTTCCAACCCTGCAGTCAGCCTGGATTCAAACTCCATTTCTTCCTCCTTGAGATTTTGTGTAGACTGGTCCTGTTAGCAGGTCACCAGTGTTGGCAGCGGCTCTGCTGCCCCTTGAGTTATTCAGAGGAGCTCAGGGTGCAGGGGACTCCTTTCCTGGAGGGCCACCATGATCTGGTTAGGCATGTGGCCAGGGCCCTACCTTCAGAGAGCCCAGTGAGGGCGCATTGCCTGTGAGGAAAGTTGATCAAAATTAAACCAGTCAAGAAAACAGTTGTGTGAGGTTGGCTAAAGGACGTTACCTCTGGATTGGAGGAGTGTCACCTCTCACTTTGTGGATTTCGGTAGACCCTCCAGACTTCTGGCTGTCGGAGGAAGCAGACCCTGTCACTCAGGACTAGAGAGGTGTAATCTATGTCTTGTTCTCTTTTAGGGCCAGTATGGAAATTACCAGCAATAAAGGACAAGCGTTGGCTTTGGACCCTTCATAGTAGGATGAGCCAGTGACAGTTCCGATGAGTAATGACACGTTGGTCACCCTCTTTGCCCAGTGCCGTGTCTGCATGAGAGGCAGGCTCGTTTCGTGCTGGGTGTGATGCTGTGCGTACCACTGGCTGAAATGGCGTGACATGTTTGGTGCTGTGTAAAGTATTGTATATGGGTGCGATGGGGAGGTTGTCCTGTTTGTGTCCCCTGTCCCCCTCCCTGATGTTCTTAGCTAGCTTCGGGGGGTCACAGAGTCATCGCGTGTTCTATGCCCAGTGATGAGACAGTATCTAAGAGACATCATGGCCCACGCTACCATGAACAGACCCAGTCTGCCCCCACTCATACCATTGTTGTAAGCGGACCGTTTTGAGATGTTTCTTCAACTGGCGGCTCATAGCTTGACGTACGTACGACGCTGGGTGGCCATCTCCTCTGTGCCTAAGTAGGGCCTGGGGACACCTTCTGTGTCTTGGGTCATGTCACTGTAACAAGGAAAATGTGCTTCGTGTGCAAAGACCATGAGCTGTCCTTTCCAGGACTTGGCAGTCGCCTGTGTCTCTCCAGGTTCCCTGATCCCTGAGTACGTCTTTGTGGTAGAGAGTGAAGAGGGATCGGTGACTGTATTCCAGATAACTGCCACCGTGATGGGTGATGGCGTCGGGAGGGGAGCCTTCCCTGAGGAGGGCGGTGTCTGAAGAGCAAGTCTCGCTGTCTCCCGGCTGCTTGTGCCTAGTGTGGCTTTGGCCCTTGTTTATTTGGTGTCATCTGTAGGCTTTGAGTGTTGCCGGAACCTAAATTTAAAGACAATTTAAAGTACTCGTGTTTAATTTTATGAGCAGTTGGCAAGTGTTTATTTTACTTTTCCCGGACCTTTGAGTTCAGATTGCCAAGCAGATGCTCCTTTGCCTTTAGGGAGCTCTGAAACCCACACTGCATTTTTTTTTTTTTTTTTTGGTTCTTTTTTTCGGAGCTGTGGACCGAACCCAGGGCCTTGCGCTCCCACACTGCATTTTTAATGACTCCAAATAACTTGATTACATCCACTCAAATGAAAAGGACAAGTTTCATACAGCGAAAATTGAGTGACTTTTTTTTTTTTTTTTACGTCTTTAGGGTGTTTAATCTCATTTTAATTCTGTGCAAACAGGAGAGGCAGCCTCTTTGAAAAGGTTCTGTCAGAGGAAAACACCACATATAGTGTAGCATGCGTATTTCTCAGCATCCTTTTGGATAATAATGATGTGACTATGAGAAAAAGAAGAAGAAGAAGGAAAAAACCTTCAAGATAAGTGCTAAGAACAACCAAGAACATACAAAACCATCTCTGAGGATGCAGGGCTTGGTGCCATCGGGCCTGTCAGCCGGGATGCTTTCCCTTTATCTGTGTCTTATATGTAGCCCAGACTGGCCTCAAACTCACTACATAACTGAGGCCGAACTTAACCATCCTCCTGCCTCCACTCCCAAGTACTGAGACCATAGGTGTGTACTACCATGCCTGAGTGTTTCCAGTTGATTGTTTTTAAAATATAAAACTTATCGGTAGCTCAATGGGTAAGGCCCTTTTGTGGGGTTTGCTTGAACTAATCTTGATGGTCTTGCCAGAAAATACAGTGCAAGCTCCGTTTTACTCACAGAAGAGCAAGGGCCGCATTAAAAGACTTGTCTGTGGTAGTTTCCATATTAATCTAGGATGCCCTCCCTCTCCTGTGGGACTTGATATCAACAGCCATGGGTGTATATGTCTCCTAGGCATAGGGTTTAGGAAACACACAGGCTGGCTACGTGACGGTTTTAACTTCATAGAAATGAGATTCTGATCGATATGTGTCAGAAGTGATGGCAACTTCATTTTAGGGACTCAGTCTCTTTTGCTCCTTTCCTTTCTGGCAGTTTCTATAAAACCAGTCTTGCAAGCTCAGCTGGGGGCTAAAATATCTCATTGAAAACGTCAAAACATTTTAAGTAACTGTGAAAATGGTTTTTATTACTTGCCAATCTGGGAATATGCCTTCTGCGTGTGCATATATGTGTATGTGTGTATCTGTGTGTGTGCGTTTGTGTATGTTAAAGTGCTGTATTAGTGTGTGTATGTATGTGTGTGTATGTGTATGTTAAGTGCTGTATTTAGTGTTTGTTAATACTTTTTGAAAGAAAAGGACACTTAAAAAATATTATCACCCCAAAAGTTCAATCTGAAATGTCTTACATTAAGAATTTCTTGAATGTTGTGTATATATTTTTAAAAGCACTTTGTGAAATAGTTTATACATTTATTTCCTAATTTATACCTGATTTTGGTGTTAATATATTTAATGATTAATAATAATGTTTATTTAATGTTTTGTTCATTTTTATGTAATTTTGTGGGGAAAGGTGATGCCAGTGTTTTTCATTGCCTGTATTATAGCTTTTCTTCTGTTACATGAATGTTTGGAAAGTCCTAGGCTGAAATGAACCCTTTGTGCGGGCGTGGTTGACTGTGTTTTGTTTTCTGTGACCCCTCCTACTGAAGGCCAGAAAAGATTTGGAAATCACTGCTCATTCTTCCTCCTGTTTCCCAACATCCATTCAACACTTGGTGAACTTGACCACTGATGACTGGGGTTTTCAGATGTGCAGACCACTACCCGATGCTTAGCAGAAGCTGCGCACGTCAGGGGCCACGGTTGTACGGACACCTCAACAGACTTAGCAGATAGCACAGTGGGAGATGGGAAAAGTCCGCAGAGGTACTGGATAGACACAGGCCTGGCCCAGGAAGGAGGTGTCTTCCTCTCCTGTCCTACCAGTTTTCAGACGTGGGCTTAAGTAATGAGTGTCCATTCAAACTTGTAAAAAGAGGACGACTTTCCATTAAAAACACTTTTTTAGCCATTACCTCATCTCTGTTTATTGAACAGGTTACGTCTGTCTTGTTATTTGTGAACGAAGTACAATTTTAAAACACCCTATCGTTTTCGCCCTTTTCTGTTTGGTTGGTTAGACAGAGGATCCCTGTACAAAGCTGTCTCGCCTGGAACTCACAGAGATCCCCCTGCCTCTGTTTCCGGAGACTGAGATTAAAGGCGTGAGACTCCGCACCTGGCTTTTCCCTGGTTTTGTGAGACAGGGTCACTGTGTGTCTCAGGATGGGCTGGAATTCACGGTGATTCTTCTGCTCAGGTTCCTCAGTGCCCTTATAGTAGACTTTTGGCTTCAGTGCTGTAGGGACCCCGGGCTCAGAGGCGGTACCGCGCCTTCCGGCTTGCTGGTGCACTGCGCATGCGCGGCCACAAACCCGCCCCGGAAGCAGTCGAGCGAGCGGAGGTGGGAGCCTGCAGGGAGCCGGTGGGTGCGGGCGGTGTTTCCCGGTGTGCATTCTGCGGTGGCGGGTGGCTTGCGGGATGGCTGGGCGGGATTTCTGTGTGTCGTGGCTCAGATGGGGACGGCCCGTCCGGCCTGAGCGCCAGAAAGTTGGTTTCTGAGGGATTCGTTCTTGCTTGAGCTTGGTGGTGCCCGCCTGTAATCTCATCTGAGGCAGGTGGATTTCTAGGAGTTCGAGGCCCGCCTAGGCCACATAGTGAGACCATGAACAGAAAACGATGACAGAATGTTACCCTTGCCCAGGTCTTTTGGAAAGCCTTTATGGATGCACTCCTCGGCGTGCCGCCTAACTGGGCATTTGACTTATCCTGAGTCCCTGCCTCCGCGGCTTTATTCTTTTAAAGGTGAGGTAAAGAAACATTCTGCACACTAAGGATCGGTAGAGATGTGGCTGGGGTGAAAGCAAATAGCATTGTTCCTACTCAGGAGCCTAAAGGACCAGGCTCAGAACAGTTTTGGAGCTATCGGAGGTTTCCCTGCCTGCATGTGAACCAGCCTGGGAAACTGGAGTGCAGGGTCGGGAGCAGCTGTCCCTCCAGTCTGTCTGTCCCACAAGGCCCCATAGGGCAGGCACACCGGACCGCAGCGTTGTTGAACGCGTGCTTTATTTTGTTTTTGAAGCAGGCTTTCCCTGGCTCGCCTGGAAGTCAGATGCCTGTCTGGCTTCCAGAGTGCATCTGCCCACCATGCACAGCAGGAACACTTTTTTTTCTTCTTCTTCTGAGTGACGTGTAATTAAGTAAAAACCGTGTAATGTGAATTGTCAGGTGACAAAATGATACTCTGGTTTCTAAATATTTTCCACATGAAGAAGGAAGTAGATCACAAACACATGTAATGAAATGTAACAGTATGTAGCGGAAACAGTAGCGGCGCCCCCGCCCCAGCGAGATTTGATACCCTGTAGCAAAAGGAAAAGGAAATGCTTAGAATTCAGTTCGCTAACTGTAAATACTATGAATCCATCGTGCTTAGCCTGTAAAAGAATAACACTGGAGGAATGAAAACGTTCCTCAAGAATGTTTTTCCCCCTTCTCCTTTTTTAAGACAGGTTTCCACATATCTGGCTCCCTGGCTGGCCTTGAATTTCTTGTGTGGTAGAGGATGACCTTGATAATCCCATCTTCCCACCTCCAACCACTGAGTGCAGCACAGTGAGTAAGTGATGGCACGCCTAGTGCCTGTGGTTTCCGGGGGTCCACCCCAGGGCTTCATGCATGCTGGGAGGGCAAGCATCCTACCAACTGAGCTACACCCCTCTCCCACAGTGCTTTCTTCTTTCTCAGTGAAGGCGTGGTGGCAGGTGTTTCTAGCGCCAGCTACACAATCAGTTCAGTCAGTACACTGTGGAACCAGGGCAAAAGGTTCCTGGACATTTCCTCTTGTGGACAGTAGCCGGGAGCTCAGCATCCTGTATAGCAACAGTGACCCTCAGGCTGTGGCACTGAAATTCCCTATGCATGAAAGCCTTGCTGTACAGCTCTAAAGTGTCTGGGGTGTCAGGCTCCAGGCCCTGACTCTTCACTGGCCCAGCAACAGCACCATTAGAGAGTGAGCACGCTCTCCTAGCCTCCCTCTGCAGTGTGATGCCGGTGGGCCCTGCCCACTAGGGCTTTCTGTGACGGCACTATCCTTATCCGTCCTGCCTGGTGTAGCCCTATGTGGCCTGTCACACTGAAGAACTAGGTACTTAGGCTTCATTTACTCTCGTAAGTGTGCCGATGCACGCACACACACGTGCACATGTGTGGGTAAGAGGATATTAGGTGTCCTACAGAATGAGATAAAATACTAACCTGGTAGGGGAGTTAGTGATCAAAAAGGTGGATTTCTAAGGGTGGGGTTTCTCCAGATTGTCGGCCCCTCAACCTCCCCAGATGTGGAACTAACTGCATAATTTGTGGTAGCAGAGACTGTGTTCTCCAGCTCCTCAGTTAAAACAGAAGAAAAACAAACAACTCCCAGAGCTGTAACTGCGTGTGGTGCTCACACCTGCAGTCTCAGCCCTCCCTGAGGTGGAGGCAGGGGGATCAAGGCCAGCCTCGGTAGAAAAAGGATTTCTAGGTGGCCTGGGTTACATGATAACCAATCCCATATCAGTCAATGTATTGGGTTGGCTGTGGGGGTTGGGTGGGGTTGGGTGAAGTTGCTTGCCTTTCAAGCTGGTGACCCAGGTTTGATCCTGGAGACTCTCGCTCTCATTCCCTGAGTCTGGATCCTCCTGTCTCATCCTCCCTGTAGTGTGTGTAGCTTTTCGAGGGCTGGAGTCCCAGCTCGAGTCCCTGTGCTCACACAGCAAGCATTCTTGCCCAGCGAGCCATCTCCCCGTTCCAATTGTATTTAATTTTAACTTTACCAATCCCAGTTGGCTGTAGACACTGGATGAGACAGTGCAGAGACAACATTAGGAAGGCAGTGAGAGAGAGAACAGTAAGGGGAAAGAGGTTTCATTTAGTCCCTGACAGGGTGCCACCCGTTAAAAGAGTGGCCACACAAACTGAAGGTGGGGAAAGGAGCGAGCTGCGGCAGTGTCCACCTTTGGTCTTAGCACTTAGAGGCAGAGGCAAATAGGTCTCTGTGAGTCCAGGCCTGCCAAGGCTATATGGTGAGACCTTGTTGTCCCAAAACCAACCGCCCCAGCCCCCCCCCCCAAAAAAAAGAAAATGCACCACAGGAAGCACAGAAAGAAGGAAGCATGCCAAAGCAGGCCCAATTCTGTGTCAAGACTCCAGGTGGCTTTGCAGCTGTTCCTAAACTTTCAGTTGGGCTCCACCAGTGCCAAACCAGCTGATGGTGTCAGCCTGTGCCTTACAGGTCTAGCTGCTGGTGTGCCGGCAGGTGCCCATAGCAGAGCCAGAAAGAGTGCTTTTCCCTTGACGTACCACACTCCTATGACACTCTTCCCTTCATGCAGTAGCTCAAGTCCTTGGTGAGTTATGTTTCTGTTCTTTGCTTCCGTGTCTCCATTGTCAAATGGGAGTAGTAAAAGACTTTGCTCTGTGGAACCCTTATGGACACAATGGGTTAATCACTGGAACCCACTTTAACAGGGACAGAATTCTGCAAGTAGCACACGAGGGCTGGAGCATTTGCTGCTTGTTGGTTGGGCTTTTTTAATTGTGTTTAGATTTATTTATTTATTTTATGTATGTGAGTACACTGTCACTGTCTTCAGAAACATCAGAAGAGGGCATCTGATCCTGCTACAGATGGTTGTAAGCCACCATGTGGTTGCTGGAATTGAACTCAGGACCTCTACAAGAGCAGTCACTGCTCTTGACCATCTCTGGAGCCCCAATTGATCGGTTTTTCAGGCAGGGTCTCACTTATCTCTGGCTGGCCTCACACCGTGTAGCTGAGACTGGTCCTGAACTTGCTGAGGTAAAATATGTATACCAGCCTTGTGTGTTTATATAAAGTCTCTCTGTAGCCGAGAGCCTGGAAATCATAATAGCTTAGACTGACCTCAAAGTCAAGGGAATCCTGCTCCCCTGAGCTCCACTGTAAGGGTTACAGACGTGAGATCCCATATCTGGCTCATGTTATTAATTTATTACAAAATGGTCTGGGGGTGACGTGGTGGTTAGAAGCACATGTTACTCTTACAGAGGACCCAGATTCAGTTCCCCAACATGCAGAGGTTCACAGCAATCCATAACTCCAGTTCCGGGGCATCTCATGCCTCTTCTGAGCTCCACAGGCACTGGGTGTTCATGTGGTGTACATTCATACATGTGGGCAAAACACTCATAAAGTAAATGAGAAAAAATGTATTTTTAATTTACGTTCAAGCGCTTTTCACATTTGAAAATTAGGTAGAGAAGATTGCTTTCTTTGTTGTTGTTTTGTTTTGTTTTTTTGAGACAGGTTTTCTCTATGTAACCTGGCTGGCAGGGAACTTACTCTGTAGACCAGGCTGACCTCCAACATATACTCATCTGCCTCTGCCTCCTTAGTTCTGAGACTGAAGGAGTACACTACAAGACCTGGTAAATGGTTGCCGTCTTTAATTTCTAATTTATTGCTGCTGATATATATACACACACACACAACACACATACATACATAATATATATATATATATATATATACATATATATATATATATATATACATATATATATACATATATGTGGAGGTTTGGATAAGCTTGGCCTTGTTGGAATAGGCATGGCCTTGTTGGAGGAAGTTTGTCACTGTGGGGGCCTTCAGATCAAGGTGTAGAACTTAGCTCCTCCAGTCTGCCTGGAAGCTGCCATTCTCGAACCTTGATAATAGACTGAGGGGGCTGGAGAGATGGCTCAGCAGTTAAGAGCACCGACTGCTCTTCCAGAGGTCCTGAGTTCAATTCCCAGCAACCACATGGTGGCTCACAACCATCTGTAATGGATCTGATGCCCTCTTCTGGTGTGTCTGAAGACAGTTACAGTGTACTCATATATAATAAAATAAATATTTAAAAAAGGGGGACTGAGGGGTTGGGGATTTAGCTCAGTGATAGAGCGCTTGCCTAGGAAGCACAAGGCCCTGGGTTCGGTCCCCAGCTCCGAAAAAAAAAGAACCAAAAAAAAAAGGGGGGGGGACTGAACCTCTGAACCTGTAAGCCAGCCCCAATTAAATGTTGTCCTTATAAGAGTTGCCTTAGTCATGGTGTCTGTTCACAGCAGTGAAACCCTAAGACAGTATAATAATACATGGTACTATAAATGATTTTCCTGGGGTTTTCTATGTATTCAGTCTTTCTTATCTTCTCCTCTTTCTAAGATTTTTAAAAATGATATGTCTGTCTGCCTGTGGGTGTATACGCAAAGAACAGATTTCTGTGGAACCCAGTACAGGGGTTAGAGTTCCTACAAATGGTTAAGCTTCCTGATGTGGGTGCTGGGAACTGAGTTTGGGTCATCTGCAAGAACAGTCCACATTGTAATCACTGGGCCATCTCTAGCCCACAGCCTCCTTCTTCCTTTTTTTTTTTTTTTTTTGGTTCTTTTTTTTCGGAGCTGGGGACTGAACCCAGGGCCTTGCACTTCCTAGGCAAGCGCTTTACCACTGAGCTAAATCCCCAACCCCTCCTTCTTCCTTTTTAACCACCTTAGCATTTGAGAGCATGTGGCTCACAGGAGGGCATCCCTGCCTTGCCTAGGTCTCAGGGGCAGCCACTCATGCTTTCCCTTATAAAGTGTGGCATCAGCCTCAGCCTGGCACTTGCCTTGTGCCAGGTGACATTTCTTCCCCATCCTGCTTGCTGAGGCCTTGGTTTCCCTACTGGGTGTCAAAAAGGTCCCAGCCATGTGCCCTAGCATGCAGGCTAGGACCTACCTGCAAAGGTGGCCTTGTGCTCTCTCAACAAACTCTGCTAGGTACTGGCCTGGGGTCCTCAGAGCAGCACATTTTTCTGAGGAGTACTAGCCTCTAACTTTGCTTTGTGTGAAAGCTAGGCTTTGGTTTGGGACTACACTACACTGAACTCATAAAATGGGTTGGATAGTAATCTAATACATGTAAGTTTGAGGTTCTTTTTTGATAGCATTTACCAGGAACTTAACTACCAAGGCTGAAATTTGGGAATATTTTTTTCTAGAAAATGTGACTTCTTGAGGAGATGTAGGACTGTTTGTTCTTGTGCTTGTTTGAATCTTTAAAGATATGCCCATGTGGTAGCCAGGTAGGAGTAGCACATGGCCTTATTGAGTTGGAGCCTGGTCTATAGAGCAGAGTGAGTCTTAGAGTACCACATGTGTGCAAAGTGTATAGGAATTCCTTTGCCACTTCTCTGTAAGTCTAGTCACTCCAAAGTAATCTGCTTTAAAAAGATTGCTTTCGGGTTGGGGATTTAGCTCAGTGGTAGAGCGCTTGCCTGGGAAGCGCAAGGCCCTGGGTTCGGTCCCCAGCTCCGGAAAAAAAAAAAAAGAACCAAAAAAAAAAAAAAAAAAAGAATGACAAACTAAAAAGATTGCTTTCATAGTTAGGGCTGGGGTTGTAGCTCTGTGGTAGGGCATTTTATTGCTTATGTATTGAGCGCTTTATCTGCATGTACACCTTCGTGCATCAGATTCCATGTGCTTGCTGAGACTTGAACTCAGGACCTCTGGAAGAGCAGCTAGTGCTTTTAACCACTAACTTCTCCAGAGCCAATGAGCCACCTCTCTAGCTACTGGTAGAAATTAAAACAACAACAACAACAACAACAACAAAAAAGAAACTTTGAGAGGGCTCAGTGGTTAAAAGTGTGACTGCTCGGTTGGGGATTTAGCTCAGTGGTAGAGCGCTTGCCTAGCAAGCACAAGGCTCTGGGTTCGGTCCCCAGCTCCGGAAAAAAAAAAGTGTGACTGCTCTTACAAAACACTAGGGTTCCATTCCCAGGGCCCCCTGGAAGCTCAAACTGTCTGTAACTCCAGTTCCAAGGGATCTGATAATCCACTTCTATATCCACAGATACTAGGTAGATATGTTCACATATGCATGTATTGCACATACACGTAGGCAAAACACCCATATCCATAAAATAAAGTAATAAAGTATTCAAAAATGTAAAAAAACAAAAAAACCTTAGGGCCATCACATGGCCTTAAGGTAGTGTGTGTCACCATGAAGTGGTAACACGGGGCCATGAGGCTAGGCTGGTTACTGTGCACATAAAGAAAAACTGTTAGGAGAAAGGAAGCCACCAAGACAGAGTATTTGAGCAGCACTAGACTACCAGACTGGATGTCTGTGTGTCTTAGGGTTTTATTGCTGTGAAGAGACACCATGGCCATGGCAACACTTATAAAGGAAGCATTTAATTGGAGCTGCTCATCAACCATTATCGTCAAGGTGGGAAGCATAGCGGCACACAGACATGGTGCTGGAGAAGAGAGTTCTACATCTGAACCAGCAGGCAGCATAAAGAGGACCTCTGGGCCTGGCTTAAGCTTCTGAAACCTCAAAGCCCACCCGGCCCCAGCGGCACACTTCCTCCAAGACAGCCACACCTAATATTGCTAACTCCCTATGGCCAGTTTCCATTCAAACCTCCACAGTGTGTGAACATCTGGAGACATTGGTGTCACACAGCATATAGATGTGGGTCCCATGGTTCTTAGAGGTAAACTGTCTGCAGGGCTGGGGCTACTGGGGGCATGGAAAGGTGCTGAGACCTATGGCACAAACCGGGAGGACTCAAAACTCCGAGGTGGACTTCTGCTGGCCACAGCAAGAACCATTGGAGGCTCAGACTCAGCACTGCCAAGAGCTTGTGCACTGGCCAAGGAAGATGGGTACATGGATAATAAACTGGTGGTGTGTGGAGGAGCAGGATCCAGGGTAAGAGAGCAGGCAGGCAGAGAGGCCTTGCCCAGCAGCGTCCCTACCTGTGGTGTACGGAATGGCCCAGCAGCTGGTACAGCCTACTGTGTGTGCTTAGCAGCCCAGCTCTCCCCGGCCTCAGGGTTTTGTGTGTGTACCATCATCATGGAAGCATACTAGCTGTCTTTCCTGCTGCAGGGTGTGTGGTGGATGTTCAAGCTTTAACGCTGTCTGGCCTTTGTGAGGCAGGTCCCCACCCTGAAGCTGAAGGAGGGCACGTCACCTCATTAGAGCACAAGCCACTGAAGCTCAGAGGCCCCCATCACTCTCATCTCTCAGGAAATTAGAAGGATGGGAGCTGCCTGAGGAACAGAGGATGGAGACCACACAGACACTGCTTATTGTGTTCACAGTAGGACAGACGCCACGGTGCACCCCTGTGGGCTGGCCTGTCCTTACCCAGCCTTTCCACTTTGAGGTCCGGAGACTGAGGCAGTAGTTGCAAAGGTGGCTGTGTCTGGTGTGGGTGCCGTTACTCAGTGTTTCCCTGGTCAGTTGAATGGTTTCCAGCCACCCAAGAGCACGCTCTTCAGGAACAATTTAGCAAACGGCTGCTTTCACTTAGAGAAATTCTCACTTGAGGTTTAGATTCCCTTTTAATAATCTCACCAAGCAGGTACTTCATATTCTCCTGGGAGGTTCACTCACCATTGCAAAGATTTAATTATCTAGACCTGTGTGCCCAGGCCCTGGCCTGAGTACACACTGGCAGGCAGATACAGAAGCCCATGCACTGTGGGGTCCAACAGATCACTTCTCTGTTCAGCTTGTTTTCTCTGACATCATTCTGGAGTTTGCCGTGTGCCAGACTCTGCTCTGGCTCCAGTCTAAAGCTCATGTTTAACCAAGGGCCTTACTGGATCATTCTGAATGTTTTGTTAGGGCCATGGTACCTACCAGACTTGTCTTGGCCAGGACTTGCACTGTGTTTGACAGTGTTTTGAAATGGGCTCCATCCACATGTGCTGTCCTCAAGCCCAGCCAGCTGCTTCCTCTGCAAGCGTCATGCAGATTGCTCTCTGTGGGCATCGTAGACCACGCTAAGCACCGGGAGCCTTCTGGGAAGAAGCTACTGTCAGAGAAGAAACTGGTAAGTCACTGCCTAGGGAGGATACCTTTGAGTGTGCCCCAGCCCCACCCCAAGTGCCATTGCCTCTGTGTGTGTGTGTGTGTGTGTGTGTGTGTGTGTGTTTACTTGTGGAAGTCAGGGTAAAGGGTAGGATCCCTTGGAGTTACAGGCACCTGAAGTAGGTACTGTGATCCTAACTTGGGTTCCCTAGAATTGCAGAAGAACTCCTAACTGCTCCAGTGTCTCTAGTAGCATCCTTTGCATTCTGTGTCCTGCCATGGTCCACTACTGAGGGCTGCATGGAGCTCTTGAAGAGGTGACTGTGCCGAAGGCTTGCTGGCCTACAGAGCCCAGGAGGGGTCAAGGAGGCCAGGGAGGGCTAAGGCCTGATTTGATTGATTGATTTGGAGTATTGGGAATGGAACCCAGGGCTTTTGCCTGAGTGCTGAAGTACTCCTTTTTTTTTTTTTTTTTTTTTTTTTTTTTTTTGCCCCTGGAGCTGGGGACCGAACCCAGGGCCTTGCGCTTGCTAGGCAAGCGCTCTACCACTGAGCTAAATCCCCAACCCCCTGAAGTACTCTTAAGAGCTGAACCCCAGCCTTAAAACTGCATTCTGCTGTTTGGAGGCAGAAACTCGTGTGCCCTTATCCAGATGCCTTTAACTCCCTATGGAGCTGAAGGTGATCCTAATTCCTGATCCTCCTGTCTCCACCTCCTTAGTGGAAGGATTACAGACCTAGTCACCTTGTTCAGCTCTCCTAAGAGTATTTTTACCTGCATTTACTGACTTATTTGCATTTAGCTGTTTTGAATATTCAAGTTCTGTTTTGACCCTGGGGACTGGGTATATCTTTAGTTGTAAGTTCTTTAAGGCATATAATGAACAAGATGCCGACATCTTGTTCATTTGTTTAATGCATTCAGGCGCCTGTGTGCATGCAGGTGCCTGTGTAATGCATACGTGAAGGCCAGAAGACAAATTCTGTCATCCTCGGGAGCACTGTCTACTTCCTTTAATGGAGTCTCTCATCGGCCACCACAGCGACTCCTTATATGGGCTCTGGGACCAAACCCATGAGGCTGCTACAGGATGTTTTTCTTCTGTTTACAAGAACCTTTCATGGCTTGGCTTGGCTTTTCAAGACAGGGTTTCTCTGTGTAACAGCTTTGGCTATCCTGGAGCTCAAATAAATCCTCCTGCCTCTGCCTCCAGAGTGCTGGGAATAAAAGTGTGTGCTGCCACTGCCACCCCACAGGCTGTCTTCTGATGAGCTTTGACTGAAGGACTTGCACATTAGGACTCACTTGGTGGACAAGCTTCAGTTGAGCAGCTGAGAAAAAAACATGTTTTTTTGTTTGTTTGTTTTGTTTTGTTTTGTTTTTTTTGACAATGAAGAAGAGAGTGTTTATATCTCAGTGCAGTCACGCTGGGAAGAGATGGGAAGTGTTGCCCTGTGTCCTGTCTGTGGTATTAACAAGAGCTGGAAGGGACAAATCTAGAGCAGGGGCCAAGAAGAAAGAGTCCATAAGCCAGGCTGTCTCCCATCATCCTGATCGCAGCCTGGTTGTGTGAGGTCCCCCTGGGAAGGTGCCACGACTTGAGAGGGGAACTCAGTTCCCACCATCCTTAGGTTCCTGGGATGATCTGCCTGTAAGTCTTGCTGCTTCTGGAGTCTAAGAATACTGTTTTCACACGGGGTCTCCCTGTATAGCCAAGAGCCATCTTCTGGTGTGCCTATCTGGGGTCACAGGCATCCACCGCCATCGTCATCTTCTTAGTGGGTTTTGCTTGCAGTGAGTGTGTTTAGACAGATACTCGCTCCTTTGATCTGCACTCACCTGCTTCCTGAAGCGGATGATTTCTTCCTCTATATTGATGTGACAGACACCTAACTCAAAAAACATGTTTCTTAAAGAAAAGAACTTTGGGAGCCTGATTGAGGAACACAGCGTGGAGGCTTCCTGTGGGCCGTCCCCCCCCAACAGTTCATGCTTGTATGGGATCCTTCCTGATGGTTTCCAACCTGGTTTTTTTCTCCAAGGTGGATTCTGGTTTTGTGGGTTCAATGCAAACTTGCATTCTTTTTGAAGTAACAGCTTGTGGTTTTCCCCAGGGTGTGGCCAAGAAACCCTAGGATATTTGTTTTGGGGACTTTTTGTTTATTTTTGTGGTCTGAGGCATCAAATCCAGGACCTTACACGTGGTGACTTAATGCTGCACTGCTGAGCTCTACCCCAGCCTGGACACCTTTTTTCCCTTAAAAACAATTCAGTCCTGGGGACTGCAGTGATGCCTTGATGGTTAAGAGGACTTATTATTCTTGCAGAGGAATTGGGTTTGGTTCCCAACACCTGCAGAGTAGCTCACGACTACCTGTAATTCCAGTTCTAGGCGATCTGGCACACGTTTACACACATGTGGAACATATGCATACTCAGGCACATAGATGTACGTATACACACAATAAAATAAGTATTCTATAGTCCAACGCCAGGGATGGAGGGGGCTCCAGCTGAAGGATGAGCTGCGTGCAGTGTATGAGTGTTCAGCCACACACGTACCTGTGTCCACAGAGGTCAGAAGAGGACTTCATTCAGGTGTCCTGGGATAGAGTTACAGATGCTTATGAGCCATGTGGGTGTTCAGAATAGAACCCAGGTCCTCTGCAACAATAGCAAGGGCTCTTAACTCTGAACCATCTTTCTAGCCCAGTTGGTTAACTCTTTTTCTTTCACTGTGTTCTGCATTAATGGCCTAAAGAAAACCTTCCTGAGAAGGAAGGGCTGTGCCTACCTTCCTGCTGCCTACCTTCCTGCGTTTCACACATAAGCCCTCAGGTAGTGCCATGGAAAGTAGTCTCTCTGCATAGCTAAGCTCAGGCGTGCCCCAATGGCCACCATCTCCCACTGGCAGCTACAGTTTTCCTCTAGTAAAGACAGAGCTGGTGTTTTAGCAAGACAGTTCTGTCTGAAAGAAGCTAGAAGGACACTGTGTTCAGGGAACATTTCCTAAACAAGCTGTGCTCGCTAGAATTGCCCAGTTCTCTTTTGAAGTGTGCACACCATACCAGCCGCCCGCTGTGTGTGCAGTGGTTCGCGTCAGCCCTCGGTGTGGGTGACCTGTAAGAGTGGGTCTTACCTGTGGCTTTTGGAGAGCACTGCAATCACATTAGCATGGTTAGCCTCTAATGTCAGTAGAGAGGTACCTATCAAGTGGGTGGTAATGTGTATAAGTGTTTGCTTGCACATGTGTTTGTCTCCTGGAAGGGCTGCAGGGGTGCTAACATCCTCTGGTGCCTTTTACTCTCTGTAGAAAAGGCATTTCGTGGATCACCGGAGAGTGCTGTTCCGTGGAGGAAGTGGGGGCTCTGGCATGAGCTGCTTCCACAGTGAACCCCGCAAGGAGTTCGGAGGCCCTGATGGTGGGGATGGAGGAAATGGTGGACACATCATCCTGAGAGGCATGTCCCCTGGGAGCAGCTGGGGAGGACAGCCTACCTTCAGGGGCGGAGGTCCCGTGGCTTATCTTGTCTTGCATTTGCACTCAGACATGGTGTGTACGCAGCATCTTCATGAATTTTGTGCATGCTCAGCACCAGTGCACCAAGGCAAGAGACCTTAATTGCAGGCATGGGTTGTTTCCCATCAGGAACCTCACAACAGCCATGTCACAGGGTCAGAAAGTGCAGCAGGGCCTCGGCTGTACTGGGCACATGCTTGACATGAACATTCAATGAGCTGGGGGCCAGCATCTTCTCAGCATAGTGAAGTTAGCTGGTTATTTTATGTGTACGAGCACTATGCCTGAGTGTCTGTATGTTCCACATGTGTGCCCTGCAGAGGCATCAGACCCCCTGGAAGCAGAATTATAGTCAGTTGTGAGCTGCCATTAGACGCTGGGAATGAACCTGCAGCCTCTGCATGGCAGCCATGTTCCTAACCAGTAGCCCATCTCTTTAGCTCCCTAGGTGATTTTTGTTGGTTTGTTTTTTAATTTTTTAAAAAAGATTTATTTATTATATACAGTGTAGTTGTTTTCAGATACACCAAAGAAAGCAATCTCATTACAGATGGTTGTGAGCCACCATGTGGTTGCTGGGATTTGAACTCAGGACCTCTGGAAGAGCAGTCAGTGCTCTTAACCGCTGAGCCATCTCTCCAGCCCTGTTTGTTTGTTTTTAATTGATAATAGTCATATGTACCTCATATGCTGATGCCTTCCTGTTGCAAGTTTCAGCAAATTTCAAGCCAGCCAGGGCTACAAGACTGCATAGTGAGAGCTTGTCTCAAAGAAAGAAAAAAAGACAGAAAGCCCATGGCAATAGTGGTGGTTAGTGGAGCATGCCTTTAATCCCAGCACTCAGGAGAGGCAGGCAGAGGCAAGTAGATGTCTGTGAGTTCGAGGACAGCCAGAGCTAAACAGAGAAACTCTGTCTCGGGAAGAAAAAAAGGTCATATTCTATTTCAGTTAGGATAATGAAGAGTGTGGGCGGCCAGCCGTACACCCAAGCCAGGGGAGGGGGAAGGGGAGGGTGACAGATGCAGGGCCACTGTTCTCTGCTCAGCAGCTGCATTGGCTGAGTTTTAACACAAAGGAACATGAGATTTTGCTCTCGCTCTAGTTGACCAGCAAGTCAAGTCCTTGTCCTCGGTCTTGTCCCAGTATCAGGGTTTCAGTGGAGAAGACGGTGGCAGTAAAAACTGCTTTGGACGTGGTGGTGCCACCCTCTACATCCAGGTAAGCTGAGGAGCTGGAGCAGGCTCAGTTCCCTTGGGTCCTAGTCACAGAGTCCATGGGTGACTAAAGCGCCTGGCTGGGAACAAAAGCAGCCAGTGCTGTGTTTTAGGAGTCTCATCCCCACACAAATGCCTTTGCACTGGTGTGGTACCATGTTGCTTCTGACCCAAGAGAGTCTAAAGGGGTGGCCCACAAGAGGGAGCCAAGAACACACCTTCCGTGCCTAGGTGGGGGCAGCAACACCCAAGGTTCCACACTCCCATGCTGGTTCCCTGCTGCTTGGTTGTTTCACTTCAGAAAAGCCCCCATACACATATGGGTCTCTGGTACTGTGACAGGGCCTCACTGTGTGACCCAGGCTGTCCTTGAACTTGTAATCCCCCTGCCTCAGCTGCCTGAGTGCTAGAAGGCCAGTCTTACTCTATAACACAGTATGGGGCATCTGACTAGCCATAAAATCTCTTCAGGGCAGAGACATTTTGTTAGTTCTGGTGGCTGAAGAGAGCAGTTACTAGTGTAGTGCCCTACCCCTCCTCTTCCTCGCTGTTATAGAACAGAACTTGATGGCAGTGATGGTGGTGGTGGTGCTTTTCAGGTCCCTGTGGGCACCTTGGTGAAAGAAGGAGATGAGATTGTGGCTGACCTCTCCCACCTGGGAGACGAGTATGTGGCAGCTCTCGGAGGTGCAGGAGGAAAAGGCAATCGTTTCTTTCTGGCCAATGACAACCGTGCCCCTGTAACTTGCACCCCTGGACAACCGGGTCAGGAGCGGGTCCTCTATTTGGAACTCAAGACAATGGCTCACGCTGGGATGGTACGCCCCTGTCTGTGCCACACCCTGAGGTAGTGGGTCCCTGAGGGTGGGCACACTGCCACCCAGGAGAGAATGGTGGCTTTCATTCATTCTCCCTGCCCGTGTGCTCCTGTCTGTGCCAGCTGCTGGTGGGATTCACAGTGTCCTCCATGAGATCACAGGGCACTTTTACTTTGTTTCTAGGTTGGCTTCCCGAATGCTGGGAAATCCTCTCTCCTTCGAGCCATTTCAAATGCAAAACCTGCTGTAGCTTCCTACCCATTCACCACCTTGAACCCTCACGTGGGGATTGTTCACTATGAAGGCCACCAACAGGTAGCAGGTAGTCTCCAAAACCCTGCCAGAGGATGGGTTTAAATGGCCCTTGATTCAGGAGAGCAATTATGTAACCCCTGCGTTTAGCTTCCCACTTAAAAAATGAGACATTGTTTTCCCTGATTGAAACAATTTTAATGAGTCTGTTCTCTGTCAAAGTCAACCCCTCCCCTCCCAGCCAAGAAATCTGATCTCTTCAGTTGGGAATTGTAATCTTGAGTTGGGAGCCTGAGGAGAGGACGGCCTCTTGCCTTCCTCATTCTCTCCTGTAGAACTGGGCGGTATCAGTCATGCAGACAGCATGTGGTTTAAAAAGCCTTTCCTGTACCATTTTAAGAGGAAAACTTTTTTCCAGAAGATAATGTACCCATTAAAAATAGCAAGCCTGCTGGTAAGGTTATTTGTACAGCACTTTATATCTGCAGAGTGCACGATAGTGATTTGTATCCATAATCAAATTAGCCATAGAATGCAGGGAGCCATCTCCCTTTTTTGAAGCCTGAGAGACAGGAATGTGTTAAATCTTCCTCATTAGATTAATCCACCATGCCTGTCACCCAAATATTTCAGAGCACTTTGCAGACCTGAGAGCTGAGGTACCTCAGTGTGTCTCGGCCTGCTGAGTCACCTGGGGGCGGATAAGTGGCTTCAATTCCCAGTGTTCCTTGAAAGTTGTAGAACATGAGATCTGGGCCAGAAAGGGTCTCCCTGAGGGGAGTCACCTGACCCCAGGGTTGAGCCCAGCACTGGGAGGCCGAGAACCGGACTCTGACCTGACATAACTCTTATACCTCTTACAGTGGCAGACATCCCAGGAATCATCCGAGGCGCACACCAGAACAAGGGCCTGGGCCTCAGCTTCCTCAGGCATATCGAGCGCTGTCGCTTCTTCCTGTATGTGGTAGATCTTTCCTTGCCTGAGCCATGGACACAGGTTGACGATTTAAAATATGAACTAGAGAAGTATGAAGAAGGCCTGTCAGAGAGGTCCCACGTGATCATTGCAAATAAGATTGATCTCCCGCAGGCCAGAGCCCACTTGCTTCAGCTCCAGGACCGCCTCGGACAGGAGGTCATAGCCCTGTCAGCACTGACTGGGGAGAACCTGGAGCAGCTGCTTCTACACCTGAAGGTGCTGCATGATGCCCACATAGAGGCCGAGCTGGAGCAGGGTCGCCAGCCTCTCAGGTGGTAGTGAGCACAGGGCTGTGTGCCCCAGGGCCAGTGTTGGACAGGGGTGGGCCAGCAGTCACAGGAAGCAAAAGCAACCTTTTTGTAAACTGCAGGCCGCTTTGAACTCCAGAGACTAAGTACTTGCTAATACATGAGTGTGTCAGTGTCTTGTTTTCACACCTACTTGGGGCACCCTCCAAAATGCCCCCTGCCCTCTGTCCCAGGCTGATAGAGTGTTCTGTGCCACCTGTCCCTGAATTGGTGCTTGGTGTGCCTGTCACCCTTGCCGACTGGTTTGCTTGCTGGAGTTGACTCATTTGTGCTAATTAACACCTCATTAGGAGGAGGGCAGTGCTGCTGGCTGACAGTAGCAAACACTGCTGCCAGGCGGCCTGGGCACATGCAGCTGAGCAGCAGAGCCGTGGTTGGGCTTCTCACACAGGCCAGGACTTGTGGCCCAGTAGCCCTCGGTTTCCTTGTGTGGCTGGGTCTGCCCACAGTCCTGCAGCCTCTGTGCAGCTATCTGCTGTGCCAGCATGTCAGGGAGGCAGGGTGCAGTGACCATATTCTGTTCTCCAGTGCCAGCTGACTGAGAACAGTGAGGGCCCAGCTCCTTCCCTGTTATTCCCAGAACACTGAGCTCTGTGGGGGCCGAACACCAAGGCAGCCTTGAGCTTCACGACTGAATGCACCCAATATCCGACCAGGCACGCAGCCTCTGGCTGTGCCTCAAGGATGCACCAGCCGGTTGTCAACCAAAGGCGATGTGAACCTTAAATGCTGGCAGTGTTTCTGATACGTGGGCTCAGCTCAGCAGGGTGTATGGAAGAACAGCCAGAGACCTGTCCCTGGAGGCAGAGACTGCCACTACTCTGCCCTGGCCAGAGGCTCAGCTCACCACAACTTACCTGAGCCTGTGAGTCAGCACCAGCCTCTTTTGCTAGGTGGAACCACTTTGCTCCTCCAGACACTGCCCTATGGAGAGTGACCCCAGGTAGTACGGGCTGGGGACCATATGTCCCAGAATATTCCCCAGGGAGGTTGATGCCTTAGTGTGGCCCTGGAGGTCCTCAGAAGCACGATGAGAGGAAAATGAAAATGAGGCTCGTCTTTTGGGGAGACCCCTGCCCTAGAGTGAGGCTAGCCATGCTCTGGCACACAGGCAGGTCCCTCTGTGTTGGGTGGGGCTGCAGAAACAGCAAGCCTGCCCTCAGCTTTCAGAAGCAATTCTGTTTTGATCTGCAGCTGGAACACGGGGTCCTTTTCCGGGAAGCTTTATTCTAATGTCTTATAATTTCAAAGGTCCTGGCGTTCTGGAGGCCAGGGCGGGTCTCGTGTCTGTGGCTTTTCTCTTTCAGGCCACCAAAGGGTTTTGTAGTCAGGCCTGGCCTGAGAGCATTAATTGCCCACCACTGGCTTTCATCTTCGTGGCCGCTGTCCTCTGGACACCTCAGAAGGCCTCCCTAGGACCTGGAGACCTGGGGTGGGCTGGCTCTTCAGAACTGCCTTATGTCCTGGGAACCACCAGTAGTCCTTGGCTGGGACTGGGTCACACAGACTGCTGAGGTCCAGTTTTGCTGACACCAGGGCGTTGAAACAGTTTCCGTGTAGCCCTGAATGTCCTGGGATACACTCTGTAGACCAGGCTGACCTCAATCTCAAGCGACCCACCTGCTTGAGTGCTGGGACAAAAGGCGTGAGCCCCGACACCCAGCTGTGCAGCAGCATCTTGATAGATAGGAGCTTACTGTGCCATTTCTAAGATAGCTACTGCTGCCTTAAGTCGCACAAGGGCCAAAGGCAGCATGGGACTGAGATTGCCTCCAGGGCAGGGCCTGTGATTATAAGCTATTTCCCAGCAACCTCAGTGGATCTGAGCCCAGCAAGGCACCTAGCTGAGTGCATGTGAATGTGGGATGAATGAGGGTGACCCGGCCTGGGTTCCAGCCCTGCCCTAAGGTGGATTCCATGCATCACTACTGGCCATTTCCAAAGCTGTGTCTGCTCCCAATAACCTTCTAGGACATTGTTGGCCTTCCACCACAGTAGCCCATCATCTGAACAGGGAGCAGTGGAAGAGCCTAGTGCCAAGGCAGCTAAGCTGTCTTGAGCACACATCTGCCCTGTGTTGTTCCCCAATCACTTCTGTTTCTGGATTCTTCCCATCTTCCAACATCTGTCCCCACTGACTGGTGACATTTCCCAGACAGCACAGTCAGCCAGCTTCCCTCTGTTCCTGGGTGCTCTCTCTCCTGGCACATTTGCCTGTGGGGTCTAGCCTGCCCTTGCTGGGGCTCCACAATCTGCTTCCTGGTGACAGTCATCTAACAGTGACTGTGTATGGGCATCTGCTGCAGCTTGGCTACTCCCAGGCCTCTCTGGAGCTCAGGTCTGGGGATGGAGCCCAAGATTTGGGGTGCAGAGTTCCCCTAAGCTTCCCAGCTTTTGGCCTGCTCCCCACTCAGGAGGCCTGGCACCATCGATCCAGAGCTGTACTTTCATGTACTTGCTCCAGGAGTCGAGCCTCCAGCTTTTTCAGGGCTTATCCTCGCTGCTGCTACCAGGCCCTTCTTCCACTTGCCCTTCTCTGCACAGAGAGGTTCCTGTGCCTGATTTCTTTCCTGTTTTTGCTGAAGAAG
Organism: Rattus norvegicus; assembly: GCF_021556685.1. Taxonomy (NCBI): domain Eukaryota; kingdom Metazoa; phylum Chordata; class Mammalia; order Rodentia; family Muridae; genus Rattus; species Rattus norvegicus. Next base: position 168,002,051 of record NC_141536.1, read on the forward strand.
ACACTTGCCTTGTGTCCCAGGCAAACTAAAGGCTGGATGCTTCAGGCCTCCCAACCAGTTAGAACTTCAGCTTCCCTCCGTGGTGATTCGAGTCATGGGCCACAGCTGGATGGCAGGTGGCACAGAACTTTGGCTGCTGCTTCTGGTAAGTCTAGCTTGGCTCCCACCCTCCTTGTGTGGGTGCCTGTATCTACCCTGGCAACAAGAAGATACTGGCTGGGGGCTTCAGGGGCCTTTAGCTCACACTTTGCTATCTTGGTGCCACAGTGCCCAGCACATAGCCCATCCTGGGCTGCCTCTGATGGAGAAGCCTAGCAGTGGCAGAGACCCAAGAAGCAGGGTGGGGCAGAGACAAATTGTCTACACATAAAATGATACCAGAAATGTGGGATCCAGGTAGCACAGGACCTTGCTCTCTCTTAAGACACTGGAAAGGGTCTTTTCAGAGTTGGCTCCAACAGACCTTGGCTTATGCCTGCATTATACTAATCCCTGCTTCTGTTTTCATGGAAACATCTACCCACATGCTCCTCTATCCTACTCTCTCCCTGTTTTGTGGACAGGGTCTTACTATGTAGCATAGGCTAGCCCAAAATGCATAATTCTGCCTCAGTCTCCCAAGTATTCTAGATGTGGTATTCTAGATGTACTGGTATTCTAGATGTGGGGACCACATCTGACATTCTCTTTTTAAGGATAACCTCATCAGACTTAGGGCCCAGTCTGAATCCAGTTGTCCTCGAAATCCTAACTGAACATTGGAACTAGAGGAGCCCAGGTGGTGAAGGGCAGGCAGCAGGAGAGGTCCTCAGAGCCTATATGAGTGAAAAGCCACTTAGAGCCCCATGTTTGCCTAGTATTAGACACCAGTGAGGAAACCAGTATTCTCGAGAGCCAAGCACAGCAGAAACATACCTGCAGTCCCAGTGATTAGGAGGCTGAGGTAAGAAGATTAATCCTGGACTACATGCTGACCCCTGCCTAGAAATAAAACACGCTCTTGAAGTGGACAGGGACAGCTGCACAGCATGAGTGCTCTTGACGCCACTGTGAGCAAACGGGGTTTTGTGTTGATACCGCACTACAGAGGGAGGTTAGCCAAGCGGAACACGCATGACCTGCACCTGCACAGAACGGGGTACATGTTAAACGAGGAAGCAGATTGATGTCAGTCTCCTAGCTTGACCCTGCAGCTGCTGGCCATTTGTCTGAGCCTCCACTAGGAACCAGGGAAAGGGCGCATGGACCTCTATATGTATCACGGTGGCATGTGGATCTGGAATGGATCTCAAACAGAACAGTTCAGTGAGGAGCTCTGGAAGAGGGCCCAGCTGCAGTGCTGTCACCGAGCCCTTAGCTATGCTTAGAGCTGTTTGCGGAGAGGATGAGCCTGGGAGGGAGCCCAGGGGTAAAAGCTTCTTGCAACCAATTCCCTTCCCCGGCATCTGATGGGGTCCTCTACTAAGAGCCTGCCGTCAGGTTGGCACTCCTGGGTGAGGAGCCTCATGGGGACCATAGAGGAGCGGTTGGAGTTCACAGTGAATTGAGGAGTGTCTAGTTTATAGAACTGTAGAAAGTCTGTGGACTCCCCCCTGCCATCACTGTTGTGTCTTTTATGATTTCAAGCAGTGGGGGACATTCAAAGTTATACTTGGTCCCTGTCTTCCTTTCTGTCTGCTTCCTGACTATAAATGACCCCCTTTGATGTCAGCCAAGGATAAGGTGAGAGAGAGACTGCACACTAAACTCTTAGAACTGAGACCTCTCTGTCCTTCCCTTGGGTGTTCTCTCATATTGACACAATGTAACTAATTTAAAAAAAACAAAAAAAACAAAAAAAAACGGGTTGGGGATTTAGCTCAGCGGTAGAGCGCTTGCCTAGCAAACGCAAGGCCCTGGGTTCGGTCCCCAGCTCCGAAAAAAAAAAAGAAAAAAACAAAAAACAACAACAACAACAACAAACAAAAACAAAAACTGGAACCAGAGAAGTGAGGTCATTACCTTAACTAAACCTGCCCTGGAGCCTTCAAGCCTTCTGAGCAACTTTCTTGAGGAATAATTTACAAGCGTGGAGATATGTGCTAGAAAAGACCTAGATGCTGTAAGATGGGCTTATCTTGTTTCATTTTTTCAAGATGAGGTCTCAGTGGCTTTGTATCTCAACAAGCATCCTTCTCTTGCCTCTTCCTCCCAAGTGCTGCCCTTAGCTGAGCCGTTGGGTCAGTAACCTCAGTTTTATCTGAGACAAGGTCTCACTAGATGGCCGGGAACTCACTATGTAGATAAAGCTGGCTTCAGACTTACAGAGATTCTTCTGTGTCTGCCTCATGAATGTGGATTAGATTGTGGTTGTGCCGCAGTGTGCCCAGCTCTGAGTTCACCTCCCACTAGGCCTCCTGGTGAAAGTTCAATGGGGCAGAATGATGGTGGGAAGTGGACAGAAAAGGCTGAACTGGTAACGTTTCAGGGAGAGATGAAGGCTACGGGGTCTGCACAAGGCATCATCCGTATGTGTCCCTGCTGTGCCCACAGACTTTACGTGAGGGTGAATTTAAAAATGAAGGGGTAGTTAATCAAGTCTCAACCCGAAAGGCAGCTCAGCCTTCGGGGTTGTGGCATGGGCATTGCTGGCTGCTTCTAGCCATGTTTACAGTGAGAATTTGGGACTGGGGATGGTGACCTCAGAATTTGGGAGGCTGAGGCAGGAGGATTGTCATGGATTTGAGATAATCCTGAGCTCCAGAGGGAGATCCTGTCTAAAAGAGAAGAAAAACCTAAGACAACAAACATCCTACAAGAAGGCAATTGGGGAAGCCGCAAAGGAAACCCCAGGATTTGGGAGATGCCGGACATACGGACTGTCTGTCTGTCTGCTTGAGGAAAGGCACTGGCACTGAGTTGAGCCAGCCCAAGAGAGAGACCACGTCTACAAACAGAGCCCAAGCAAAACTGCCCAAGTTTATTGTAGCTCATGTGAAGGCACCATGTGCCCCAGATGCCAGTGAAGCACTGAGAGTTAATGTTTTTTTAATGTTTGAGCTTCTGGGTTTAGGTCTTGTTTTATCCTCTCTTTGATTCCTTTCTTCTTTCTTTTTATCTTTTTTTTTTTTTTTTGAGACAGATAGCCCAGGCTGTCCTGAAACTCCCTATAGCTCAGGCTAGCCTCAAATCTTCCTTCTTCCTTTAGATTCCCAAGTGCTAGGATTATAGGCTTAAGCCACACCTGGCTCCCCTTCCTCAGTCTCAAGTGTAGTCAAAGATGACTCTGAAGTTCTGCACCTCTGGCCTCTACCTCCCAAGTGGTGATTCAGGGGCCATCCCAAAGCAGAGTGACAAAGCAACATGAGGGAGGACCGGTTCTGTGGAGAGGAATGTGGCTCCTGAGCAGGGCCTGTCAGGCTGGGCTCAAGAGGGATACAAGATGGTCCTGGGTGATAACAAACTGAGAAGTCACCACAGAAGGAGGCAGCTGCAGCCCAGCCTTTTACCAGCCGCGGGACGTTTTTGCCACCTAACCCCCTCTGTCCCCCAGCTTCGGCATCTGTAAAGCAAGAAGCCACTGCATTTGAGAACTAGAGTTTAAGAAAGGGATGGACTGGGGGTTCTGTGCAATTGCCCAAAGCCGTCCTTGGTGTCATGCTCTAAGCGCAGTCCTTGAGCTGATACCATGGTCACCCTTTCCAGACAGGTACAGGGAACGTTCTGCTCAACCCTGTTTCTTCCCTAGCCTCTGTGCAGCCAAAGCCTTCTCCAGGGTCCCCACCTCAGCGTGTTATCATCCTAAGGCCTGGACTTCAGAATTGAGATGTCCTCTGTCCTCAACCCTGTCCTCACTGGACCCTAGGGAAGGAAGGGGCTCTTTGGTTCTGTGACTGAAGGACCTGCTAGGGCCACACAGCTAGAAAACAGCTGATCTCACCGTCCTGTCTCTCCTGTGCTTGCAGCACTGTGCAGGGACAGAGAGAAGCAGCAGGAAGGTGCCAGCTGTGGCCAGTACCTACCCCCTGAAGCCTGCCTTCCTGCAGGAAGGTGAGACCCAGGCACTTAATGCCAGGTTAGCACAGCACTACCAATTGGCAGCAGGTGCGGGCACTGCCAACAGTGGAGCAATTGTGGTAATGACAGGAGGCCCACAGCGGCCCAAGTGCCATTTTCCACCGGCGGGTGGGGTGGGGGTGGGGAGGAGCCCCGAACACTCTCATTTAAATGATGCTGGCACCTGGCTGTCCCCAAGCCCAGCTGCGGAGCCTGCCGGGGAGCAAAGCTTAGGAATTCATGACACCCCTCCCCCACCTGGCTGTTCATGCAAACTGGCCTGGGACAGACACAGATGGTGTTCCCTTAAGGTGCCTGGTTTTTACTCTCAACACAGACCAGTTGGGGAGGCTCGGACAAGTATTAGTCTTCAAGTCACAGTGTCCTCTGAAGCACACTTTTGCCACTTGGGCAGCCTAGCCTCAAGTCCACAGTTCTGCTAGTCACAGTACTGACTTGGCAGCAGCTTAGGGAAGACAGGGACCGCTTTCCTGACTCCTTTTCTCAGCACAGTGGAGGGCATGCAGTGAGTGGCCAGCGGACTGCTGTTTTTCTTCTTTCTTTTTTTTTTTGGTTGGGGAGTGGGTGGGATTCGAGACAGGGTTTCTGTGTGTAGTACTGGTCATCCTAAAACTCACTCTGTCGACAGGGCGGTCCTCTAACTCTGAAATTCACCTGCCTTCTGTTTCATGAGTGATGGTATTAAAGGAGTTGCCACACACTGTTTTTGGTCTGGAGGGGGAACTCCGTGGTTGAGTACTTGCTCAGTGTGCCTGAGACTCTGGGCTCCGCTCTTGGTTAGAATCCTATTGCTGGAAGGTAGAGGCGGGAACATAAGAAGTTCAGAGTCATCCTTGGCTACATAATAGATCTGAAGCCAGCCTGAGCTACGTAAAACCTCAACTCAAATTCTCCACAGCAAACGCTTTGTGTTAAGATCAACAGTGCCAAACTGGGTGGTGATGGCACATGCCTTTAATCCGAGCACTCAGGAGACAGATCTCTGAGTTCCAGGTCAGCCTGGTCTACAGAATGAGTTCTAGGACAGCCAGAACTACACAGAGAAACCCTGTCTCATGAAACAACAACAACAACAACAACAACAACAAAAACAACAAAAACAGTCAAAGAACAACAGAACTTGTCTCGGGCACCTTGCTTTCCTGCCCATTCGGGGGACCCCTCCTAGCCACCCTGTATGCAGGTAATAGGAGCTTGGATGCTGTTTTCCAAAGGTCAGAGACCTGCAGAGGGACCAGCTTGGATATTGCTATCCGTGGTATGCAGAGTACAATACTGCTCAGGAAAAGGAGATGGAATGGAAGGAGCCTGGGCTCCACATCAGGCTTGGCTTCAAATGCTGGCCCCTTGCCTACTGCCAGTGTATGATGTGGGGTGACCCTGCAGAATGGAGATGTGAGAATATGCACAGTACCAGGGGGTTCGCTCTGAGGACATGGGGTGCTAACCTTGGCTCGAACCCAGCAAGAGCACTGTTATTAACTCTTATTGAAAGGTTCTGTACCCCCTGGAACCAATCCAGAAACTCTGGGATGGGACAGAGAACAGAGGACTCTGTTCTCCACGGGGCTCTGGAGGCCTTGCCAAAGAGACCCCAGCCAACTCCACTCACAGGCTTGACTCTGAATCATTTCTTCTTCTGTGGAGGAGGGGATTGGGTTTACCTGATGCCCCACCCCCACCCCTGTAGCTTAGGTTCTTCCCTTAGGCTGTGGGGTGTCCCCAGCTAGTATATGTCAGGGCCTCTCCCCATGGGGCATCTTCAGAGTCAGTGCCAAGAGTTAAGAGATAACTGACTGACCCTGCAGCCAGGGTCAACACCCGAGGGAGGCCACTCCTCCGTGTGGCCCTCAGCCTGGCCATAAACCTGACTTAGAATCCAAGTGGAAGTCTGTCCCTGTTGGTAGCCCCTGACTTGTCCTTCTCCCAGGCCCAAGACAACCCTGATGGAGAACTGCTTATCACAGGGGTCCTTTTCCTGTCACCTCTGGCTCAGGGCCCACCTCTGTGCTGCTCTGCTGGCAACCCACCTCCCCAGCACCAGTGCACAGTAGGTGCTCAGTAAACAACATCTGTGCCACTGAACCCCAGTACAGCTTTGCCTCCTCCAGGCTGGGACTATGGGAGCGGCTGGCTGGAACTGCAGAAGGCTCCCTCCGCCTGTTTGTTTGCGGCAGACGCGGGGCCCAATAGACTCTTTCTTCTCTCTTCCTCCGTCCCCACACAGCGACTCCGGGAGCGGCAGTTTCCAGAGATTGAAGGCAAAATTGCTTGAAAGCCTGTGCTTTTATCCTCCAATTTGTAGCCATTTAGTAGGGCCGGGTGGAGGGGCAGCCTGGCCGCTGGCTATGCTGGAAGAGCCCGATACTGGAGAGAGCAGTCCTTTGTCCTTTCCCAGATCACTCTGGGCTTTGGGGACAGATACCCACTGAGGAGGCAAGGCCTGGTGCAGGGTGAGGGAGCCAGTACCAGCCTGCTGGGGGAGCCACAAAACCTCCCAACTCTCAGGGACAAGATGGGCAGGGGCAAGGGGGGGGGAGTGCTGAACAGAGGTGGCATCCGCTCTCACCATTCCCGGCTGCTTAGGAGAAGGTCCAGCTCAGGGCAGTGAGGCATTAGGAGCACTGACTGTGAAGGAAGACCCAGAATCCTCAGGTTCACTCCACAATCCAGTGACTGAGGAGGGGCCTGAGGGACTCGAGGGAGGAAAGTCCTGCTTGAGCCCAGAGGAAGCAGGACTCAAATCCAGGGAAAGACAGAAGGGGGGAGAGTCTCTGTCTTTTGGGGGTTGTCAAGTAGCTGGGAAAGACATGTGCTGGCACAGCTGCAGGGACTGCACATCTGGAGGAGGAAAGGCTGTGGGTTGTCTTCTCTGTGCAGCACGTGCGTGGTGTCCCTCACTGCAGTGAAGACCCCATGGTGCCTGGGTGTGGTGGCAACATCCCTCCCTGCTCAAGGGAGGAAAGGTGAAGTCTCTGAAGATCAAGGTTGTGGTAAGGTGACAGCCAGAGCCAGGCTGTCCTGTTCCAGGTGGCAAGGCTACCCATAAGGCTGTCTGTCCGCTGAGGCTGGTAGCCAACCTTCCATTGGTCTTCTTCCTATACCATCCCTGACCTTCAACACAACCATCGCCAGACCTTGGCCTGTGCTGGTGACCCTGCATCTCTCAGCCCTCACAAGCTCAGCTGTAGTTCTCATAACTCCAGGGACCCTTTGTGGGCCCACCAGCCCCTTCCTTGCCACTTTCCCAAGCTTCTCTCAAAGCATGAAGCATGGTTAAGGCCCTTCCTGGGGCTCATGTATTGGCAGCACATGGCTGGTTTCTCATGTGTAAGGTCCAGGCCATGACTATGAATGCTTTCTGACAAGAAAACTGAGCACCTACCTTGAATGACTACAGATGTGCATTCTGAAGGCAGATGTGAACCGTACAGTACCTGAAAGGGGATACCAGCTGGGCCTCCCCCTACAGGTCCTTGCAAGTCTTTTAACCGGGCACTGCTGGGAACAGTTCCATGTGGGAACTACACCCTGGCCTTTCTCCCATCTAGTCCCTCAGTTAGAATACCAAGGCCATACCCTCGACTCCACTGGACCTCCAATTAGAGCCCTGAACAATAGCTATACCCACAAAGTCCCAAAAAGTCAGCATCCGTAAAAAAATACACTTTATTGTGTTTTCACATTGGCAGAGGCAGCACACCAGGGCACAAGGGCAGCAGAGCATGCAGAAGCCTGAGGTGAGTACACAGGACGAGGCAAAGCATTCCTCCCAGGTGTCGCGGGCCTGCCTGCTCTCCTGCTGACTGTCCTGTGAGCCTCAGGACCTTTAGGGCACAGTGAAGAGCCGCTCTACCCCATAACCACCCACCCCCAAATTCTGATTGTACAGACGGGGCAAGCAGGGCAGGGCCATCGTCCCAAGCCTGGGGGCGGGGCAGGCAGAAGCAGCTGGCGCGGCTCAGCCGGAAGCTGCAGCACTGAGGGAGGAGGGCGTGGGAGCCCACACCTGCCAATCCAGCCCCGAGCTCCTCGGCAATTTTGTCTCTCTTGATTAAACATCCAAGGAACATCAAGTTCACAGACGTGTTTTCTTCTCCTCCATCTTCCTGAAAACATCCAGAGTGGAAGGAGCAGAGAAGCTTCAAGTTTCCCGAGGCGCTCGACACTTTGTGGGGCAGAGTTGAAGGGAGAGTGGGGGATAAGGAGCCAGGCTCTGGGATTAAGCAAGAGACAGTGGCAGCAAAGGGCATCGTCCCCAGCTCTTCTGGGAGAGAGGAGGTGTTGCAAGTGTGTGGCGGGCGGGTGTGTGGCGGGTGTGAGCACATGCAGGGCGCACGCACGCATTGCCAGGGCCGGAGCCGGGAGCACACACCGAGGTTTGCATTAGGGAGGACACCAACCACTAAATATGCAAAAGGGGACATCACTGGCACTGCACTGTGGTGTGTGTGTGTGTGTGTGTGTGTGTGTGTGTGTAGGTGGAAGGCATGCCTGGGACTCCTGGATTGTCTCTTCTGTGTGGTGAAGGAGAATGTGGCGGCAGAGCTAACCAGCACACTCTAGCTCCACCAACTAGGGCTCTTGGCCCACCTGCCATGCTACCCCACTGCGGGGTTGATGATCTAAGAGGCCGCCATGGCATTTGGAGCGGAGCATGGACCAGGGCCCCGCCCACGCTCCGGCTGCCCACTCAAACAAGTACAAGGGCCTGGCCTCAGAAGGGTGGGGCAGCTGCTCACTTCCAGCACTGCTCCAGGGAGCCGTGGGGCTGGACCTTGAGCTTCTGGGGGCAGAGGAGCTTGGTGAAGGCTCTGCGGAAGCTGTAGTGGCACAGTGGGTAGAGGACGGGGTTGACGGCCGAGTTGGCCCACAGAAGCCAGAAGGACGTCTCGTACCAGTAATCGGGGATGCAGCGGCCATGGCAAGCAGCTCGGATGATCATTAGGAGCGTGTACGGCGCCCAGCAGAGCCCAAAGATGCTCACGATGATGGCCAGCGACTTGGCCACCTTCTTGTCCCGCGACAGCCGGAAGCGCTGGGTGATGCTCTGGGACACCATCTTCATGCGCTTCTCCAGGGATGCTGAAGATGCTGATGGCTTGGAGCCCCTTTTGAGTGAGCGTGGCCTCTCAGTGCCCCTTGAGGAGCTGCCAGAGCTGGAGGTGGGCGAGGCAGCAGCACCTCCACCACTGCCACCCCCGAGGGCAGCCTCCCCAGCCTCAACACCAGGGCCTGCCTCACCCACCCCATACCTGTGCAACGGCATGGCCTCGCCATGCCCTTTTGGCCAGCAGCCCCAGCAGCTGGGGGGAGCTGGAGGTGGCGAGGGCTGGGCATCTGGTGGGGGTTCTGGGCCAGCCTCACGGCCCCCATCAAGCCGAAGGCGGGTGCGCCTCTGGATGTTCAGGTAGATGCTGAGGTTGAAGAAGGTAACGCTGAGGAAGGGCGTGAAGAACTCGAGGGTGGAGGCCGTGATGAGAAAGTACCAGTTGTAGAAGAACTCAGCATAGCAGTGGCCCTCGGGGATGGAACTGCCACCAGACAGGTACTCCCAACTCAGGATGGCAGGCCCATACAGCAGGAAGGCCAGCACCCACACCAGTGCCATCTTCCGAACGGCCCGTCTCGTGTCCCCCTGCTGGGCCCTGTAGGAGACCTGCAGTGGGTTGTACAGATCAACAACAGGTCAGCAGCACTGGGCTGGAGGCTCAGAGAAGCCTCAGCTTCCATGTCTGCCCAGGGTAAAGTGCCGTATTCCTTCTCTCCCCTGCTTGTGTCCACTGCCTGCCTGATGCCCACGCACTCTTCCCAGAGCCTCGGAGCCTACCACGACCAGTCAGAATCCTGTCTCTTCACCATCCTCCACCAGCTCCATGGGGTCCCCCTGCCTTTGCTTGCACCACTGGCACTGGCCACACCCAGAGACCACACACAACTGTTTCTGATGTTAGGCTTCTTGCAAGGGCCAGAGAGCTGTCTTCAACGGTTTGCTGTGCTGAAAAGGAAGGGCTTTGTCCCGACTCTGCACCAGTATTTCCTTCCTCTCACTACTGGAGCTGAGAATACAGAAGGGAAACCTGCTGACCCATTGCTAGAGAGAGCCCCCCACCCCACGCACACACACACATGAGGGAAGTAAGTATTTTGTCTTCTTCTCTAAAAGGTGAATGGCTAGAAAAGGTAGGGAGGTGGGGCTATCTAGTCTTTTCCAAGGAACAAACTAAGCTCCAAGTGCATCAAATAAGCAAGGGGCAGAGTGGCAGGAGGGGCCAAAAATCCTGCTGAGGGGCCTCAGAGGCACAGCTGAGACAAGTGTCCTTGACAGCCACCTTGGGAACCACAAGCTAACTACACAGGTTACCTGCCACATGCCAGCTTTGTACCGGGTGCCTCAGTCACAATAATAGCCCTGTGATTTTGTCACTGTCTTGCTGTTTCTCGGGGATGGTAGAAGGGACCTAGGGAAGCTCGAGAGGGCTCTATGCCGGTGCTCTTTGCCGCTGATCCTCAGGATACATTTGGACAAAGCCTGGAGTGAGTGAGCCACCGAGAAGAGTTGAAGAAGCAGCAGCTTAAGCCCCACTCCACGCCAGTGTCCGCTGACCCAGGGCTATCTTACAACAGCCATTTAAGGGAAATTGTGCAGCTAGGAGCTGTGGCTTCCTGGTGTTCTATGTGCACACCTTCATGTACACAAAAGTGGGAAGGATGAAGACCCTCCTTCAGTTCCAGGAATCCTGAACCTGCCCAGGATAGAGACTGAACCCTTACACCTCTTCCTGCAAGAGCATGGAACTGCTCCTGTCTCATGCTAGCACTACTAGCTAGCAGTCATAGGTCACTGAAAAATGGCCCACATGTCAAAAGGGAGCAAACCCACCAGATATCTGCCTACGACCCAGGGGCAGCCATACCCTGTCCACTGCTCTCCAACACACAGAGTAAAACTCTAACGCCCACATCCCAGAACTCACAGCTCGAGTGACTGACAGGAATCGGTCATAGCTGATGAGTACGATGTTGAAGACCGAGGAGGCACACAGTAGGTAGTCTACCACCAGCCACAGCTTGCAGAGGCCCCGGCCGAAGGTCCAACGGCCGGTCAGCACATAGGGTACGTACAATGGGATGCAGAAGGCACCTATGGGAAAGCAGCTGTGGTGGGACCATGGCTCAGGATTCGGGATCAGACCGACCACATGGAGAGAGGGCAAAGCCTGGCCTTCATAGGGTAGCCACCTTTCTAGGATCAGTACTCTATCTCATTTATCCTCCTAGTCACCCTACAACCGGGCAGCTGCCAGCCTCCAGCCCACCAATGTCTTTCTGGACCTGGCGGCAGGAGGAAGGACCTCCATGCGGGGACTGCTGGACACAGAACCTGGGCTTCTCCCAGCCCTACCAACGGCCAAAAGAGGGGAAAGGGATACATGTCCTCCCTGACTTGACTGGCTCTGGAGCTGATCATCCAATCCCTACCCTTGCTGTTGGACAGCCTCCCTTCTCAGCTTAAAAACCGAGAAAGCTTTTTTCTTGGCTTAAAGGGTTCTTGGCTGCAGCCGCGCCAGCCGCTCTCACCGCCCAAACCGGCTTCCAGCGTCTGGTAGACGCAGCAGCTCTCAGCCCCAACAGGTGTCTGGCGCTCCGGCCCCCACCGCGCGCCCCGCCCCCCCCCCCAGTTGGGAGCAGAGCTTGGACACGTGAGAACGAGCTCCTCGGAGCATTTCCCTCATCTCACCCCCTCCTTGCCCACGGTCCCCTTCCTCAGTACAGCTCCCCAAATCCCCTTTCCATGTCCCCTCCCCCCCAGCGTCCTCCCAGCATCCTGAGTCCGGCGCCGCTGCCTTTGTTTGGTTCGGCGCAGGAGCCAGCGCTGCACCGGCGGTCGCTGCACCTTGCGCCTTGCTGAGCGCCCGCCGGCTGCGGCAGCCTCCCCGGGGACATCCCTACCCAGCCCCCGTCCTGCGGCCCGGGAGGCGAGGAACTTCGCCCGCGCCCACCATTCTAAGGTTTCTAGAGCTCCTCTCCCAAGGCCGAACCCCCGAGAAGCCACCCTAGGTCGAAGCGCTAAGCCCTATTGCCCAGCCCGGGCTCCGCGCCCCTGGACTCTGGCAGCGGACAGGGTCTGGGGGCTTTACCCACGAGGAAGTCGGAGATGGCGAGGTTGAGCAGAAAGAAGTTGTTCTGGGTGCGGAGGCTCGAATCCGCCACGAAGGCGAGCATGACCAGCGCGTTGCCCAGTACTGTGGCCACGATGAGCAGCGCCATGAGCGCAGCCAGGACAGCGGTCCAGGCAGCCGAGAAGCCGCGCGCCCCGCCTGCAGCCGCCGCCTCTCCGGCCAGAGTGCCCGACGCGTTCATCAGCCCGTCGGGCGGCGCGCGCTCCATGGCCCAGCAGGCTCACACGGCTCGGGGACACCGGGCAGGGCACGGGCGGAGAGCTGGGTGGCCGGGTGGGGCCCCCGCTCGTGAGCCTAATCTTTGCCGGCTCTTCGCCCAGCCCGGTTTTCCGGGGGGCGCCCGGAGCATGGTCCGCGGGGTCGGAGCAAGAGCCCGGGCTAGAGTCCAGGAGGGCGATCCAGAGGGGGCTGGTGTCGGAATCTGAGCGGAGTGGGGCGGGCGGCGCGGCTGCTGCAGCGAGAGCAAAGCCGAGCTCCAGCCGCCCGCGGTGCGTCGGTGCACCCCTAGCTCAGCGCGCAACCGAGTGCGCCCCGCGATCTGCCCGCCGCCCCCCGCGCCCCGCGCAGAGCCCCCGCCATTGGCTGGCGCCCTCGCCCCGCCTCCGTCCCGCCTCCGCCCCGCCCGGCGCGGGCAGCACCACGGACAGCGCCGCGTGCCCGCCGGCCGACTAGAGCCCCTACCCGGGTGCGCACCGCTGCTGGCGGAGAGCCCGACTCGGGCAAAAACCAGCTACAGGGTTGAAACCATGTCTAAGGTCGCACCTAGAAGCTGGTCTCTTGCCTATCCGTTTGCCCTCGTGCCCTCGCCCCTGGTGACCCTTACCCGACCCTTGTCCGTAGCTCCTAAGCTTGTGAGGACCTAGGACAGTGCCCGGGTGGGGTGAAGAATGGCTGCCTGCAGCTCTAGGGAACTTGCGCCCCAGGACTCCCTTTCGCATTTTGCTTTGTGCAAGTAGGTTTCTGGGGTAAAAGATGTCCAAAGAAGGATTGGGGAGGGGTCCCTGAAAGTGATGCCGGGAATAGGGGTTCTCTCCAGCCTCATATGCACAGAATCGTGGGTCTCAATCTCCACGTGGTTAAACAGAGCTCAAAACAGGGTCCAGGGTGACCTGCAAGGCACACACAGATGTGGAGTTACATAAGGGAAGAACGAGCCTGAGCGGACCCAGCCCAGAGCTGAGCACACTCACCCAGAACTCAGCAGCAGTGGGTGGAGGGGCGACCCACAAAGCAGCTTGGTTCAGGCCACGAGTGCTCCCTGAGATACCTCAGTGGGGTGGTCACTGCTGCAGGGGACAGGTGAGGTCACTGAGTTCTAGGTGCAGCCAGGGTGGTGGCAGCTGCGTTAGTGCCTGTGGGAGGGGGAGGAGGAAAGCCGCTGGCCCCCCTCCTCTGACACAGATACTGGAGGTCAAGGACAGAGTCAGCAGCAAAGGCTCCCTGAAGACAGACAGACACACCTACGCTCTGACACACAGACATTCACAGTCACGGAAACAGTCACCCAGCATCATGCTGGGACCCACGAATAGTCAGACAGCAGACAGACAAGGAACAGTGCCCGAGGGAGAGGGAAGCAGTGACTGTCCTCTGTCACCAGCAGCACACATCAGTGGATGCCTCAAAGTGGACAGAAATGTGGACTGTATGGGTGTGGGGGAGGGGGACCCCAGGCACTCCAAGCACCCCATACTGACAGGCAGGGGCTGGTCACGTGAGGACCCGCCCCTCCCCCACCCCAAGTGGTTCTCTGAAAACTTTGGGCAGTGGGGACTGGCATTTCTCTGTTCCAGCCTTGGGGATGCTGGCAAAGAGGAGCCTCCACCCCATGCCCACAGTCTCAGCCCCTCAAGGGCACCCCGAAGAAGAATCTTCTATGGGGGAGGGGTGAATTCCAACATATCCTCTCCAGAAAACCTTTTCTGATCTGCTCTTACAAGCTCTTAGGCTCTCCTCCACAGCACACGGACTTGTCCAGAAGCTGTGCTAGGTTCAGGCACTTAACTCCAGGGTGGCCACTGCACTGTGTGTGTCCTGGAACTGGACAGCAAGGTCCAACTGAGCTAGTGGGCACAATCAAGCAAGCCCTTTGAGCCTGCCTGTGGTCTGAAGTGCTTGGCAGGGCTCACTTTCCCAGCACTGTCCAGCACCTCCAAAATGCTTCTCTCCCAGCTGCTCTCTCTCTCATTCTTCCTGAGAAAGCGAGTAGAACCAGACATGTTGTTCGGAGCTCCCAGAGCCCTCAGGAAATGGGGTTGGGGGAGGATTTAAAGGGATCCTTAGATCTCATTAATGGCTGGAGCCTCAATGGTCCCGTCTTGACACAGGATTGAGGGAAAGGGTCAATAAAAGTTTGTAAAAGTCCCTGTAAAGTCTCGGTCAGTACTAGTCTAAACTGCCCTGGTATTGGTCATTACTCTGACCAGGTCTAGCAATGATGAGTGGAGGCTAGGACCCTATGAAGAGCTCAGGACTGTGTAACATGGGGACCCACATGCTATGTCTCCCTTCCTTCCCCCAGAGAGCTGCTCCTGGTGGTCTCTCACTATTCCAGCCCCTGGGCGGACACAAGTCAACCTCACTGCCCCACGGCTGTCTATGGTGCTGGTGTACTGTGTCCTGGAATGTTCAACATACATAAAACAAACACGCAAACCAGGCAGTACGCCCATGTCCTACACGCCAGCTACCTGCACTCTCGTAGGAATCCTGAAGCGGCCAAACTCCATAACGACACTCAGCTGGGGTCACTTCAGACTCTACCACTGTGTGCTCTTGGAGGAAGCTACCGGAGCCTGGAAATCTCCCTCCACATATGCAGACCAGAAGAAGCAGGAAGGTTGAGTTAGCCCAGAGGTTTGATAAGGACAGCGGCTGGTGGTGATGGGTGCCCCCTCTAGGCCAGACTCACTGCTTGCGGGCATGACCTCATTAGGCACCCCCAGACACCCTATGTCAGTGTTTCTCAACCTAGGGGTTACGACCCTGGGGGGGGGAGGAGTCACATATCAGATATCCTGCATATCAGATGTTTACATTGTGATTCGTTACAGTAACAAAATTACACTTATGAAGTAGCAACAAGATAGTTTTATGGTTGGGGGTCACGGCAACATGACGGCATCATTAGGAAGGTTGAGAACCACTGCTCTATGTAGAGTCACTGGCATAGGGCCACACAGACCTAGAGTTCACCCTCTCAGGGGCTGTAGTCCTGGTTCAGCACTGAGACAGAGGCTCCTGAGGCCAGCAGAAATACCAGTGTGGAAAGCATGCGGGCAGAGGGACTTGGCTGGCCAATTGGACCGAGGCAATGCATAAATAAGAAAGGTCATTATGTGGCACCCTACCCTGGAGGATTTTCCCAGGAAGAGCTTTGTGTGGAAAAAGGGACACAAGGCCAGAGGCGATGACCACTGTCCTGGTGATCCAGGAGCTTTGGAGGGAAAGGCCTGTTGATGGAGATAGGGAACCCTGGCCCAGGATGATGTGGCGGCCATGCAGTATGAGCATGGCAATTTGTGTATCACACGTAGGCAGACGCCCACCAGAGTGTACCTTACAGACTGGCATGTTACCACAGTGCAGTGGCCACACTGGAGGCTCCTGTGGGCCCTAAGGCTGTAATCCCATATGCTAAACTCTTGTTTTTCTGAACGCCTGGCCACGGACCCATCCCAGAAACAAGCTCCAAGCCAATAGCCCTCATACCTGGTAATGAGCTAACTTCGTGGCCTCCTTCTCCTGGTTCAGGTCACCCTTGCTAAATCAGTCTATGCCACCATGCAAGAGCTTGCAGAGTCCCCCACCCATGGGCACCGGTACTACATATGCAGCATCTAGCGGGGAGACCAGTTTCTGCAAAAGAGGCTAGGAGTGATCCCAGACCAGTTACCCACACCCTGAAGAGCAGCTGCATCCTAGGCTGCAGGGTCAGCCTCCTGTAGGCACAACAGGCTGGGGACAATAGCCTATAAAGGTACTTGCCTTCCTGTAGGATATATGCTATGGATCGGAGGCACTGCTATGGTACTGCAGTTGCAGGGGACAGGCACAGTGTCTGGGAGCTGGAGTTGGTGACAAAACAATAGATAAAAAGCCACTCCTAAAATCCCTTCCATTGACCGACCCATCAGGGAATATGTTGTTCAGGGATCTTCTGGTATAGGAGTCCTCATCTCTGAAGCTCCTCAGGCCCAGGGACCAGCAGCTAAGGACATCAGGGAGTGGCTCTGGCCACCTGCCCAGGTCCTTTTCATAGGCCACTGTCTTCACCTCCAGCCCTGCCTTAGCTGGTGAGCCTCACTTCGACTGGGGCCAGATTCTGACTTTTAAAGGGATTCCCCAGTGATAAGAGGTCACTAGGTCACAAATGTAGAGAGGAGAGGAGAGGAAGGAAATAGAGGTTTGGGAGAGGGAATAGCGGCCAAAAAAAGGGTGGCCTAGTCTAACGCAGCCAGGCTGAAGCACAGAAAGGGGAGAGGCTTCTCATCTCATTCTGTGGACAGGATACTGATGTTTCCTTGGGGTGGGTGGGGAACTCCAAGAGGGTTCGAGAGGCATCTTAAAGGTCGTTGGCCACAGTGGGGTTAACTGGGCAGGTGGAGGGTAGATGCCCAGAGCCAGCTAGAGGCAGTTGTGTAATGAAGTCCAAGTGGGGACCTGAAGACTTTGGATGTCTTTCAAGCCTGGAATAAGCTGTGGGAGGGAAGGGGAAGAAAGGTGCAGCCTACCTCCAGAGTTCGTGACATGGAGCTGAGCGGGGATCTGGGTGTTGGGTGTTACAAGACTGAGGTGCGGTCACACTCAAAAGGATAGTTGAAACGCACAACTGGGGACCAGGGCCAGAGCAGCTCTGGGCTAAAGAAGCCAGTGCAGGTCACAGCCTCGGCTTGGCTAGCGCCATCCTCTGGCGCTGTCCCAAGTGGCTTTCTGCCTCTAGCTTTTTTCCTCATTGCCAGAAAAGACCTTTCTCCCTTGAACTAAGGGCGAGACCGGTGCTGCTGGCCGCGGAGCTCTGCCTGTGCTGTGTAGGAACACTGCTCACTAATGAGAAATAACGAGAGAACAGGAACCACCAAGGGCTGGTTGAAGGGCAATCGTCCGGCTTGTTGTGGGCAAGGCGCTTGCCAGGCCCTGGTCTCTAGCAGCTTCATTTCCTCAGTGGAACTGCTGTCTGCTGTCTCCTGCAGGAGCTTATTTGAATATGGGAATGCAGATTTTTCTTTTTTTGTTCCTTGTCGTCCCCCCCTTCCAACCCCCCATCCCGTGACATTCTGAGCCAGCTCCCGGTGCACCCTGATGAGCTCAGGGCCCAAATGTGATTTAAAAAAAAAAAAAAAAAAAAAAAAAAAAGAGGCGTCTGAGGCCACGATTCAGAACAGACGCAGGGGCTGGCCCTCTCCATGCCCCCTTTGGGGACCAGGTGTCAGGAAGGAAAAGGGAGATGGGAGATGGAGTTGCTGTTCAGTTGAACGTGGTGACAAAAGCCAACTGAAGAAGTCCTTCAAGAAAGACATGGCTGATGTTGCCTAGGGCTCAAAAGTCCAGGGAAGATGAGACGCTGGGTGCTCAAAGAACAACTTTCCTTTCCAGCCTGCCTCCCCCGTGTTTGCTTCCTTCCCAGACTGTCCCTGAGATCTCTCCCTGCGGCTCCCTCCAGTTCCTATTCCCTTCTCCCTGTCTTAGAGTATGCCTCTATGACAGCCATGGTGTGGGTGCACAATGGCCAGGGAAAGAACAGAGGAAGGGAGCGTTGGCAAACCCAGCTGCAGTCAGTCACCCTCGCATCTGCCCTCGGGATCACCATTCAACCAAGTACCCTGTGCCAGTGTCAGGAGCTCACACGCTGTCCCTCAGAGACAGGATCTCGACACAACAGGAACTGTAGTGGGGTGTTTGGGGGACAGCTGTGCCAAGTTTCCGAGAACCTGGTTCCACTCTGTCCATTGGGTAGAGTACGGAATAGGGTCATACAGAGAGTGTGACATCAGTCTCCTGATGTCCCAGCTGACAGTGAGGCTGCTGGAGAGGCCGTGGTGGCAGGATGGTGGACTGTGTCTTGGAAGGCCACCTGTTCCCTGAGATGGGGCCACCAATGACGCTAGCTCTCATGGAGTCTGGGCGGATGATGAGCATCTGTAGCCGTTTGACCTCAGCTCTGGAACATGCAGACATCTTGTCCTTTGGGTGCTAAGTCCAAGGCAACCACAACAGGAAAGCCAGAGAAAAGTGGAGGCAGCCCTCTTCCAGAGACCCTTCAAGGCTCCCGGGCAGAGTGTGGGTTCCTGTGGGGCTCTACGATGGTATGGAGCCCAGTCCATGGCCAGAAGCCTCTACCCCTTTCCCCGGAGTGTTTGGTAGAGCCTCCCAGACTATGGCAACAGTATGCCAGTTCCCACCCTCCTTGTGCCAGTGCTCTTTGGGGGCCATTGGACTATGGCTTGTTCTAGGCAGCTGTGAGTGGTGAATGTCATGCAACGGAGGGGCACTGGCCAGCTCTCAGACTGCTTTGTCTCTAGAGATGGGGACAGGTGTTATGATGGAGGGCCTTGCTCTGGAGAGAGAGGAGGCGCAGCCCCTCGTGATCGTCTCAACTCTACCTGTCCTCACAGGGTCCTCTCCCAAAAGCCCAGATGGCACCCACACTAAGCCCCTCCATGCCCTTGGCCTGGTTCCTGCTAGGTAGGTCTAAGTCGTTCCTCTATTCTGGAGTCCTTGGGTGGTGAGAGGTTGGAGACAGGAGTTCCCTGTATAGTTGTAGCTACCTGGAACTCATTCTGCAGACCCGATTGGTCTTAAATTGAGAGATCCACCTGTCTCTGCTTTCTCAGTGCTGGGATTAAAGGTGTGTACCACTATGCCCAGCCTCTGTCTGGACTCTTGATCTGTGGCTGACTGTGGCTGCTCACCTGCTGTCTGGGCTCCATACTCTGTACATCTGACTACCATCATAACCTTGTGTGGCCTGAATGTTACGTCACCTGATATCTCTGGGTTCCTGCCCTCTGTTTGACCATCTTCTGGGCCCCACCGCAGTCACTCCACATGTGATGGCACCATGACAAAGTGACTCTTGCCTCTGTCGTAGACCCCAGTCTAATGATGCAAGACTAGATGGTCAAGTCGGGGGCTATCAATACCAGGCTACTCCATGTAGCCAACCAGTGGCCTCCATGCAGCACCTAAGATCATGGGAGGACCAGGCATCCCCTGTCCGTTCTTCCTCTGCTCTGGGTGTGGGAGAGTCTGCTGAACTGGCTCGCTGGCCTTGTCCTGGACTCTAACCTGGGCCAAAGAGCACTCCACCCAACTGGAGCATGGATGCTAGTGGGGGCAGGTGCTTATTTCTTCCCACACCCCATAGGAAATCCCCTCCCAGTCACATACCTTCAGGGTCAGCCCATCAGCACCCCAGAGGGTGCCCTTAGGGTTTTTCCAGGGTTCCCCATTGTGCCCTGTGATCAGAGTGGTGGCCATACTTCTGTGAATATGCCCAGCCCCCAACATCCACCCCAGAGTTATGTGGACTCCCCCACTCCTCTTAGAGCCCTGAGACCTTTCCACAGCCCTCAGACACACAATAAAACAACAACAACAAGAAAGGAAGAAAGGAAGAAAGAAAAGAAAAGAAAAGAAAGAAAGAAAGAAAGAAAGAAAGAAGGAAAGAGAGAAAGAAAAGAAGTTGAATGACCGTGGGCTTAGGGCTGCTTGGAAGACCCAGCCCTCATGGAAGACCCAGCCCTCTGTAAGGTGGCTCTGTTTACTCGTGATGTCCCCTGGGAATCCAGGCAGCTCCTCAGGGGAAAGATAAAGATGAGACAAACTGCACAGGGTAGGGCTGTGAATGCAATCAATGCAGGCGAGTCCTTGGACCCTAGAGAGGGAAAGGATGGGGCCTCAGAAGCTCCCGAGGGGGTGGAGGGGAGAACGTGTGTCTGGGTGTGGAAGCTGACCAGAGCTGTAGAAACAGGAACATGTCCTATTTCCACAGAGCCCTAGGAAGAAGGCTAGGTGGGTGTCTGAGATCCTTGTTGATACCTGCATCCCACACACACAATCGTCTATTTACCTGACAGGCTCACAGCCCACAGAGTCAAAGCACAACAGGAGAACGTAAGAGGATTCCTCTAAGGCCCCCAGACTTGTCAGAGACAGCAGGGCTGAGGTGCTGGTGGTGGGCTTCAGAGTGGGGACCCGACACCTAGGAGGGCTTGCACCCGGTGCTGACAGGTGAAGCTGTAGTTCCACAGAACTCAGCCGGGTGGAGCTAGTGCTTACCTGTTCCGGCTGGGACACGGGTGTGGGTCACATGGCAGTGCAGAACCTGAGAACTGAGGAGGCTAGACTCTGTCTTTTGGTTGGTTGGTTGGTTGGAGACAGGGTCTCTCTGTGTAGACCAGGCTGGCTTTTAACTCACAGAGATCCACCTGCCTCTACCTCCCTAAGTGCCAAGACTAAAGGTGTGCCTTACCATTCCTGACATTTTAAAGGAGGATCCGGGCCGAGCGTGCCCAGTGGAGAAAGTTAGCCATTTCATTCACCTCGTAAGAGTGGCTGGTTTTAGGAGCCTAACTGCTACCTGTGTCCCCTTGGTTCTGCTCTCCTGGTGAACCTCTCCCTCGAGTGTGGCACCTTTAGGCCCGTATCTCAATTCACAGTCCAGGGGTAGGTAGTGGGCTCTGTATTCAAACCCTGCTTCTGGCTGTCAAGTGCTTCTTCTGAGGTCAGCCTGCTGGTGGGGAGGAGTCAAGGTAGCTCCTAGATGGATCCTGTACAGATGACCAGGTGCCCTCTGAAGGGGTTTCACACACCTTCCAAGCCCCAGGAAAATGAAGGAGCACGGGCAGATGGCAGGTGAAAACCCGTGTGACCTCTGGGTTCTGTCCTACCTGGTTGTGTGGGTTCTACCTGCACCATCTCCTACTGCCAGGAGCTCAGAAGGCCAAGCTGCTCTTGAGGCAAGGGTACTGGGGAAGCCCTGGGCTAACTCTATCTTCCAGGGGTGTTCCAGGTCTTCCCCACTGACCTGGGCTACTACCAGAAAGAAGGGCCTTTAGAGCCATGACTAAGGATGCCTTGGGTTTCCTGACCTCTCCCAGCCCTGGCGAAGAGCCCAGCACGAGGCTCTTTATCATCCCCTCCATCTCTTCCCCAAACAACCCCAGCCTGATGGCCTGGCCCATCCCCATATCTGGAGTGGATAAGTCACTGAGCTGGTTGAGGCATGAGCTGTCCGCCCAGCCCGCTCCTTCTACAGGGTGGCTGTAGAGATTGCTAAACCTGCTATGGGAAGATTTTTAAGACGTCAATATCAATGCAGTAAATCCAGCTTGCGTCTCACACACCGGCATAGGCTTGTGCCCAGCGAGAGTATAACATGGTGAGAGACCGCCTCATCCTCTCCACCACAGGTCAGGGGACAGGGCAGGGTTCCTGACCTCTGTGGAACCCCAGCCTGGCACACAGGCAGTGGACACTAGGTCCTTGACTGTGTCTTTCTCCACCACCTCCCGCAAGGTGCGGTAAGGGTGCATACCTCCCAGAAGGACTCCAGTTACCTGACTGCCTTTCCCCTATGTCCTTAGCTCCACCTTATGGAGGAAGTGTGCTGGTGCCAAGAAGGGGTGGGGGTGGGGGTGGCCTTGGCTAGCCTTCTCCACTGGCCTGGGACACTACCAGAAGGAAGAAACCTCCATTCTTTGTCCTGAACCTCATCTCTGCTATCCCTCCCAGCTCCCCAGGCATGTTTAACCTGCCCCTCCCATCCGGTGTGCAGCTTCCCTGGCACCGAGGCCCAGCCAGCGGCTCCGGCCAACGCATTTGGCTCTCACCAAGCTAAATCTAACCCAGCCCAGCTGTCGTTCCTCCAGTTCTCCCCCGCCCTGCCAGTTCCCTGCACGAGGATGTGCGTATATCCTTGCCACCCAACGTGGGCCCCTGGGAATGGTGGATCGGGGCCAGGATCCGGGACCTCTCTTTGCTCAGGTGTATCCTGCATCTGGGCTCCACTCATGCTGGGCCCCAAGGTCCAGGCCAGGGTCAGCGTGTGGCAGGTGCTCGGGGGTTACTGGGAGGAAAGAAAGACAGGATCCATATTGTATCAGTTTGGGTACAGCCAGGAAGAAGGAACTAAAGCTCCCTGGGCCAGCTTCTTGCTGGGCATGGAGTTGCCCTATGAGATGGAGTCCAGCTGCCAACCAGCCCACGCTGCCCTTGGCTCCATAAGGGTTATTGTGGAGTTCCATTGTTATGGGCTGAGGTGTGCGTGCGTGCGTGCGTGGGTGCGTGGGTGCGCGCCTGCGTGCATGCATGCGTGGGTGCGCGCCTGCGTGCATGCGTGCGTGTGAAGTCCCAGCCCCTGGGGCCTGGGTGGGTAGGCCTATCAGACAATCAACCACTGTAACAATCCCTCCTGAGTCTGTTTTATGTAGGCCAGTGATGCCCTGAGCTAGAATGCTTCAGCCTGGTCAAAGTAGCAGGGGATGGTGTCCTGGCCAGTGAGATGTGAGCGGAGAAGTGGGTGCTGGGAAAAGAGAGAGAGACCCACTTTCCACCAGCCAGGGCACAGCTGGGAAAAGGGACACACTGGTTCATTGGCCGGGCATTCATCTTGGGGACGGGGGTAGCATTGCCATCCCTCCTCCGTCCTTTCGTCCTTCCTTTCTGGTTAGAGATGTATGTGGTGGCTAGAGAGAGCACCAGCCACTGCTTTTGAGCCATGATGTGACATGAGACTGGAAGGAACCCTAGCTGAGTGGTACAGCGAGGCAGGAGCCAGGCAGGGCTGCTTGGGCTCCTGTCACAGGGGAGACAAACACGCTTCTTTTTGCTGAAGCCTTTGTTATTCTGGGCTTCCTCAGAAACAGAGTGCTTGCTAACCAATCCTGAAGGGCAGGCAGCCAAGTCGGCTCAAATGTTTCCTTCAGCAAGGCAGGATGCCATTCTAGTGTCCTGTAAGAAAATCTCAGCGTCTGTCCGTCCGTACGTGCTGGGTCCTTTGCTCACAGGCGCCTCCACACACTCTGGTCAGCCTTGTGGGGGAGGAAGAAGCGTGCTGGCTTTGACTGGCTTTTCACACATCCCTCTGATCTCAGGAAGCAGTAGATAGCTGAGCACCGAGGCCTCCTGACTTCAGGTAGGCAGGGTTCCTTGTGATCGCTCATCTTGAGTAGCTGGGCATTTAGCTGACCCAATCCACTCTAGGGAAGGGAGTCTGTAGGGCCTCCTTTCCCACCTCCTCTGGATCCTCACTCCTTGACCTCTGCAGGGCCTGTCACCTTGTCACTAGGTAGGTGGATAGGGTAGCTTTCTTGGAGAGGAAGGAATGCTGGGGTTGGCCTGGGACGACTTGGACCTTGCTGTCGAATGGAGAGAACTTTTGGGGTGAAAAGTTTATTGGGGAATGCCGCGTTTCCTGCTTCCTCTTGGCAGAGTTTAATGGGTGCAGCTTGTTCGTGTCCCAAAGCCACAGGGGGAAGAAGAATAAGAAAAAGCCCTTTTCTGCTGCTATTGATAACTTGTCTCTTCACGAGGCGGGTTCAACCTAAAAATACCCACCCTCCCCGACAGGGAAGCCAGCGTCGTCACGTTGCAGAGGAGACTTGAAAGTTGGCTGGGAAGAATCAGCCGAGCCACGTGAGCTGGTCCAGGCCTCTGTGGCCAGGCTGCCCACTGGCAGCCTACTTCCTGTCCCCACGGAAGATTCCATGGCATGGCTGAGAAGGGAGCTGGAAGTGTGCTCTGCCAGGGGACTGGGGATGTGGGGTGGAGATGGCCTCGGGCTGGCTTCAGCAGCAGGGGCCAGGTGGGGCCACATGCAAGGCACCCGAGTTCCTGGATGCTGTGCCCTGGCCCAGCTGGCCTACAAACTGGCTGAGATGAAGAGATAGCACTCTGGCAAAGAGGTAAGAGTGAAGTGGGTGAAGGGCAGAGGGTGGGTGGCTGGCAGCCTGGCCCTGGGCGAGCTGCTGCTGCTCTTAAGCCTTAGTTTCCCTTCTGGAATGGGGAACGATAACCTCTGCTATGTGTCCTTCAGGGGTGAGGATGGGGAACAGGATGGTGGGGTCTGTGTTGCTATCTGGCTGTGTCCACCCACAGCATCAGCTGTGGTCAAGGGAGGCCTTGCGTGGGCCTTGCGAGACACAGGCAGATGGCCTGCCCATGGGGAAGGGGTAGTCAAGACAGACAGAGGGATTCTGTCAGGGAGCCTCTGCCCTCCATTCTAAGCCCTCAGAGTTGGCTTGGTCTCCAGGATTTATCCTGTGATCCCCCACCTCCATTCAGTACTTGGGACTGGATGTATCTTCTATTTACACCATGTGGGGTGGGGCAGCACCTTCATGGCATCCCATTGTGTCCCAGGAGCTGAGCAGGAAAGAACACACTCTCCAAACAGTCATTTGGCACTTCTCAGATGCTGAGAGCACTCAAAGCTGAAGCTACTCTGGGGTCCTGTGATGTGGAATCTGATCTTGTGACCCTCAGCCATAACCCCTTCGGGAAGCTCAGGACAGATCCTGGTCTGGGGTCTGGGCATGGCCAGACTGTTGACCCATCAGACCTCTCTGTGCCTTGTCCCCAGGAGGCATTAACTGGGTTGAGTTCCATGTCTGACATCTGTAAAGTGGGAGCAATGACGCACATCTCCCTGGTCGGCTGCTGAAATGGGAGAACCAGAAGGGACATCATGGAACACGTGGGGGTCATTTCAACTATCACTATCTGTCATGGCAAGATGCAGAACCAATTCTGCCTCTTTCTACACCCTACTAGTCCATCCTAGAGAACACTGCCCCTCGGCGAAGATGGAGGAAGCCCCCTCCCCTACTGACGGAGATGCTGAGCCACCCAGTCCTGCACCTGAGAAAGTCCTGCCACCTGCTGAAAGGCATGGCAGCCCCTAAAAGGGGCAGAGAGCCAGGCGTGATGCTGGGCATCTGTCAGCTCAGCACTGAGAGGTAAAAGCAGGAGGTGAGGAACTCAAGGCTATCCTCATCCCCATGACAGAGCTGGAAGACAGGAGGTTGGAATGCCACCCCAGCCCCAGGGACCACCCTAGGTTAGCCCACCTACTCCACTCAGCTTGGGTGGTTATCCTGCCCAGATGGCAGGGCCCTTTAGCTCAAAGTCAAAAAGCAGGTAGTAAGCTGTGTCCTTCTGAGGCTTGTCCCTTGCATAGGGGCTGATCTTGGAGATTTAGGTGAGGGTGTGGGTGGTGGTGGGTTTGAGGGACTCTGAGCTGGTCTTGGCCAGGTCCCCAGAAAAACTGCTGAACCTGGTCAACCTGACTATCTCCGTGGCAACCGGCTAGCCGTCCTTGTCCTGGCTGGGGGGCCAGCTGCCGCACCCTTCCATCAGCCCTCAGCGGACTGGAGTTGCTTTCTTCAGAGGTAACCATGGCAACGCCTTTGTTTCGGAAGCCTGGCCCGCCTCCCTCTGTCTCTCTCTTTAGGAGCAGAGCATGCAGGGGGCTCTTTTCCAGTCCCAGCACGTCTCCCCTGCGCCATTGAGAAGGGGCCACCAGAAAGCCAGGCTGTCCCCGGGGTGGGAGCCAGAGAGGCAGACAGGGTCTGCTGGGCCACAGAAGCTCATGCACTGACTCCATGTTTGCAGAGGGCATGAGCATCTGCAGAGTGGGCCACAGAGGCAGCCGGGGAGACCTGTGTGTGAGCACCACCTTACTGGAGGAAGTAGTGTGGCCTTGGGGGCAGAATCCTTCATTATGTGCTGAAGGGTCATGGGTCATATGTTACCGATTTCAGAGATTCAGAACCCCTTTGCCAAAACCTCAGACTGGCTTAGCAAAGAACCCCAAGTAGTTACTCAAGAACTGGAAAGCCTAGGACAGATGTCAGGTGCAGCTGGCTTTGGGTGACCTGGGGGTCTTGCTTCCTCCTTGGTTTCCTGCCCTCAAAGGACCAGACACCTACAGTTGCTCTCACTTCACTTGCTTCTGGGTAGGTTCGTAAAAGACAGGAGACATCTGTCTTGCTTCCCTCTGGTTTGACATTGGGCTGAATCTCCTGTCTAGGACTGAACCACATGCCCCATACTTTTGCAATTCCTGTGTCCTGCAAAGTCTAATGCAAGTCAAGTAGCCATCTTGGTTCATGTCACTCAGCCTGTTTCAAACCAGACCCTCATTCAAATGTGATGAGGAGGCTGGGGAGCCCTGGCTACAGAGTAAACTGAGTGTTCAGAGAGGTCAATTAGCTTTCCTAAGGCCAAACAAGCTGCAGGGGTGTCGTGTCCCCAGCGATCCCCAGTTTAACCAGGAGCCACTGCAGACCACAGGGCGCCTAAGGGTGTTAAACAGGATGAACCGGCCAGGGAGGCAACTGGAGGGGTAAACTAGCCCCAGGGTATATTAAAGCCAAGATTGGCGCGCAAAGGCCAGCGGCGACATTTGCCTTTTGTCCAAACCCCAGCAACCGTAAGAAGCGTCTGCAGGGTCGGGAGCCGAAGGATAGGTCTAGCCCAGCGCCAGCCTGGGATCGTCTACGCCCAGCCACCTGACTCACTGTTTGTAAACTAGCCTCTCCCAAGGTCACTCCCCTTCCTCCTGCCTCCCCTTCCTTCTAGCTATAGTATCTGCATAAACCCACCTTTTCCAAGCGGTGATTGGCTGGGTGCGCCGCCACTCCCCTGTGTGAGCCGGACTCTGATAGGGTGGAGGAAGAAGCTGTGCGGAGAACGTGATCCGCATGGCTCCGCCCCCGGCGCGGCCTGCGGGCCGAGCGCTGATTGGCGAGGCGGCGGCTGACGGGCGGCGCGGGGCGCGGCGAGCGGCGCGGCGGGCTGTGGGTCGGAGAGGCGCGGGCCGCACTTCCGCTTGGGTGTCAGAGGGTTGCTGGCCGCAGGCGGGGGCGGGGCGGCCGTGGGGGTCGGTGGCGCCGCGGGGACCGCGTTCCGGTGAGTGGGCTGTGGCGGCGTGGGCGCGCGGGGACGGGTCTCGGGAAGGCCCGTGTGACACCTAGGCCGCGGCAGGGCCCGGGCTGGAGAGTCGTGGCGCTAGGCCGCCGGGATTGTGGACGGCCGCGGGAGGGACTGGGCGCCGTGGGGCTCGAACGAGGTCCGCGGTCGCGCGCGAGGGACTCCGGCATTCTCGCCTCGCTGGGCGAGCCGCGCATCCCTTTGGGGCGCGCGCGGAACTTGGTGCCCGCGTGGCCTCAGGTCCGAGGGCCACAGCGGAGTCGGAGCGCGCCTTCTGATCGCTCGCGCCGGCGAGGCAGCCGGGGCGGTCTGCGCTTAGTGCGGCCGGTGGGCCCCGCGGGGACGCGAGGGCGGTGGCACGCAGTCCCCCTTGCTCTTCCGAGACTCTGCGGCCGAGTTGGGGCACCTCTTGAGAGTTGGACAAGCTTTTGGGTTATGCTCTTTTGGATTGGCCTTTGCACATCTGGTTCAGTGGTTCTGTGGGTCTCCGCACACACCTGGGGGACTAGGCTCCATATCGTCAGAGATGTTGAAGGGACAACTCCTGAATGGGTTCCTCAGGGATGGGGAACTGCTGACCGCTCCTGCGGAGAGCCTGATCCTTGCTGTCACCCATCCTCTCTCCCACCTTCATTTCTTGTTTATGGCTTGTGGCATCTGCTATTTCAGTAAAAGAAACATATAAGGTCAGTTGTCTGAAGTGGGCTCTTACAAGCAACAGGTGCTCCAAAGTGTTAGTTCACTGCCGTTGAGTGAGTAAGGGGACATTTGAGTGGACATATTGTCCCGTCGCCTCCCAGCGCCTCTGATGGTGCCATCTAAAGAGTGACAATGAGGAAATGGGTGCTGCATGTTCTCCATAG
Organism: Rattus norvegicus; assembly: GCF_021556685.1. Classification (NCBI taxonomy): domain Eukaryota; kingdom Metazoa; phylum Chordata; class Mammalia; order Rodentia; family Muridae; genus Rattus; species Rattus norvegicus. Next base: position 168,030,087 of record NC_141536.1, read on the forward strand.
AATCTACCTTCCTGTTTGCCCCAGGTACAGTCAGTCTGTCAATAACAACTCTTATCTCAGGGGATGATAATTTTGAGCAATTATTTGTTCTAGATTATTAGAAGCACGTACAGCAGTTAGCACTAACATTATCCTTATTCCTGAGGAATACAGAGCTCAAGGAACTTCAGATCACATAATAGTAAATTAAGTAGCAAAGGTTCTCTCTCTCTCTCTCTCTCTCTCTCTCTCTCTCTCTCTCTTTCGGGATGGATATTGCCTTATGCATGTCAAGACAAGTGAGTAGCCTCTGCACTATATTTCCCAGCTTTAGTTCGTTTTCTCTCTCTCTCTCTCTCTCTCTCTCTCTCTCTCTCTCTCTCTTTTGGAGCTGAGGACCGAACCCAGGACCTTGCGCTTGGTAGGCAAGCGCTCTACCACTGAGCTAAATCCCCAGCCCCCCAGCTTTATTTTTTATATTATAATATAATTACATCATTTCCCCCAAGTCCCCTAGTACTCCCTTTGCTCTCTTCCATGGCCTCTACTTCTTGGATTGTTGTGTGTGTGTGTGTGTGTGTGTGTGTGTGTGTGTGTGTGTGTGTGTGTGTGTGTGAGAGAGAGAGAGAGAGAGAGAGAGAGAGAGAGAGAGAGAGAGATCTGTATCCTTAAATACATAAAATACAACCTGCTCAGTTTGGGTAATGTTACTTGAATGCATTATGTTTCCAGGGCCGATCATTTGGTATTGGGCACCAGTTGGTGTGTTCTTTACATTTATTTTGTTACTTTTGAGGAGGATCTAATGTAACTGGGGTGGGCTCAAATGTAGTTGAGCATGACCTTGAGCTTCTGACCCATTCCGTGTTCTGGGATCGCAGGCATGCATGCCACATAGCACCTGTCAAGTTCCTATTTTTGTTTATTTGTTTTTTGAGACAGGGTCCCACTGTGTAACATTGGCTGGCCTGAAACTTGATCTGTAGATCAGACTGACCTCCAACTCAAAGATCTGCCAGTCTCTGCCTTCCATTTGGTGGATGGTTTGAGGCCAGTTTGAGACCAATCTGTCTATATAGTGAGTTCCAGGACTGCCAGGGCTACATAGAACAACTCTGTCTTGAAAAACAAAAACAAAAACAAACAAAAATACTAAGCAAAAATTCCACGAGGTTTTTTTGTTTGTTTGTTTTTTGTTTTTTGTTTTTTTGTTTTTTTGGTTGTCATTGTTGTTGTTTTCTGCTTTGACACATGACTTACTCTGTAGCCCAAACTACCTAGACCCATCCCACAGTCCACCTACCTTATCTGGGATTGTAAAAACCTTATGTGAAAGTTAGGCTGGAGGTGTGGAACCCACCTTTAATCCTAGCACTCAAGAGGAGCCAGGTGTATCTCTGCAAGTTTAAGGCTTGTCTGGTCTACATAGTTCCAGGACAGCCAGGGCCATGTGAGAGATCCTGCCTCAAAAGCACTCTCTCCCCAAAATATACAGACAGACAGACAGACACACACACACACACACATGCAGACATACAGACAGACACACATACATACAGACACACATATATCTACACACATATACATAACATGTGTGTATATATTCATAAGTGTATATGTGTGTATATGTATATTTATGAAAGTCAGTATGAAATTCTAAGCATGTGTGTTAAGCATTTAGCAGTGCATTGTGGCATATGCCCTTTAATGCTAGCACTCAAACAACAAATCACCCTCACAAAAAGGATGGAAATGTAGTTCACTGGGAAGAGGCATTTTCTGCTAAGCCTGATGACTTAAGGTGGATCCCGGGTGGATAAGGCAGAAATCTGAACTATAAGTTGTCCACTGACCTCAACATGTACACTATGACTCCTACATGAGCACATGCGTGTGTATACACACTACACACACACACACACACACACACACACACACACACTCTTAAATTCTGGATTCTTTTTGAGACAGGGTTTCTTTGTGTAGCCATAGCTATCCTGGAACTAGCTCTGTAGACCAGGTTAGCTTTAAACTCACAGAGATTGCCTGCCTTTGTCTCCCATGTGCTGGAATTAAAGGCCTGTGCCACCACTACCCAGCTAAAATAAAAATTTGAAGTATAAGTTTAATAAGAATCTGTAATAGGGGGCTGGAGAGATGGCTCAGTGGTTTAGAGCACTGTCTGCTCTTTCAGAGGTCTTGAGTTCAATTCCTAGCAACCACATGATGGCTCACAACCATCTCTGCCCTCTTCTGCTGTGTCTGAAGACAGCTACAGGGTACTCCCATACATGAAATAAATAAATCTTAAAAAAAAAAGAATCTATAATAAAAAGAGAATGACAAACTTGGGGAGGTAGGCAAGAGAGGGTAACAAGGGGGTGAATCTGATCAGATTACGTTATATAACGTGTATGAAGGTGTTGGTGAAACTCATCATTATGTATTATTAATATATGCTAATAAAAACTGGTTATTTTTTGAGATAGGTTCTTTTCTTTTTTTTCCCCAAGCTGAGGATTGAACCCCAGGGCCTTGCACTTGCTAGGCAAGCGCTCTGCTACTGAGCTAAATCCCCAACCCCTTAAGATAGGTTCATACTATTGTAGCCCTAGCTGGCCTAGAACTCTCTTTGTAGATCAGGCTGGCCTTGAATTCAGATATTTGCCTGCCTCAGAATGCCAGGATCAAAGGTACATACAGACACCCAGCTTTATTCTTTTTTAAATATGTTAATATTGCCAGGCATGGTGGTAAACACCCTTTTAATGCCAGCACATGGGAGGCAGAGGCAAGTGGATCTTTGTGAGTTGGAGGCCAGCCTAGTCTAGAGAGCAAGTTCCAGGACAGTCAGGACTACACAGAGAAACCCTGTCTCAAACAAACAAACAAACAAAGCCATTGAAACTTTGGTCCTCCTGCCCAACACTTCTGGAGATGCTATGAGATCTCCTTGTTTATAAAGGTAATTGAAAATATAATACTTTTTTTTTTTTTTAAGGATTTAATGTGTATGTCTCTGCCTGTCTGTCTGTCTTATGTGTGTACCCATTTCCCCATTTAAGTACCAGTAGAAGACAGAAGAGGCATTTAATCCCCCTGGAGCTGCTAATGGTTGCTAGAAACAGAACTCTGGTCCTCTGTAAGAACAGCAAGAACCCTTAACCACCACCATCTCTTTAGGCTCTGTCCTTCCCTTTTTTTTTTTTTTTTGGTTCTTTTTTTTTGGAGCTGGGGACTGAACCCAGGGCCTTGCGCTTCCTAGGCAAGCGCTCTACCACTGAGCTAAATCCCCAACCCCCCTTCCTTTTTTTGATTAGAACATTTTTGGTCCATTTTCTTCTCCTGTGCTACCTAAAATGGAGTTTACTGCATCTTGGAAATTATTTCTCTGATGTCTGTTTGGACAGACAGCCTGGCTGCTATGTTGTAGCCAGGTACATGGTGTGTGCCTTTGGGTAGAAGCTGTGTGACAGCCCTCATGGTGGTTGACTGGTGGTGTGGGGTTAGTGGGAAGGCTGTGGTGGGTTCCTGGGTCCCCTGTCTGGGCTGTTTGACAGGAGCAGTCACCATTTCCTCTTGCCTTCTGTGCCTGCCTGAAACGTGTTACTGCGAGGAATGTAGGTAAAATAAAGCTATATGCTTGTGGTGTGCTATGAGGCAGCCTTGACCCTTCCACCTTCGGGGCGAGACGGGCAACTAGGATAATACCACACATGACATACTGCAGGCGGAGAGGTCAGAGAGCCTTTGCCAGGCAGATCTGTGCTCTGGAATGCATTGCTGTGGAATGAAGGCCATCAAGTGGGTATCCTATACTTGTGAAAACATCCTGGACACCTCAGGGTATGGTTACGCCAGCTTGGTGCATACAAGTCAGTGACTCCTGGTCACCACCTGATTCCATTTGGATGTGGATATTTGATGGACTGTTTTAGCACTAATTGGCCAGTGCAGCGTTTAGCCCTAAATTCAGTATAACACATAGGTTGGTTGAAACAGTCGGTATTTGAACACAACTGTTAAGTACTTCAATCATGGGACCAATGAAATGGCTTAGAGGGTAAAAGCCCAGAGAGGCTGAGGGCCTGAGTTCAATCCCAAAACCCATGTAACAGTGGATGGACTGAACCGACTTCACAGAGCTGTCCTTGAGCCATTACATGTGCCCTGTTGCATGCATGTTCCCTCCATAATAATGAATAACTGAATTTTTAAAATACTTCAGAGAACTGGAGAGATGGCTGAGAGGTTGAGAGCACTGACTGCTCTTCCAGAAGTCATGAATGAGTTCAATTCCCAGCAGCCACATGGTGGCTCACAGCTATCTGTAATGAGATCTGGTGTCCTCTTCTGGCATGCAGGTAGAACGCTCTGTACTTAATAAATAAATCTTTAAAAAAACAAAAACAACAAAAAACCCAACTTTAGGACTGGAGAGATGGCTTAGCGGTTGAGTGCTGATTGCCCTTACAGAGGACCCAGGTTCAACTCCCAGCAGCCATGTGGATACTTATACCTGCCAGTAATTCACACCTGATGTACAGACAAAACATCAATATATATAAATACAATTTTAAAAATACTTCAATCATAAGAGTTAATAATAGTTCAGGCTTGAGTTTGATAATGGTTTTGGTGTCCAGGTTCAATCCTGAATTTGTATCTGACATCTAAGCTTTTTGCCTTTTTGAAATGTTTTGTTAACACATTTCCACTGCTGGTATTATAGCCTCATAAGACTACTGGTTTAATTTGAACCTGCAACCCTGTATAAACATGATCATGTACTCACTGTGAGGTGTCCATGAGCTTTGTTGACGCTTCCTGTTCTTTCCAAATTCAGAAAACAAAGTGGGGGTCGCTTGGCAGACCCTCCAAACAGATGTCTTTCACTTGGTACTTTTGGTGATCAAACTTCCACTGTCTCAGTGCAGTGATGGTAGTGAGCCTCTAGCTCCCAAGCTGTGAGCACTGTTGCTGGCGGCTATTATATGTCTCTTTCTTTCTTTGCTTTCCTGGTTAATTTTGAGAAACATTCTGAGTTCTTGGTCTGTGCTGAGGAAGGATGGATGTGAGTGGGATGTGCCTGTCCCCGGTCTGGGTACTGGCATGGTTTAGACTTGTGCTAAGGTACATCAGGTAGGTAGGGTCCCTAGGGCTCTTGGCTGGTGTCTGTATGTAACAGTTTTTCAGAAGGGCTGAACTACTTACTGGTTTGGAAAAATTCCTCATAAGTATCTGCATTGGTGAATGCTGGAGTTCTTCGTATGGAGCAGTTATGCACAGAGAACAAGAGGTCTGTTGGGAGCATGTGCTGAGTCTGCTCTGGGATCTGCAGAGGTAGCTGTATGGAGGGGGTCACAGTGGATCATGGAAGATGAATTATCTGGCTAAAGGTTAGTTGTAGAAAGTGCCAGCTGCAACCTGGCACCTTGTGTACTTGCTCTTGACAGAAAATGACAGTGCTTTAAGATCAGCATAAGGGTGTGATCCTGTGTCTGAGAGAGGGGGAAAAGCACTATTAGTGTCATAAGTGAGGCCACCCCAGAAACTGTTAGAATCTGAATGCGCGATCCTAGTGCTGGCCTCTCCCAGTGGTAAAGACAGCACTCTAGACTTACTAGTTACACGCAGCCAGGACAGGTTAGGCATGGGCTTGGAAGGGCAGAGGGAGTGGTCTCAGCTCATGATCAGCAAATGTGGAACAATGTGAGCACAGCTTCTGGTGCAGTTCAGACCTTCTGATACTCAGAGCCCATTTTTGGATCAAGGATCTTTATCACTTAATCAATAGCTGAGTCACCTTTCTTCAGACAAAATAAACACTGATTGAATTTAGCAGCTTTTCTCTTTTCACTCCTCTTTTGTCTTTTGTCTGGAGGAATCAGGGTTTATGGATTCTCTGACTTGGTCTAACAGCTGTTCACCCTTGGCCCCAGTGCTCGGACAGGATCGTGGGTGGATGTGATGGGGTAGGTTTGGTTTTATCACGCAAGTTTTTCAGCACAGTAAAACCAGTTAAGGGACTGCAGAGTGGTGTTGAGCAAGGTGATGAGGAAGAGCCTAGACTGGGAGAGGAAGCCAACCAAATAAAACGTCAGAAGGGCTAGGAGCAGGCTGATTCCTTGAGGACGTCTCACTCACGGGTGATCGAGGCTCGTCCATCGGTTCTACAGCAGCTCCCCTTTTCTTGGCTCTTGCCAGAGCTGTGGTTTTGATCATCAGATGATCAGCAAAGTGGTGGTGGTGTTGGGGGAAAAGAAGCCGCATATAGCAGAGGATTGACCACTTGTCTGATTCTGCTGTTGTCTCCGTGGCAGACAGACATAAGCGTGAGGAGACCTATCCACAGCTTCCCCTCCCACTCTTTTTTTTTTTTTTTTTTTTTTTTTTTGGAGCTGGGGACCGAACCCAGGGCCTTGCGCTTCCTAGGTAAGCGCTCTACCACTGAGCTAAATCCCCAGCCCCCCCCTCCCACTCTTGAGCAGCTTTTGAACAGTTCTCTTCTGTTGCAACATAATGTTGACTAGAACAAACACTTTTGTACAAAAGCACTGGGCTCATCTTGTGTGTACTGGAAATCCTGGATTATAAGATAATGTTCTTGAAGTGTGTGGTATGTTTCTGGTGCTTGCTTGTTAAATGTGATCTAGTGAGAGAAGGAACCTGTCATGAATAATGGACTTCAGGCTTCCCTTAGAGGTGAGAGTCCCCCCAGCCCCCCAAGTGGCTGCTGCTGTTAAGGTACCTGCTGAGCACCTTCTAGGCCTGCAATTGAGGGCCACCCTGCTGGTGTGGAGAATGGAAGCAGCAGGCGATTGGTGCTGTTGCTTTCCCTGTCTTTCTCTGGGCCTAGACACTTCCCATTTCCTGCATGAATTCCTAATAAACGTAGAGTCCTCTGTGGTAAAACTTGCTCAGCAGGTAGATACTAACAAGACTTGCTGTTGCTGAATGGAGTCTGGAGGCTGAAGTCAGCTGTTCACTTACACTGCTCTAAGCATGGCCAGCTTTTACTTTGCTATGGACTGTGTAGCTCCTGGCAGAAGCCACAAATCTTGGGAACCTAAAGAAAGCTGAGGCTCTGGGACAGCTGAGGAAAGGCCGTTTGTCTCACCTTTAATGGTACCTCTTGTACAGCTGGAGTTAACTGTGTTTGGCTAACGGATCGGGAACCAGTGTTTAGTAAAGGTCACTTGTGGTTCCTTCCCTGAGACTGCCTGCTTGTGCCTAAAGCAAAGTTTGCACGACCCCTGTGCTCTCATCTTGACAGCTGTAGGCCAGGCCAAAGCCAGCCAGTGCTCTCACTTCCTTCCTAAAAAAGCTTTGGTTGTGAAAGAGTAGGGATTGTTTTTGTGATTCTAAATTTATACAAAATTTGTAAAAATAACCATTGCATATCTACCATGACGAGGCTCTGCAGACCTTTCATGAACGTTAGCAAAGGACATTGTCCAGTGACTGTGGACTGAACTGCCAGGGGGGTTGGAATGAGAGTGGGGTTGGTCTCTCATGCTTGTCTCATCCTGGCACAGGCCTGGATTTATAGGGCTAGAGAGTCCGGTTCATTTCTTCCTACCTTTTGGGAGCTGTCAATTCTAGGGTCAGCGGGTAATGGTTTAGCCTGTAAGTCCCATGGGTCAGGCTGCCTCACCAGGCCTTTTAGAGTAGGTGGTTCATGGAGTCATGTTGAGCACTCCTTCCTCTCTCACTACATTTCCTGTGGCACAATAGCTTCTTGGGTATTGCAAGATGACACCCACGTGACAGATGAAGACAGGGACTGAAGAGTTGGCCAAGAAGGCAATGCAGCCAAGAAGCATTGTCCACTCAAAGTAGCCTTGCTGCATGGAGTAGAATGAGGACTCTCACTAGGCCTGGGACTGGTGTCTCTAGCCGTTGGGGAAGGTGGGGGAATAGGAGCCTGGGCTCCAGCTGCCTCTGTGCTGTGCTCAGGTTGTGGAACCAACTTTGTCTTTGTGGCTTAGCTTTGTCATTTTTCCATTTCAGTCTAGGAAAGTTGTCTTTAATTTCTGCAGAGCTATTCTGACCATTGCAGAATATGCTCTCTTCCCAGCATTTCTGAGTGACTCTTCTTTCAAGTCATGCTCTGATCTGTGTCTGAGGTCTGACAGGCCCACCCAGGATATGCACCGGATAGTGTCTGCTAGGTCTACATGCTGAGGAAAGATCAGCTCCACGAGAATATGGTGGTGCCCTTGGCTGGGCTTAATTAATTAGTTCTGTTATTCCTTGTCCTTTGTATTAGTTTATCTGTCAAGTCTGTGGTAGCCTTGGGATGAAAGGTGCTATCATGATACTCATGGCTGCCATGTGTCTGGTGTATTTCTGGCATTTCTTTAGACTGCCTACCTACCTGTGAGTGAGGGTGGAGTTGTACATTTGGCCTTAGTGTGGCCATTGGTCAGGCTTTACTGTTTGAGGATTCTTGTTCTGTGGTGCTGCTGTGTGATCTCTTGGGACAAGACAAAATCTCCAGGAACATCTATGAGCTTCCTGTCTGGCCAAGTAGGGATTTTGAGGATTGGAAACTAACATTTTCCCGCAAAAACTAAATGGAGAGTTTCTCTGTGTAGCTGTGACTGGAACTCACTCTGTAGACCAGGCTGGCCTCAAACTCAGAGATCCTCCTGCTTTTGCCTCCCAAGTGCTGGGATAAAAGGTATATATCACCACCGCCTGGCTACAAATATGGTTTTTTTTTAATAGATAGGGTTTTATTTTTATTTTATTTTATTTTATTTTATTTTATTTTATTTTTTGGTTCTTTTTTTCGGAGCTGGGGACCGAACCCAGGGCCTTGTGCTTCCTAGGTAAGCGCTCTACCACTGAGCTAAATCCCCAGCCCCTAGATAGGGTTTTAAATGCGCAGGCTAGCCCTGAACTCCTGATCTTCCTGCCTCCACTTCTCAGACACTGAGATTATAGATATGTGAGAAACAGTAGCTTTAGAATGTATTTGTATTCCTCATGCGTGCTGTGCTGTGTAGAGATCTAGCTTGCCCCTCCTGGTTTTAACAGCAGAGCTTCCCATGACTAGGTTTTTCAGCAAGCTGATAGTGCCATTCCCCTGTTGTTCATCGAATGACTCATTGTCCAAACTTTAGATCTCTTCCTCCCCTCTCCTTCTTCCCTATTTGGTTGAGACGGCATCATGTGTAGGCCAGGCCGTCCTGGAACTCCAGCTTCTCCTGCCTCAGCCCCTTATGTTCTGGGATCATAGGTAGGTACCAGTGTATCTGGCTCTAGATCTATTTTTATAAATAATCTAAAGATATGTTGTAAGAGTAAAGTAGGGGGGCTGGGGATTTAGCTCAGTGGTAGAGCGCTTGCCTAGGAAGCGCAAGGCCCTGGGTTCGGTCCCCAGCTCCGAAAAAAAGAACCAAAAAAAAAAAAAAAAAAAAAAAAGTAAAGTAGGAGAGTTCATGGAAATAGTGGGACACTTTGGGGTAGTGGGACACCTGATTGGTTCAGGTCCTCATAAGATGGAAGACAGCACATAGAGGGAGGGAGGAACTTCAGAAGAGCCTGAGGGGAGGGGGGCACCTTCAGAAGAGCCTGAGGGGAGGGAGGGACTTCAGAAGAGCCTGAGGGGAGGGAGGGACTTCAGAAGAGCCTGAGGGGAGGGGGCACCTTCAGAAGAGCCTGAGGGGAGGGAGGGACTTCAGAAGAGCCTGAGGGGAGGGGGCACCTTCAGAAGAGTATGGGAGGGCCCTTTTTGAAGCAGATGGGCATTTATTGGGTAGCAGGACAATTGATGAGTGTTCCAGATTGGGGAGGGGTTATGGTGATGGTATGCTTGGGGATCTGATGGAAGGAGAGAGCCCTGCCCCCAGCCTAGAGTTATTTGTGGAGAAGGTGGAAGGCCAAGATGATACCTAGTCAGAACTAATTTCCTGAGTTTTCTCTGGACCTCAGAAAGGGAAATACCTGACTAGACAGCATTGATTAAAGAAACAAGAACCCAGAGCCCTTCCTGAAGCAGTCCCTATGGGTTGATTTTGAGAGCAGGAGAACCTGTAGGTCCATTGCTCAGGAGGTAAGGTCTGTCTTTCTGTCTGCTTTGTGTGTGGTCTCAGCTTTCTCACACACAACATAGCTCTTAGGCCAGTGAGTTGATCAGTAGCTAAAAGAACATGTTGCCAAGCCTGTTGAACTGAGTTCCACCCCACATGCTGGAAGCAAGAAACAGCTCTACAAGTCGTCCTCTGACCTTGTGTTTTCCTGTGGCACTCATATACCTTCACCCCTACATATATCACAAGAATAAATGAATGGAAAAAAAATAACCCACAGCCTTGAGGATTCAGGTTGTCCCAAGTAAAATGTCCCAATATGGAGGCAGTGTTTGTCGTGAACTTTGTGTGGTTGCAGAATGAAAGACAGACAGGTCTTTTACAGAGGACATTGGTGGGAACATGAGGCAGGCAGCACAGCGTTCTGCTGTAGGTTGTAGATACGGTGTTGCTGTCTGATGCTGCTCTGGGGTTTTGGTTGGTGGGAGCCTACAGTCTGTTAAGAATATATCCCAGTGTTTTACCCGTCAGTCAAAGGGGTGTTAGGTCTAGCAACAAAGTGTGGGCAACTAGTGGCTTTTAAGGGGAGAAAAGATAAGCTGGGATAGTTTGGCTCTGGGTCTGCAACACTTCAGTTCTCTACAGTGGGATGTTCTGTTCAGAAATCCAGACTTAGTTTCCCTTAACAGAAGAGACTTATTTGCCAAATACAACTTTGCATTCTCTCAGGGTTTTCTGCTAAACAGAAAAAACAGTAGGTTACTTGGACTTGGGAGCCATGGTCTGAACCAGGCTCTAGAGATGATGGGGCAGACTTGTAGATAGTCTGAGGAGTGATAGGTACTGTTCCATCCTGTGGGCCTGGTGTGTGTAATGGCCATGCCAGCAGGACTTGCCCCATCTCTGTCTGAGGCCCAGCTTCTGGTGTCTTAGATCTGCTGAAAACTAGTGCAGTGGCACCAGGTTTGGCCTGCCAGGCCCTTGAGCAACTTCTGTCTCCTCCTGCAACCTGCAGCCGTGCCCGGATTTAGAGGTTAATGATAGCACTTAACAGTTGTGAGACATCCTGAGGATATGGGAAGATTGGGTCCTTGACCTTGTGGAGTCTTGTGAGGAAGGCCTACCAAGATAGGTTCTTTTTTTGTTTGCTTTTGTTTTTTTTCTGAGATAGGGTTTCTCTGTGTAGGGCTGGCTTCCTGGAACTTGCTCTGTAGCTCAGGCTGGTCTTGAACTCATAGGGATCCACTTTGCTCTACTTCCTGAGTGCTGGGATCAAAGGTGTGTGCCACCATTGTCCAACTCCAAGATGGGTTCTTGGTCACAGTTGGACACTAGGGGACATATGGCAGAGACTTAGGCCATAGTGATCATAGTGTCCCAGTAGCTGGCAAGTTTGTGTCTGGCCTCACCTTTTATGCCCTTGTTACAATGATTTTTTGTAATTTACTTTTTAATATCAGGGGTTTTGCTTTAGATGAGAAAGCATGTAAAGAGAGCAGACATGCTTGTAGCATGTTTTCATGGACCTTTTACAAACAGAGCAGGAAAGTCATACAAGAGTCTCTTGTTTACCTGTGTACAGCCCCAACATCCACCACCCACACCAGTCCTGCCATGGGTTCTCCCTGATTCTTCTGAAGAGACCCATATGCATGGCTGTGTACGGCTCTAGAACATGAGCCCCCCCCCCCCCCTTGAAAAACACTGTCAGGACACTTATACAGCTCCGTCCTCCTGCTGCCTGAGGTCCAAGAATAACCATGTTTGAATTTGGCTTCAGGTGTGAAATTAGTATCTTTTTATAAAAAAATATTTTGTGTGTAAGTGCCTGAATGTATGTATGTATTATGTATGTATGTATTATGTATGTATGTATGTATGTATGTACGTACGTATGTACATGCACCACATGCATGTAAGAGGCTGCAAAGGTCAGAAGAGGTCAGGGCCCTTGGAACTGGGGTACAGACAGTTATGAGCTACCATTCCAGTGCCAAGAACTGAACCCTGGTTGTCTGCAAGGGCAGTAAGTGCTGTTAACTGTAGAGCCATCTCTCCAGTCCCCCATTAATGCTGCTCTGTTTTTGAGACAGGGTCTCTCCAGTCTTGGCTGTCCTGGAACTCACTATGCAGACCTTTAGCTCATAGAGATCTACCTGCCTCTGCCTCCTAAGTGCTGGAGTTAAAGGCATGTGGGGTTTTTTTGTTTGTTTGTTTTGTGTTTGTTTTTTTGTTTTTGTTTTTGGTTTTTTTTTTTTTTTTTTTTTTTTGCTCTGTTTTGTTTTTTTGATTTTTTTAAGACCGGGTTTTTCTGTGTAATGTTGGCTTTTGGAATTTGCTCTGTAGGGCAGGCTGGCCTCAAACTCAGAGATCTTTCTGCCTCTGCCTCCCCAATGGGGTTAAAAGGTGTGTACAACTACCACCTGGGAGTCGTTTGTATCTTTGAAAGGTAGCTTTTTCTCCAGGTACTAGGAATTGATCTCAGGTTTTACAAATGCTAGGCAATGTTTTACCATACAAACCACACTCTTAGTCCTGCTGCAAGATCCCTCTTTTTTTTTAACTTGTGTGTGGATTTCTTTGGAGACAAGTCTCTTGTACCCCAGCTGTACTCCAACTTGCTGTGCAGTCAGGGTAACCTTGATTTCCTAATCCTCCTGCTTGTACCTTGTAAGTGCTGGGATTGTAGGCTTCATGGTAGCTTTTAAAGGGGGTGATTCATGTGTAATAAAATGTACACATTTTAAGTGTAAGGTTAAGATTCGAATATGGCTTTCTGTAGCTCATCATGTATATTGACTTATGCCTTCCTGTGTGTATGTCATGTCCCACCACAGAAATACTGCTGTTGGGATAATGTCTGCCCTCTGCCACTCTGTCACTTTCTTTCCTTTGTGACTTGTTTACTGGAGAAGCTTTCTCTGGCTTGGAAGGTTCCGGAGTCTGGGAGTTGCTGTTTGGGCTCCCACAGTGTCTAGCACAATCCTTTTCTGAGTATTTTCTTAAGTTTGTAGATTACCAGATTCAGGGCTGCATTTTGTCATGATTTTCTCAGCAGGATGGCATTAGTTGGCCATGTGGTGTTTTTCCCAGAATGCACAGGCACTGTGCTGTTGCTTTGATGGTCACATTTGATCTTAGTTGAGGGCTGGGAAACAGTTTCACCCTTTTTGTTAGTTTGTTTTGAAACAGTGTCATACATCCTGGGCTGGCCTCACCATGTAGCCAAGGATGACCTTGAACTCCATCTCTAGAGTGCTGCGATTACAGGATTTCCATGGTACTGGGGACCAAGCCCAGGCTTCCCTAGATGCTTGATAAGCACTTTATCAACTGAGCCACATCCTCAGCTCTTTCCTTCTTTCCAAGATAATTCACTGGCTACTGGTGCCCAGTCGCCTCCTTATTCCTTAGGAACTTGGGCCATCCATGTCTTTGGCAGGTCTGTTATGTGCATTTCAATATTCCCGTTGTCTTATCTTTGCTTGTGGGAGCTTTGGATTTGCCTCTTGGCTTTGTCCATTTTGTGCTATTGTAGCGATACTGCAGACTAGGCAGTTTATAGTGAACAGACACACTGGCACTCAATTTTGGATGCTGGAAAATGCAACAAATGGTACCAGTCAGTATCTGGTGAGGTTGTTCCTGTGGCATCACCACTGTAGGAGGAGGCTGTAATAGGGCAAAAGGAGAGACGGTGCGGTGCATAGGCCAGTGTGACTGTATAGGTGGGAGCTGACGTAGCTCTCACTGGGAATCCGTGCCTTCAGCATGGCATTGATAATTTTTGTTGACTAGGATGGGCCTTTGGCCCGGTCACCTTGTAGAGATCTATCTGGAGGGACAGGCATAGCACATTGGTAGCCATTGGATGTCTTACTGCCTGTAGGACAGAACACTATTCACTCTGAGTTTAGCAGTTTCTTTTCCTTCAGGTGCAGGTGGTTGAGGGCCAGCCCTGCATTGTTAAGCTTTAGAAGTAAGCAACATGTCCCTGCTCTGCACAGCTCGTCCACAGCGGACCATGACCATGCAGTGAAGCAGCTGCTCTGTGCTGCTTCACAGGTGTCTGGTTCCTCAGTTACTTGATGTACTAGGGATGGAGCAAAGGAAAGGGAAGTACCCAAAACTGAGGAAGGGCTTGGCTGATAATCACACGCTCAGACCCTTATTAGTAAGCAAGGATTCCAATAAGGTGGGTATTACCTCTAGTACTGTGTTGGTCACTCCAAGGGCAGAAGCCATATTTATTACCTATGATTTTGCTTGTCCCTCAGGGCTCACAGGCAAATGCTCAGAGACTTTGCAAGTTACACGTGGCACTCTACTTACTTTCAGGAAAAAAATCAAACCTTTTGAAACATTTTTTTTGTTTTTGTTTTTGTTTTTGTTTTTTTTGTTTGTTTGTTTGTTTTGTTTTTTCCAGAGCTAGGGACTGAACCCAGGGCCTTGCACTTGCTAGGCAAGTGCTCTACCACTGAGCTAAATCCCCAACCCCCTTTTGAAACAATTTGAAGGTGTTTGTTGTTTTCCTTTTAAACAAAAGTTCACCATGTGGCTCTGGCTGGCCTCAAACTCACAGAGATCCTCTTGCCTCTGCCTCAGAAGTGCTGGGATTGAAGGCATGCATGCCTGGTTATCGGTTGAATTTTTGCTTTACTATTTTAAAATCCTATTTTTGGGCTGTGCATGGTGGTGCACTTAACCTCAGCACTCCAGAGGCAGAGACTGGTGGATCTCTGTGAGTCCAAGGCCAGCCAAAGCTGCATACAGAGACCCGGTCCTGAACAAAACAAGTGTTCTTCTCAACAAGAGAAATTATTGTACAGGAGTTCTAAAATGCTAAGCTAATAACTAAATTACTAAAAGTAATTTTGAGGAAAATAAAGCTGCTCTTTGGTTACGTGATAGAACTAAGTTGTATAGTTGTCTTAATTCTCTGGCTTGGAAAACTGGTCAGGGCTGGGATGTAACTCACAGTGCGGTGTTTGCCTAAGTGTGTGAGGCTCTGGGCTCCATCCGTAGCACCACAGAGGAAGAGAACAGTTGGCATGAGCTAGATGAAAGGCAAATATTTTGACACATCGTTCCACTTCCTTGTTATCCAGCTCCTCATGACTCACAGCAGAGCCTCCTGAGGTCTGCAGAGCCCCATCTTCATGTTAACTGCCTGTCGAAACTACTCTAACTGCCCACATGTCTTCCTAAATTAATATTTTATCATTTTCCTGAACAACTACAAGGGATTATTTTAAAATACAACTCTTAAAATAATGATTACTTATTGATGTATTAGTCATTGGTTGTTATTAAAATTTTCCTTTTTACACTACTCACTGAAGATCAACCTCAGAGCCTTGTACATGCTAGGTAAGTGCTCTACTGCTGAGCTGCCTTCTCCACCCCTCCTCTTTACTTCCCTGCATTTGTGTATGGCTAAGTGCTATGGCATGCATAGATCTCTCAGAAGATGACTTGTGGGGGTTGTTTCCCTTTTTCTACTGCATGTGTTCCAGGATTAAGTTCAGCTTAAGCTTGGTAGCAAGCACTCCTACCTGCTGAGCTTGCTTGTTACATGAGACGAAATCCCACCAAATTGCTCAGACTGGCCTGGACTTGGTTTTTATTTTTGGGGAGCTGGATCTTATTTCTTTTTCTGTTTTTTTGTTTGTGTGTGTGTGTGTGTGTGTGTGTGTGTGTGTGTGTGTGTGTATGCACATGTATACATCTTTTCATGTGTGCAGATACATGTATATGTATGTATGTGTGTGCATGATTGTGGAGTCTAGAGACTGATTTAGTCAGGGTCTTTCACAGTTCGGCCACCTTGAGGAACTCTTCATCAAACTCAGAACTTGCTAGTCAACTTGCTCCAGGTTCCCACCTTCAAAACTGTAGTTAAAACAGACTGCCTTGGGGCTGGGGATTTAGCTCAGTGGTAGAGCGCTTACCTAGGAAGCGCAAGGCCCTGGGTTCGGTCCCCAGCTCCGGAAAAAAAGAACCAAAAAAAAAAAAAAAAAAAAAAAAAAGACAGACTGCCTTGACACGTTTACATATGTGGGTTCTGGGTATCTAAACTCCAGGCTTGTGTGCTAACCACTGAGCAATCTCTCTGGTCTTAGGCCTGCACGCCCCCCCCCCCATTTATTTATTTTGTGTTTTGTTTATCTATTCTTATTTCTTTACTGTGTGGGGTGGGGAGAGGATAGGAATGTACAAGGTCAGAGGACAGCCTCCAGGAGTTAGTGTCAGTTTTTTCCATCATACCAATACTTATCTGTCTTTCATCTTTATTTATTTATTTTTTTTAAAAGATTTATTTATTATATGTGAGTACACTGTAGCTGTCTTCTGACAGACCAGAAGAGGACATCAGATCCCATTACAGATGGTTGTGAGCCACCATGTGGTTGCTGGGATTTGAACTCAGGACCTCTGGAAGAGCAGACAGTGCTCTTAACCACTGAGCCATCTCTCCAGCCCGTCTTTCATCTTTATATTAGGTCTGCGTGCATCTTTTGATTCCTGCTGCCCAAAGAAGGAATTTGTTTTAATTAACTTTTTTCAATACTTAGACATGAGGTGATCAATTTTTTCTTTTCTTTTTTGAATTTTTTTTAAAGATTTATTTATTTTATATGAGTACACTGTTGTTCTCTTAGGATACACCAGATGAGAGCATCGGATCCCATTACAGATGGTTGTGAGCCACCATGTGAGTGCTGGGAATTGAACTCAGGACCTCTGGAAGAGCAGCCAGCGCTCTTAACCACTGAGCCATCTCTCCAGCCCTTTTTCTCTTTTTTTCTTTTCTTTCCTTTCTTTTTCTTCCTTTTCTTCCTCCTTCTTCTTGTTTTATTTTTATTCTTCTTCCTTCTCCTTTTCTTTCTTTTTAGATAGGGTCCCATCATGTAATATCGGCTGACCAGCAACTCCTTTTGTAGACCAGGCAGACCTGAACTCAGAAATCTACTTGCCTCTGCCTGGGGAGCTAGGATTAAAGTCATGTGCCAATGCGCCTGGCCCTTATAGAGATTGATTAGATCAATTTCAAATATGAGTATTTGGCTGGGCATGGTAGCAATCCTAGCCCTTGAGTTGTAGACAGAAGGATGTTTGAATTCTAGATCAGTTTGGTCTACATGGCAAATTTCAGGCCAGCAAGAACTGCAGAGTGAGATCCTGTCTCAAACAAAAGCCAAATTTAAAAAATAGGGGAGGAGGGAGGGACTTATAAGCTGTTTCTAGACCATAGACTTTGTAGAAGCTGAGTTCATTTCAAAATATTTCTCCCCTCAGATTTCCAGGATCTACACAACTTCTACATAAATATAGATCAGAGATGATCCAGTAGGAGGACCAAACTCCAGGACGGTGACAGCCTTGTCACTGAAGGATGAACGGGGAGGAAGAGTTCTTTGATGCCGTCACAGGTGAGCAACTACAAGAGACATGGCCCAGAGACTGCATCTTGTATAGGAATCTGTGGGATGTGGATCATGGGGTTTGGCCTGTTAGATTAGACCTGACAATGATGGCTTCTCTCATGAGGTGAACCTTGACTGGATCTTAAGAGACAGCCTGAAAGGACAGTGTGTGGGGGAGGGGGAGGGGAAGTAGGGGTGGGGGTTGGATGCTTGAAAGAGCCTGTCTCCCGAGTGCTAGGATTAAAGGTCTGTGCCACCACCTCCTGGCTATTACTTCCATTCTTCTAGAATTCTGAGCATGGAGTGTCTGTCAGCCATTCACTGCTCAGCCTTGCTGCTGGCTGATCAGATTTGTGGACTTACTGAAATCCCAAAAGGAGAGACACTGAGCTCCTTTCCTTTTCCAAGGCTCAGTGAAATAATTTTCATTGTTTCATGACTGAGACCCATTGATTCTGTTTCTCATTGTTGTGTGCCTACAAGTGGAGTGTGCGTAGAACAGCCTCAGTATCCCTCAGAAGAGGAGTCTACAGACAGGTAGATATCCAGCCATACTCAGAAGGCCATGCCTACCAGAGAGAGACCACCTCAGATGTCTCCTCACCCACACATCCCCTAGAAGGTCTCTCAGAGCCAGGGACTCGGTGTAGCAGATTCTACTCCAAACACCCCTGAGCTTTTGAATAAGTTTGTCTTGATATTTCCTGGAGATTTCTTCAGCCTTATTGATGTTGATGATCTCTGCCATCCTAGCCGACTGCAGTAGGCTGCAGAGGTGCTGCTGCACACAGCCCTCTGTGTCCTGACACCGAGGCGCACCGTCACTTTGACTGAGTTGGGAACAGAGACGATTATTCTAAGTGTACCACTTGAAGATAAGCAGATGGAGATGGTGGCACATGATCCCAGCACTCAGGAGGCAGAAACTGGTGGATCACTGTGAGTTCCAGGCCAGACAAAGCTACAAAGTAAGGTCCTGCCTCAAAATCCAAACCCAGACCAAAGATTTACAGATCTTTTGTTTGTGTAGTCATTCTTCAAGTAGGCTTCTACATCTCCAAGTCTAGAGAAGGTGACCACTTTTGCTTCTTTGTTGCAGGCTTTGATTCTGATAATTCTACAGGGGAATTTTCAGAGGCAAATAAAATTACTGGGATGATTGACTTGGATACCAGCAAAAATACTAGGAGTGGAAAACATGGGGAGAGATCACCACAAGAGAATGGAATTCAGAAGCACAGGTATGCTGTCTCACTGCTGTCTACACACACTGTATCAAGGATCACCCTAATGTCCTATAAAGTATTCTCTTCAGTCTCGTGACTTGAGCTGGAGCACCCCTAGTTCCAAGACAACTCTTCCAGGCAGTCTAGCCACCAGATGTCCTGTGAGATGTGATGCCTGTCCACGGGGGCATGGAGGTCAGTGAAGGGCAGTGTTTGACCCATGATCCACAGCTCTCATTTACTGACCCACAGGTACACCTCCACTCCACAGGCAGCAGGTTAATCCTGTTGTTCCTTGTGTGTATCACTGAGATACTCTGGACTGTTGGGCTAGCAGGACTACTGACAGTTCTCTTGTACCTTGTGCACCTCACCTAGAAATGATGACCACTGGCCCTGTAGGGACTGACAGGGTTTGATTAGTTGCTGCAGCAAAACCATGTTCATTTGTGTACCTAGACTATGTGGTCATCAGAGAAGCTCCTCAATCTAGGAAAAAGTGCCCGTGGGACTTAGGCTTCCTGCTTATATTCTAAAAGGTGGTTTTGGCCTCAGTGGACCCTCAGCCTCACTGCTGACCTAAGGCATAGCCCACTTGCCTTCAGGGCAGGCTTCCTCTGTCCAAGGTGCTTAGCTTTCTCCTGTCCTACATTCATATGCAAGAGTATCTCACACGGGCTGTGAGAGCCTGTGTAAGGAGCTTGTTCACTCTGTTTCTCACCAGCTCCCTCCTCAGTGTGCATCACCTTGTGACCGAACATCACAGTGAGTGTGGGACCACTGCCTCATTCTGTCCCCTCATCCAGTGCTTGGGCGGGTAGATATACCTGGATCTCGAGGTTCTCCCATGTCCACCCTGCATTGAGTGTGCAGCCTTCCCTCATTCTTTCTAGGCACAGTGACACTTAGCATACTGTTTGTGTCACCTCTGTTCTCTGCTAAAGCTCCTGTAACAGGGACTCATCCCTGTCCCATCCCTCTCGACCCAAGCAGCTCTGAGTGGTGCTCCATTTGCTCAGACAGGTGTGGGTGGCGTGGTGGATGTTGATCTGCATGGTCACTGTTGAAATGAGGGCTCACACCTCTTTATCCTTGCACTCAGACCTGTCTTCATTCACTGTCCTGGCTCTGCCTCCCCTGGGCCTCTTGTCTTGAGTTCTGCATCTAGACCTGTATGTACCAAAGTTCCTCCATACTGTTGTCTCAGCCTGGGGCCTTGCCATCCTCCTCCATGTCTTTTCCCCTGTTGACCCTTCATGTCTTCGTGCAACAGTAGTTGGGTGTTAGTTATTTCCTATTGCTGTGATAAACACCACAACCAAGACCAAACACATTCATGTGCTTGGGAATAAGGGGTTTGTGTGGCTCACAGGTTACAGCCCATCATCAGAGAAGCCGTGGGAGGAACTGAAGCAGAGACCATGGAGGAGTGCTGCTCAACTGTTTGCTTCCATGGCTTGCTCCATTTGCATTCTTACGCAACCCAAGACTATCTGCTAAAGAGTGATGCTGCCTTCAGCTTCACGTGGGCTTGACCCTTCTACATCCATTATTATTCAAGAAAATACCATATAGACTTGCCTATAAGCAATTAGATAGAATATTTTTCTCAGCAGAGATTCTTCTTCTCAGGTAATCCTAGCTTTTGTCAAGTTGACAAAAACTAGCACAGGGTGGGTCCTTGGGGCCTGACCCTGACCTTATATGGAACTATATCCTTATTTCTAGTGGCTCTCATAGTTTGCCATAGGCACAGCATTCCAGCTACTTTTGGCAGCCCTGGTACACAGTGCTCAGTAAGCATTAGATTTCTTTCCTTTTCATTTTGCCTCAGAGTTTTTCTCCCTCTTGTCTTGACTTAATGAACCTTTTCTGAGGGCTTACAAGACCCCAGCTATTACTATTCCAGATGAAAATGCCCAGTCAGGTTCCACTTCAGAGAAGCGCCATTGGGAATTCTACCAGAAAAACTAGGTTGTCCTCTAAGGGCCCAGAGCAGTCATGTGTATCTGAGGGCTCACTCTGATACCTTCTCCGCACTCCTATGATGGCCACATTCCTTCCTACAAGCGAGGCAGATCTCTACTGAGGCTTCTTCCCACACATGGAGACAGTGTTTACTGTAGCCCATGGTTCCTAAGGAAGCTCTAGTCTTTCCTCAGGTAGCCAGAGCAGGAGTGAGGTAAGGTGACTGCTGGGCCGTCGCCGGGTGGAAGGTGGCTTGAGAAGGAATGCACCTTGGGAAGCTCTTGTCTCATCTCCCTCCTGTTGTCTCTGCTCTGCCCACCATCTGACGTTGGGCAGAAGACTCTACAGTAGGAAGTAGGGATGTAAGGAGAGGGATTCCCTTCTTTCTCATTGTCACCTTTGCCCTGAGCTCAAGGAAGGATAGCAATGGCCTGGCCGCTGCAGAGTTGGGTCAAGACTCCAAGGCTGTCACGGCCAATAACCATTTCTAGGAGGACTTAAAAGCAATGGTGCAGAAGCCCTGTAGTGTCAGCTGTGACCTCACTTCTCTCCCTGCATGCCGTCATTTAGAGACTGATGTTTCAGTCTCAAGCTCAGAAGATGATGTTGAACAGTTCCTATGAGAAATACTCCCGACCCCCTATATATTCCATTGGATAATAAGTTCCTATTGCTCTCAAATTTCTTACAGGACAGCCCTGCCTGCTCCCATGTTCACCAGAAGTGACTTCAGCGTGTGGAGTATCCTGAAGAAATGCATTGGCTTGGTGAGTGCAGATAGGTCGTGTGAAGCATGGTGTTTAGATATTAATTCCTGTGAGGTTTGTACTGTTGGTATCTGAGAAAGTACCTGCTGTATATTTATAATGATCATGGAATTACCATGACAAGGCAGGAAAGGAACAACGGCCTAAGGGAAACATTAGATAGGAACAGCCCAATAGCAGTTTTGCAGTTAAGCAGTTAGGCAGGAGACATCCCATAGGCCTTTTTCCTGGTGCCCTGAAGTGTGCACCTTGCTTGTGGCCTAAAACCAACCGCTTGAGACCAGGTGGGGCCCTAGCCATACACTAGGCCTAGATGGCCTTTGTCCAGTACTGCGGCTTTGTGTCATGGGGATGGAGTGTCTAGCAGCCATACACTTTCCCTGTGGTCTTCTTCGACTGTTAGAGGCTAGTGTACTCGTGTGTTCTCTGACACATTTCGTGCACAAATCAGCACTTGGCAACCAGAAACCCAAGTCTAAGAGTCGAGAAGTACCTGTTGTCAACCTGTTCTTTTAATGCCATCCTCTTGTTGCAATTGCTTCTTTCTACACTATGTTCCCTGAGCAGACACTTTCTTTCAGCCTTTTATTTGAAATCCCTGTAGATGGATTGAAGGTAGGTAGGTTGGTGTGGGTCTGGCTTTGGGAAGCTGGAAGAAGTTGTAACTAAAGGTTCTCTTTTGGGTAGGAATACCCAAAGCAGGGAGCTCATTCAGAATTGCGTAGCATCCATAGGTCTTCCTAGGATGCTACCTTACCTTGATTTCTTGATTATGTATCTGTGTCTCAAAGTTTTCAAGTTTTTTTTTTTTAAAGATTTTTTTTTTTTATGAGTTTGCTGTAGCTGTCTTCAGACACACCAGAAGAGGGCATTGGATCCCATTACAGATGGTTGTGAGCCACCATTTAGTTGCTGGGAATTGAACTCAGGACCTCGGGAAGAGCAGTCAGTGCTCTTAACCGCTGAGCCAACTCTCCAGCCCCTCAAGTTTTTTCATGAGTGATTGTACACGGGCCTGGGTGAACCATGTGGGTTTATCAGTTTCATTTTTTATGTTTACAGGTTCCTTTTATGATTTTACTTCAAAATATGAGTTCAAAGTCAAATTCATTAAATATGTGTTAATCTGTTTTCTGTTGCCTGTACCACAATACCATAGACTGGGTAAATTGTAGAGGAGAGAGGCTTACTCTCTCTCCTGTGTCTGGAGTTATAAGACCAAGGGCATGTGTGGTGGTGACTTCAATGCTGGCAGAGTCCTGAGGTAGCATCGGTCATACAGGGAAAGGCAGGGAAGGGGCGTGCACAGCTGCCTACCTGTTGGTCTCTTTTCCTTTTTCTTCTGTTGTTGTTTACAGTTCTAGGGACTGAGTCCAGAGCCTCAGCAGCATTCTACCACTGAGCTGCTTACGTACATTTAGTTATGTCCACACGTGTGCACCAGGAGGTCGAGGCCGGGCTGCAGGAATCAGTTCCCTTGTACAGTTGTGTCCACACGTGTGCACGAGGAGGTGGAGGCCGGGCTGCAGGAATCAGCTCCCTTGTACAGTTGTGTTCACACATGTGCACGAGGAGATCAGAGGCCGGGCTGCAGGAATCAGCTCCCTTGTACAGTTGTGTCCACACGTGTGCACGAGGAGGTCGAGGCCGGGCTGCAGGAATCAGCTCCCCTGTACAGTGCACCTGCTTTTTCTTTGCTAATCAACTCTGGAAGCTCGCTCCTCCCAATGATTTTACCCAATACTGATGGCTTTACAGAAGATTGGCATTAACACCATAGAGGATTAATTGTCATCCTCGAATTCTTCAGTTAATTTGTTGAACCCTTGGGATACTCTGACCACATCCAGAACATGGCAGTCTCGGAAGCTCACTTCCTGAGCTTATCCTTCTGTACAAGTAACTGTCACCCATCCTCATGGCACCTCACTCCATGCCCCACACCTGACTTACAGAAGTCCCCCATGCTGTCAGAGAGGCAACAGGCTTGTCTTTATCTCTCAGCTGCCAATATCTTAAGTGATTCTGTAACTACTTCAACCCCCTTTCTTGGTGCTTTTTCAGTTTAGTGAGATGATGCCCTGGTTTAGACATTAGACCGTTTCACAGTGACTAGCCCTGCATGTATATTTGCTGAGGCTCAGAGATGGGTGCCAGACATGGCACTGCTGGATCAAAGGAGAAGTGTTGCTAGCCTTAGCCAACTCTACTTTGTAGGCTATGGTACTTACCCAACAGCAGAGGTGGAGCCTGGCCTATGGACCCCAAGGCTGAGGGTTTAGAGCAGGTGAGCAGTGAGTGTGCAAGTGCCTGTGAGCCTAGCTGGCCTCCCTCTTGCGCGGGCCTTCTGTGTTTCTTCCTGCCCACTGCTGACCTCTCTGACCTCTTGCACTGTAGGTTGTGGGCTCAACTTCTCTTGCTTTTACAGGTATGTAATGCACAGAAGGTAGAGGAAGTCTTATCTTTTCTTACCTTTCTGCTATAGAGGCATCCCTATATTCCCAATATCTGAATGTCTCTCAGCTTGGCATGTAGTGTCTGAGAAGCCTAACTGACTCTGGCTCAGGATCTGTGAGTTCAGGCTTTCCGTGGGGTCTCCCTAGATCATCGGTATTGTAAGCAAGGCCTTACCCTTTCCCAGAATGTTGTCTTGCTGGTAAATATGCTGACTATGCTGCCTCCCCAGGGCACTCGATCAATCTCTAGTGACATTTGGGGCTGGTGAGAGCAGAGGGCTCATTTTAGCCCCCAATACAGAGGCCTGCAAATCATCCTGAGAGCCAAAGCTTGTAGTCTGTCCTTGTTCCTGGAGCGCCTGAGCCCACCCTGTTACAACAGCTTCACCTTCTTCTGACAGTCTTTCTTTCCTTCTTTTTTATTGGATATTTTCTTTGTTTACATTTCAATGTTATCCCTTTTCCCAGTTTCCCCTCCAGAAACCCTCCATAATATCCCCTCACCCCCTGCCTCCATGAGGATGGTCCCCCGCCCACCCACTTCCTCCCACCTCCCCACCCTGACATTCCCCTACACTGGGCCATCGAACCTTCACAGGGCCAAGGGCCTCTCTTCCCATTGATGCCCAACAAGGCCATCCTCTGCTACATATGCAGCTGGAGCCATGGGTCTATCCATGTGTATACTTTGGTTGGTGGTTTAGTCCCTGGGAGCTCTGGAAGGTCTATTGGTTGATAATGTTCTTCCTATGGAGTTGCAAACCCCTTCAGCTCCTTCAGTCTTTTCTATGACTCCCCAGTTGGGGACCCCATTCTCAGTCTGATGGTTGGCTGTGAGCATCCGCCTCTGTATTTCTCAGGCTCTGGCAGAGCCTCTCAGGTGACAGCTGTATCAGGCTCCTGTCAGCATGCACTTCTTGGCATCTGCAATAGTGACTGGTGATGTATATGAGATGGATCCCTAGGTAGGGCAGTCTCTGGAAGGCCTTTCCTTCAGTCTCTGCTCCACACTTTGTCTCTGTATTTCCTCCTGTGAATATTTTGTTCCCCTTTCTAAGAAGGACAGAAGCATCCACACTTTGGTCTTCTTTCTTCTTGAGCTTCATGTGGTCTGTAAAGTGTATCTTGGGTACTCTGAGCTTTTAGGCTAATATCCACTTATCAATGAGTGCATATCATGTGTGTTTTTTGTGATTGGATTACCTCACTCAGGATGATATTTTCTAGTTCAATCCATTTGCCTATGAATTTCATGAAGTCATTGTTTTTGATAGCTGAGTAATATTCCATTGTGTAGATGTACCACATTTTCTGTATCCATTCCTCTGTTGAAGGACATCTGGGTTCTTTCCAGCTTCTGGCTATTATAAATAAGGCTGCTATGAACATAGTGGAACATGTGTCCTTGTTATATGTTGGAGCATCTTTTGGGTATATGCCCAGGAGTTAGGTATAGCTGGGTCCTCAAGTAGTACTATGTCCAATTTTCTGAGGAAACTCCAGACTGATTTCCAGAGTTGTTGTACCAGCTTGCAATCCCACCAACAATGGAGGAGTGTTCCTCTTTCTCCACATCCTCACCAGCATCTGCTGTCATCTGAGTTTTTGATCTTAGCCATTCTGACTGGTATGAGGTGGAATCTCAGGGTTGTTTTGATTTGCATTTCTCTGATGTCTAAGGACGTTGAATATTTTTTAGGTGTTTCATGGCCATTCGATATTCCTCAGTTGAGAATTCTTTGTTTAGCTCTGTACCACATTTTTAATAGGGGTATTTGATTATCTGGAGTCTAACTTATGATAGTCCTTCTATCTTTTCTGCTAATGCCTTTCTCAAAGCCCTTTCAGGAATAGCTTCTGAAGACCTTTGTTCTCTATTCATGAACTCTGTGGAGTCAGGAGTTCCAGCCTCACTTCTGTCCCTTGGTGCTTCTTCACAGACTCTGAAATGGCTTCCAGGCAAAGCCACACTGTAGACGGGCTTGCCTGCGGGCACCACACTGTAGAGGGGCTTGCCTGCGGGCACCACACTGTAGAGGGGCTTGCCTGCGGCCACCACACTGTAGAAGGGCTTGCCTGCGGGCACCACACTGTAGACAGGCTTGCCTGCGGGCACCACACTGTAGAAGGGCTTGCCTGCGGGCACCACACTATAGAGGGGCTTGCCTGCGGGCACCACACTGTAGAGGGGCTTGCCTGCGGGCACCACACTGTAGAGGGGCTTGCCTGCGGGCACCACACTGTAGAGGGGCTTGCCTGCGGGCACCACACTGTAGAGGGGCTTGCCTGCGGGCACCACACTGTAGAGGGGCTTGCCTGCGGGCACCACACTGTAGAGGGGCTTGCCTGCGGGCACCACAGGTGCTTCCCTGTCACTCTGGAAGAGGCCATGGATGCTAAGGATAGGTTTGTTTTGTTTTCTTTCCAGACAGGTTTTCTCTGTGTACCCCTGGCTGTCCTGGAACTCGCTCCATGGACCAGATTGGCCTTTAATTTAGAGATCCCCCTCCCTCTGCCCTCAAGTGCTGGGGTTAAAGGCATGTGTTATTACTGCCTGCCCATCAAGGGCAAGTTTTAACAATGGGAAGCTTGGAGCTGATACCACTCATCTAGAATGGATGTAGGGAGGGGTGTGGCTGTCTTAGAGCTCCTGTGATCTCTATGTGTTATTCAGGTTGGAGTGGCTCCTAGAGAGCTGCCGTTGCTGCCACTCAGGAAAACATTCCAAGTTAGGTAAGGTAGAAACCAGGACTCACAACAGATAGCTTGCCCATAGCGAGTTTCTAAGACTGTGTCTATATGGGAATTCGAGGCTCTGAGAAGTGACCCTCAGACCACTAAAGTAAAGTGGGATGTTTGCATCGGGCCACACCCAGAAGCTTCAGAAGCCCAACCAGATGTCTCTCTGGCTCCTCAAGGAACTGTCAAAGATCACAATGCCGATTGCCTTCAATGAGCCCCTGAGCTTCCTGCAGCGGATTACGGAGTACATGGAGCATGTGTATCTCATTCACAGAGCCTCAAACCAGTCCCAGCCCCTGGAAAGGATGCAGGTGGGTATTCATGTGACCTTGAGGACAGTCCGATGCTTTAGCTGTTTGACCGACTGACCCCGTAGTTGTAGGAACCCAGGTATTCTGCTGGTGGGCTATCAGGAAGAATTGTGTCTCTTAGGTATCTGCCCAGTCTAAGAACTCCCCGCTGTCAGTCAACTCACAGAGTTGACATCTCTTTACTGTCTCACATGTGCGTGTGCTTATGTGGGGGGGCATTTACCTGTGCATTTATGTATACGTGTGTATGTGTGCCATCTTTAAAAAAACATTGTTAGTCGAAAACTGAGAAGTCAGCAGAGTGGGCAGTGCTAACTGAGTGGCCTGGATACCCTGTGGGATGCCCTTTGGGGAGCAGCTTGGCTGTCTGGGCTGAAGCTGTTCTGATCCACCTTTGGATTGTTTGCAGTCTGTAGCTGCCTTTGCGGTCTCGGCTGTGGCTTCCCAGTGGGAGAGAACTGGCAAACCCTTTAACCCGCTCTTGGGGGAGACATATGAGTTGATCAGGTAAGGAGAGTCAATAATGAATCTTTTGCAGAAGGGCTCTTGGATGGACAAGAAGAGCTCAATTTTCTCTTCAGCACTGATTCCTCAGATTAGGATAGGTGCTTGGAGTTAGGAGCTACTGAAGTATTTGGAATGCTGTGGGTGAGAAATACTCACATGGAGTGCCGTGTTACTTATGGGATAGAACCCTGGCACTGCATGAAGGTCTGGCATAGAGTCTCAGTACAGTGGGCTCACGGATGGAGGTCGTGCAGTGTAGACCACCAGTGGTGTATGTGCATTACATGGCAGAGACTGGGATAACTAGTTTGGGACCAGACATGGAACCAGAACTGGTGAGTACGACTGTGTTTGTTGTAGAAGCACTTTAATGAGAGAGCAGTAACCAACGAGAGGGAGCACTGTCCAAGTCAGTGTCATTCTGTGCCTGTGTTGCAGGATCTTAGGAAAGAGCTAGCCCCACCATGTCTAGTGGGCAAGTGTTTCTGAATTCCCTCTGAGTGATTTCTCCTGGGTGGTGTCATGTCTCTTGGAACCCTGTAGAGCGTGAGGCTGGCAGGGTAGGGTAGACGGGGCAGACAGTGGCCAACACACGTGAGTGAGCAGTGTGTACCCTCCATTCTCATCCTTGGACCTAGCAGACCTGAGCCTGGACACTGAGCCCTAGTTAGTATGAGCTGTGGTGAATCTCTAGACGGCTAGGCTGGAGATTGTTGCTACCTACTTTGCCAATTCTGGGTCTCCTGCAGTTATGCAGAAAACTGTCTTGGAGATGCTGCCATGGTAAACACTCCTAGTCACATGTTACAGACTCTGGTGCGTTTTTGCCTTAGCCTTGCTTGAACCTCCAGAGACTAGTCACTGAATCTGCACACTTCCTGTGCGTTCATTTGTGCTCTTCAGGATCATTCATAGTCAGCCTCTCTGCGACCTGTTCTGTGCTGCATGCATGGCTGCTATGCTGTGCTTATGCCTCAGGAGTGCAGAGCACAGCAGTGTGGTTTACTAAGGAGATCTTTCTGATGGGGGAGGAAGTAACTAGAAGGATTTAGATGAGGTATTCTCATTGGCTGGCATCATGATCACTCGCCACAGACTATGGGGCTGCAGGCAGGAGGGCCAGCTCCTGCTACCCTGCTCTGAGATCCTTTCTGCAGAGAGGAGTTGTGCCATGACAGTCCACCGCTGCCCTGCAGTCAGGGTCAGCCGGGAGTCTGGGGAGTTCATTAAATGGAGCCTGCTGGTGTTTTAGCCACGACAGTGTTCTGTGTAGAACATGGCATGCTGGAAGGAGAAAGCAGATGCAGCCCACCAAAGAACATTGGCTTCAACATCGTAGTAGCTTTTCTTGTGTGTGAGGTGCTAATGATGTCTTTTGCAGTGCATCATAAACGTTTTCCTTAGCCAGGCATGGCGGCAGGTGCCTTCACTATCAGCTCTCGAGAGGCAGAGGCAGGGGTCTCTCTATGCTCAAGAGCAAGTTCTACAGTTCAAGAGCTACAGAGTGAGCTCCAGGGCAGCCAGAGCTACAGCCGGGGCTACACAGAGAAGCCCTGTCTCAAAAACCAAAAAGAAGGGAAAAAAGGAAGTGGAGGAATAGGAGGAAGAGAAGAGAAGTAAGGTAGAAGGAGAACATTTCTGGGTGATTCAAAAAAAAAAAAAAAAAACAGTTGTGTGAGTTAGGCATGGTGGCTCATACCTCTAAATTCTATCACTCAGGAGCCTTAGGCAGGAGGATTACAAGTTCCAGGCCAGCTTGGGTTACATACAGTGAACCTGTCTCAACAAAAAAGGACAAATTCCTGGCCAGCCTGGGTTCTGTAGTGTGAACCTGTCTCAGCAAAAAAGAGAAGCAGCAGCGGCTGCAGTCATGTGGATGTGGGGAGAACGGGAGCAGCCTGAGTTGCGGACATCAGACAGAGGCTTAGCCTGACTTGGGATTTAATTCAGAGGCTGCCAGGAAAACTCCCTCACAATATGTTCCTCTCTGAAGCTGCTCGTTGGTGTCTCCACACTGAGCTTCCCCGACACCAAGTGGCCCTACTCCACAGCACTGCGCAGCACTGTGTCTACCGTCTTCCATCCCTTCTATCCCTCTTGAACAGCTAAAAATACACTTGCCTTTCTTAGACAAGTATTCATTTTGTAGATTACATACCTTGGCAGGCAACCTTTTAAAATCTAATTTTTCAACTTTCCTTCCTCTGTAATGATTGGGAATTCTGATTCCAGCTAAGTTAGTAATTATGTGGTTTAGCTTTTATAATTCCTAATGACTACAACTGTAGGTGTATTCATAGTTCCGGAACAATTAAAAACTGACATTTTTATTGAATAAGGGAGTCTGCTAAAATCCTATTTCCTGGCCAGGAATATTCTGGGATCCAAGACCTTTCATCATAGAAGTTTTGGGAGCCTGTACAAAAGGCTGGACAGAAGCATCCATTCATAGGGTCCTGAGTCGTTGGGACTGCTGGTGCTTAGAGTTCCTGGGATTGAGGTCCTGGTTGATGGCTCAGAGGTTGAGGTTGTTGGTATCAGGAATTGCCCCTAGCTGTGACACCTTTTGGCCACTGTTGCCATGGCAATGGCCATACATTCCCAGAAGACCTTTTGGCTCAATTCACACCTCCACCTGGGAACCTTTATGTCATATTCCAAATAAAAGGCACATTCCCTGCCCTCCAGGCCTCTTTTTCTCTTCTTTCTCTCGCCCCTTCCCTTGTCTCCTTCCCCCATTAAAATCTCACCACGTGGAACTGTGTTGGTGTCCGTTTGGTGTGCTCGTCCCCACGGGTGCAGTCAATATTCTGATATTTTTAATAACTGATATCTGATATTTAAATAACAAGAGGTATCAGTGGGGTGAGCAGTGGGACAGACAGAGGCTCTCTGTCTTTCAGGAGAGCTTCTGTGGTAGTGGGCAGTGTACTCCAGAGTGATGGTACACAGCCAGACGGGCCATCTGAGAGGTTGTTGCTGGGTGTTTCTGCCTCCTGTCATAGCTGGAGGCTCCTGGGCCCAGATCCTGTATGAGCGGCTAGGGGAGAGCAGACCATGCCAACTGGTGGGTAAGCTGATGGCCCTTTGTTATGGCTATCATTAATGTGACTTTTTCTCTTCCCCTTTTCTCACTTTTGGATCTAGGGAAGACTTAGGGTTCAGATTTATATCTGAGCAGGTCAGTCATCACCCTCCTATAAGTGCATTTTATTCAGAAGGTCTCAATCAAGACTTCATGTTCCATGGTTCCATCTACCCAAAGCTGAAATTCTGGGGCAAGAGTGTGGAGGCTGAGCCCCGGGGGACCATCACACTGGAACTGCTCAAGTGAGTAACAGGGACAAGCAGGACCAGAGCGCCCTGCACTGATTGGGAGGACACTATGGCTTCCACTTCTCATAGGGCTTCTTTCTGGGGAGATCCCGACCTTGTGTGGGCTGAGAGCCTTTCTGCCAGTGGCACTTCTGCTAGGCTTACTGGTGGGGAGAGTTCCTGTGTCCACCGAGGTGGCTGAGTCACATCCCCTCCCACACACCTTAACCATCGTTACTGCTTCAGGACAATCCCAAACCAACTGCTTCGCTTAGCATTTTACTTCTAGGCTAAGAGAGGCTGGCTCCAAGTCAGCAGGAACTTCACTCTCAGCCATAGACTCCCTCTCCAGGGCTGTTCAGAGTCAGGTACTCTCGGCAGTGGAACCCATAGCTTCCCTGTAGCCACATATACCTGCTTGCTGATGCTCACCAAGGCATGTGTATTTGTACATACAAAGCTGAGTGCCTGCAGGTGAGGACCACTAGAGGTCCCTCGTAGAGGCTGTCCAGCCCACCTGCCACCAGAGATATGCAGTCAGTAGCAAATCTTGAAACGCATTGCAGCCCCCACAGCCCAGGGTTTCAATTGCTACTGTGGCTCTCTAATGTGAGCCTGTTGTGAGGGAGTGTCTGTGTAGTATTTGATCTCCTTGGCCTTCACCAGACAGTTTTAAGAACCTAGGGGCAGGCTGGGTATAGTTGAACACATCTTCAATTCCAGCACTCGGGGAGACTGAGGCAGGGGGATCTCTCTGAGTTTGAGGCCAAGCTTGGTCTACATAGTGAGCTCTAGGATAATCAAACCACATAGTGAAACCCTGTCTCAAAAATCCAACAAACACTAAGAGCCTAGAGGCCGAACCTGCACAGCTTGCCAGAGCCCAGAGCCCGGCTTGAGGGAAGCTCCTGTGGTGGGCACCCAGCGCTTGGCCAGTGTCCTGAGAGTCTTTGCCTTGGGAGTTGAGATGGGTAGAGTTGGGGAGCTGCAAATGTGTTTGAGAAGCTTGGACTCCACCTGGGCCGTTCGAGAGAGTGCGGGCATTTTTCCTCAGCCACACTATGTCGAGCTGTTTTTGTTCTCACTCAGGCTTCTCTGATGCAGCCTCCCATAGGCAAGTCTCGGTGCCACTCCATGTACCCTGTGAGGCTTGTCCTTGTGGCAAGGTCATTTCAAAGGATGGATAGTGCTCTGTGTTGTTGACAAAAGCAGCCCTCTCCTGCACTCCCCACAGCCAGGCTGGGCCCAGGACTGTGGTTTTTAGAGCGTCTTCCCTCTCGGCAGCTTCACAGGAGAGCTGCCTCTCTTTTGTTTCAGTCTCCTTTATTGCTTATTAACTTGTCTTGACATTTAAGTAGAAAGCTTTGTTGATGCTACAAAGGAACGGAGAAATAAATTTCAGATGCACACTAACTAAATCGCCTGCGCTGGAAAGACTTCAAAGCACTGTCTTGCTCCCAGGCATTTATGGTCTGGTTTTGCCTGGTCATAGCCTTCTGGGTACCCAAGTTCTGAGCTTCATTTCCCTGACGTTTGTGCTGTATGTGTTTTCACAGACATAATGAAGCCTACACCTGGACCAACCCCACCTGCTGTGTACACAATGTCATCCTGGGGCAGCTATGGATAGAACAGTATGGGATAGTGGAGATCCTAAATCACAGGTAACAGGTCCATCTGTGTATGTGGGGTAGTGATTCTGAGCCGTAGATGTCAGACAAGCCAGGCCGTCGAGCTGACGGATACGAAGGAAGCTGTCTGTCTGCACTCCTCCTGTCTAGCCCTGCCCTCCCGTTCCTCAGCTTGAGTCCTTCCTGTAGAAGGGCCCCTAGGCATTGTGTCTGACTAGATTTAGTTCTGTCAAGTGTAGAGATAATCAGAAATGCCGATGTTGATCGATTGTTTTTTCATTACCATTGTTAATTTCTTTGAAACTGTAAAGTGCACCAAAGAAGTGTAGGTGCCTGGTGGGATGTAGTGAGCACGTCTAAGCTCAGGGCATAGTCAGGGCCTCCGTTTGCGACTGAAGCTCATAACTTACTGGCTTTGCTTGTGAACACCTTAGTGATAATATAGTTGATAAATCGTAAAATTCACCCATTTTCCAAATGGGCACTGAAGTAATATTTTAGTAAATCACCCAGTTGTGCAGACAGTCACCACGAGTCAGTTACACAGCCTTTCTGTCACTGAGCAAAGCCTCCTTGCAATGTTAACTGTCACTCATGGCCTCCGTTCTTAGATGGTGAGTCCTTCTCCTTCTGTAGCCTGGTTGGTTCTCTAGACATCTCACATAGCTCATGCCTGTGTTTGCTCCCACAGAACTGGAGATAAGTGCATACTGCACTTCAAGCCTTGTGGACTGTTCGGGAAGGAGCTTCACAGAGTTGAAGGGTACATTCAGGACAAGAAGTAGGTCTACTCAGTGATGCCCACTGGGTGTGGGTCTGCAGCGCCTAGTGCTGTACCTACCTGTGCTTATACACTGATGTATATAGTCCTTTAAGAAGAAAAGATGAGTGTTGAGTGTGACCTCTGGTGATAGGACAGTGGAGTTTGTCCCCCTGGAGGACGAAGAGAAGTGACCTTAAAGAACAAGACATTTTTGCTCAGGGTTAATGTGGCTTTTTCTTTTCCATTTATTTTGTTTCTGAGATGGGCTTGCCATGCAGTGCAAGCTCCCCCCAGTCCTACATCCTGCATCCACCTCCTAAATGCTGGGTGACAGCCTAGACCGCCTGCCTGCCATGTAGGAAATGGCCAGTAACACTGTTTTGATATATTTTCTGGATTTTTCTCCCTTTGGTAAAATTATGTTCTAGATCTCAAGTTTTGTTTTTATTTTATTTTATTTTATTTTATTTTATTTTATTTTGTTTTATTTTATTTTTAGAGTAAGCCTGGCTGAGAAAAACCCCAGACTTGTCTTCCTTCTTTTTTTTTTAACATTTATTTATTTATTTATTTATTTATTTATTTATTTATTTATTTATTTATTTATTATATATACATCATACAGCTTTCTGCCTGCATGTATGCACCTCTGAAAGAGCAGACAGTGCTCTTAACCTCTGAGCCATCTCTCCAGCCCCTCAAGTTTTTATTTATAACTAGCCACCATTCAGTAGTACAATGCCAAGAGAGTCTTTCAAGCTATTGACATCTAGTTATAAATGCTTTTGTTCTCTCTGCCTATCTCTAGGAAACTAGAAACTCATCTGTTCAAACAACCTGTGTATTAATGTCAGACTTTAGATTGATGAGAAATGTCAGGACCTCATACGTGTGCTGTAAAGGACACAGGTCCTGTTATGGTCAAAGTGGTGACCAGGGCACCGAGGCATCTTTTGAGACTGGCCTGCCCGCCATGGGTAAAGCAGGATGATGATTTTGAGCTGATGGTCTTGACCTTTTGGTTTTGTATCCTGGGTCCAAGCATGCCTTCCTTTTCCCTTTTTGTTTTGCTTG
The DNA here is from genome assembly GCF_021556685.1 of Rattus norvegicus. Taxonomy (NCBI): domain Eukaryota; kingdom Metazoa; phylum Chordata; class Mammalia; order Rodentia; family Muridae; genus Rattus; species Rattus norvegicus. Next base: position 168,064,293 of record NC_141536.1, read on the forward strand.
TGTGTGCTGTGTGAGTGTGTATGTGTTGTGCATGTGTGCTGTGAACGTGTTGGTGAGCATGCATGTGGAAGCCGAGGTCAG